>NC_140579.1:819152744-819683462 GCF_964204655.1 Triturus cristatus | reverse complement strand
GGGAGGGAGGGAGACGGACGGAGGGAGGGATGGAGGGAGGGAGACGGGAGGGAGGGAGGGAGACGGAGGGAGGGAGACGGAGGGAGGGAGGGAGACGGAGGGAGGGAGAGAGACGGAGGGAGGGAGAGAGACGGACGGAGGGAGGGAGAGAGACGGACGGAGGGAGGGGGACGGACGGAGGGAGGGGGACGGACGGAGGGAGGGGGACGGACGGACGGAGGGAGGGGGACGGACGGAGGGAGGCGGACGGAGGAGGGGGACGGACGGAGGGAGGGGGACGGACGGACGGACGGAGGGAGGGAGGGAGGGGGGACGGACGGACGGACGGAGGGAGGGAGGGAGGGGGACGGACGGACGGAGGGAGGGAGGGGAGGGGGACGGAGGGAGGGAGGGGGACGGAGGGAGGGGGACGGACGGAGGGAGGGGGACGGACGGAGGGAGGGGGACGGACGGAGGGGGACGGACGGGGACGGACGGAGGGGGACGGACGGACGGACGGAGGGAGGGAGGGGGACGGACGGAGGGAGGGGGACGGACGGAGGGAGGGGGACGGACGGAGGGAGGGGGACGGACGGAGGGAGGGAGGGAGACGGACGGAGGGAGGGGGACGGACGGAGGGAGGGAGGGAGACGGACGGAGGGAGGGAGGCAGACGGACGGAGGGAGGGAGGGAGACGGAGGGAGGGAGGGAGGGAGGGAGACGGAGGGAGGGAGGGAGACGGACGGAGGGAGGGAGGGAGACGGACGGACGGACGGAGGGTGGGAGACGGACGGACGGAGGGAGGGAGGGAGACGGACGGACGGAGGGAGGGAGGGAGACGGAGGGAGGGAGGGAGACGGAGGGAGGGAAGGGGGGAGGGAGGGAAGGGGGGGAGATGGATGGATGGAGGGAGATGGATGGATGGAGGGAGATGGATGGATGGATGGAGGGAGATGGATGGATGGAGGGAGGGAGGGAGATGGATGGATGGATGGAGGGAGATGGATGGAGGGAGATGGATGGAGGGAGATGGATGGAGGGAGGGAGGGAGGGAGATGGACGGAGGGAGGGAGGCGGACGGAGGGAGGGAGGCGGACGGAGGGAGGCAGGCGGACGGAGGGAGGGAGGCGGACGGAGGGAGGCGGACGGACGGAGGGAGGGAGGGAGACGGACGGAGGGAGGGAGGGAGACGGACGGAGGGAGGGAGGGAGACGGACGGAGGGAGGGAGGGAGACGGAGGGAGGGAGGGAGACGGACGGAGACGGACGGACGGAGGGAGACGGACGGAGGGGGGCGGACGGACGCACGGAGACGCACGCACGGACGGAGACGGACGGATGGACGGAGACGGACGGAGGTGAGAGGGAGATGGACGGAGGGGGAGGGAGATGGATGGATGGAGGGAGGGAGATGGATGGATGGAGGGAGGGAGATGGATGGATGGATGGAGGGAGGGAGATGGATGGATGGAGGGAGGGAGATGGATGGATGGATGGATGGAGGGAGGGGGATGGATAGAGGGAGGGAGGGAGATGGATGGATGGATGGATGGATGGAGGGAGGGAGATGGAGGGAGGGAGGGAGATGGAGGGAGGGAGGGAGATGGATGGAGGGAGGGAGGGAGGGAGGGAGATGGATGGATGGATGAATGGAGGGAGGGAGATGGATGGATGGAGGGAGGGAGATGGATGGATGGACGGAGGGAGATGGATGGATGGATGGATGGATGGAGGGAGGGAGGGAGGGAGGGAGGGAGGGAGATGGATGGAGGGAGGGAGATGGATGGAGGGAGGGAGGGAGGGAGATGGATGGATGGATGGATGGATGGATGGATGGATGGATGGACGGACGGAGGGAGGGAGATGGATGGATGGAGGGAGATGGATGGATGGACGGAGGGAGGGAGGGAAGGGAGGGAGGGGAGGGAGGGAAGGGAGGGAGACGGACGGACGGACGGACGGACTGAGACGGAGGGAGGGAGGGAAGGGAGGGAGGGAGGGAAGGGAGGGAGATGGATGGAGGGAGGGAGATGGATGGAGGGAGGGAGACGGACGGAGGGAGGGAGGGAGACGGACGGAGGCGGACGGAGGGAGGGAGGGAGACGGACGGAGGGAGGGAGACGGAGGGAGGGAGACGGAGGGAGGGAGGGAGGGAGGGAGACTGAGGGAGGGAGGGGGACGGACGGGGGGGACGGAGGGAGGGAGGGGGACGGACGGGAGGGAGGAGGGGGACGGAGGGAGGGAGGGGGACGGACGGAGGGAGGGGGACGGACGGAGGGAGGGGGACGGATGGAGGGAGGGGGACGGAGGGAGGGAGACGGACGGAGGGACGGACGGAGGGACGGACGGAGGGGGGGGACGGAGGGACGGAGGGAGGGGGGGGGACGGACGGACGGAGGGAGGGGGGGGACGGACGGAGGGAGGGGGGGGACGGACGGACGGAGGGAGGGGGACGGACGGAGGGAGGGGGACGGACGGAGGGAGGGGGACGGACGGACGGAGGGAGGGAGGGGGATGGACGGAGGGAGGGAGGGGGACGGACGGGAGGGAGAGGGGGACGGACGGACGGACGGAGGGAGGGGAGGGGGACGGACGGACGGACGGAGGGAGGGAGGGGACGGACGGACGGACGGGGACGGAGGGAGGGGGACGGACGGACGGACGGGGACGGAGGGAGGGAGGGGGACGGACGGAGGGAGGGGGACGGACGGAGGGAGGGGGACGGACGGACGGAGGGAGGGGGACGGACGGAGGGAGGGGGACGGACGGACGGAGGGAGGGGACGGACGGACGGAGGGAGGGGGACGGACGGACGGAGGGAGGGGGACGGACGGGGACGGAGGGAGGGGGACGGACGGACGGAGGGGGACGGACGGACGGACGGAGGGGGACAGACGGAGGGGGACGGACGGACGGACGGAGGGGGACGGACGGAGGGGACGGACGGACGGACGGAGGGAGGGAGGGGGACGGACGGACGGAGGGAGGGGGACAGACGGAGGGGGACGGACGGAGGGAGGGGGACGGACGGACGGAGGGAGGGGGACGGACGGAGGGTGGGAGGGAGACGGACGGAGGGAGGGAGACGGAGGGAGGAAGGGAGGGAGACGGACGGACGAGGGAGGGAGACGGACGGAGGAGGGAGGGAGACGGACGGACGAGGGAGGGAGACGGACGGACAAAGGGAGGGAGGGAGGGAGACGGAGGGAGGGAGGGGGACGGACGGAGGGAGGGGGACGGACGGACGGAGGGAGGGGGACGGACGGAGGGAGACGGACGGACGGAGGGAGGGGGACGGACGGACGGAGGGAGGGGGACGGACGGACGGAGGGAGGGAGGGGGACGGACGGAGGGAGGGAGGGGGACGGACGGAGGGAGGGGACGGACGGACGGAGGGAGGGGGACGGACGGAGGGAGGGGGACGGACGGACGGACGGACGGGGACGGAGGGAGGGAGGGGGACGGAGGGAGGGAGGGGGACGGAGGGAGGGAGGGGGACGGACGGAGGAGGGGGACGGACGGATGGAGGGAGGGGGACGGACGGAGGGAGGGGGACGGACAGAGGGAGGGGCGACGGAGGGAGGGGGACGGACGGACGGAGGGAGGGGGACGGACGGAGGGAGGGGACGGACGGAGGGAGGGGGACGGACGGACGGACGGAGGGGGACGGACGGACGGACGGAGGGGGACGGACGGGGAGGGGGACGGACGGACGGAGGGAGGGAGGGGGACGGACGGACGGAGGGAGGGGGACGGACGGAGGGTGGGAGGGAGACGGACGGAGGGAGGGAGACGGAGGGAGGAAGGGAGGGAGACGGACGGACGAGGGAGGGAGACGGACGGAGGGAGGGAGGGAGACGGACGGACGAGGGAGGGAGACGGACGGAGGGAGGGAGGGAGACGGACGGACGAGGGAGGGAGACGGACGGACAAAGGGAGGGAGGGAGGGAGGGAGACGGAGGGAGGGAGGGGGACGGACGGAGGGAGGGGGACGGACGGAGGGAGGGGACGGACGGACGGACGGAGGGAGGGGGACGGACGGAGGGAGGGGGACGGACGGACGGAGGGAGGGGGACGGACGGAGGGAGGGGGACGGACGGAGGGTGGGAGGGGAGACGGACGGACGGAGGGTGGGAGGGGGACGGACGGACGGAGGGTGGGAGGGGGACGGACGGACGGAGGGAGACGGACGGAGGGAGGGAGACGGAGGGACGAGGGAGGGAGACGGACGGAGGGAGGGAGGGAGACGGACGGACAAAGGGAGGGAGGGAGGGAGGGAGACGGAGGGAGGGAGGGAGACGGACGGACAAAGGGAGGGAGGGAGGGAGGGAGACGGAGGGAGGGAGGGAGACGGACGGAGGGAGGGAGGGAGGGAGACGGACGGACGGAGGGAGACGGACGGACGGAGGGAGGGAGGGAGGGAGGGAGACGGACGGAGGGAGGGAGGGAGACGGACGGAGGGAGGGAGGGAGGGAGACGGACGGAGGGAGGGAGGGAGGGGGACGGAGGGAGGGAGACGGAGGGAGGGAGGGAGACGGAGGGAGGGAGGGAGACGGAGGGAGGGAGGGAGACGGACGGAGGGAGGGGGACGGACGGACGGAGACGGACGGAGGGAGGGGGGACGGAGGGAGGGAGGGGGACGGAGGGAGGGAGGGGGAGGGGGAGGGAGGGGGAGGGGGAGGGAGGGGGACGGACGGAGGGTGGGAGGGGGACGGACGGACGGAGGGTGGGAGGGGGACGGACGGAGGGAGGGGGACGGAGGGAGGGAGACGGACGGAGGGAGGGAGACGGACGGAGGGAGGGAGACGGACGGAGGGAGAGAGGAGGAAGGGAGGGAGGGAGACGGACGGAGGGAGGGAGACGGACGGAGGGAGAGAGGGAGGGAGGGAGGGAGGGAGACGGACGAGGGAGGGAGACGGACGGAGGGAGGGAGACGGACGGACGAGGGAGGAGACGGACGGAGGGAGGGAGGGAGGGAGACGGAGGGAGGGAGGGAGACGGAGGGAGGGAGGGAGCGAGACGGAGGGAGGGAGGGAGGGAGACGGACGGAGGGAGGGAGGGAGACGGACGGAGGGAGGGAGGGAGACGGACGGAGGGAGGGAGGGAGGGGGACGGACGGAGGGAGGGAGGGAGACGGTGGGAGGGAGGGAGACGGAGGGAGGGAGGGAGGGAGGGAGACGGACGGAGGGAGGGAGACGGACGGAGGGAGACGGACGGAGGGAGGGAGGGAGGGAGGGAGACGGACGGAGGGAGGGAGGGAGGGAGGGAGACGGAGGGAGGGAGGGAGGGAGACGGAGGGAGGGAGACGGACGGAGGGAGGGAGGGAGACGGACGGAGGGAGGGAGGAGACGGACGGAGGGAGGGACGGACGGGAGGAGGGAGAGGGAGGGAGACGGACGGACGGAGGGAGGGAGACGGACGGAGGGAGACGGAGGGAGGGAGGGAGACGGACGGAGGGAGGGAGGGAGACGGACGGACGGACGGAGGGAGACGGACGGGGACGGACGGAGGGAGACGGACGGAGACGGAGGGAGGGAGACGGACGGACGGACGGAGGGAGGGAGACGGACGGAGGGAGGGAGGCGGACGGACGGACGGAGGGAGGGAGACGGGCGGACGGAGGGAGGGAGGGAGGCGGACGGAGGGAGACGGACGGACGGAGACGGAGACGGACGGAGGAAGGGAGGGAGACGGACGGAGGGAGGGAGGGAGACGGACGGAGGGAGGGAGGGAGACGGACGGAGGGAGGGAGACGGAGACGGACGGACGGAGACGGACGGACACGGACGGAGGTGAGAGGGAGATGGACGGAGGGGGAGGGAGATGGATGGAGGGAGATGGAGGGAGATGGATGGAGGGAGATGGAGGGAGATGGATGGAGGGAGATGGAGGGAGGGAGATGGATGGATGGAGGGAGATGGATGGATGGATGGAGGGAGGGAGGGAGATGGAGGGAGGGAGGGAGATGGATGGAGGGAGGGAGATGGATGGATGGATGGATGGATGGAGGGAGGGGAGATGGAGGGAGGGAGGGAGATGGATGGATGGATGGATGGAGGGAGGGAGATGGATGGATGGAGGGAGGGAGATGGATGGATGGAGGGAGGGAGATGGATGGATGGAGGGAGGGAGATGGATGGATGGATGGATGGAGGGAGATGGATGGATGGATGGAGGGAGATGGATGGATGGATGGAGGGAGATGGATGGATGGAGGGAGATGGATGGATGGATGGAGGGAGATGGATGGATGGAGGGATGGAGGGATGGAGGGATGGAGGGTGGAAGGGATGGATGGACGGAGGGAGGGAGATGGATGGATGGATGGACGGAGGGAGGGAGATGGATGGATGGATGGACGGACATGGATGGATGGATGGACGGAGGGAGGGAGATGGATGGATGGATGGACGGAGGGAGGGAGATGGATGGATGGAGGGAGGAAGACGGAGGGAGACGGACGAGGGAGGGGGACGGACGGACGGAGGGAGGGGGACGGACGGACGGAGGGAGGGAGGGGGACGGACGGAGGGAGGGAGGGGACCGGACGGAGGGAGGGGGACGGACGGACGGAGGGAGGGGGACGGACGGAGGGAGGGGGACGGACGGACGGACGGACGGGGACGGAGGGAGGAGGGGACGGAGGAGGGAGGGGGAGGAGGGAGGGGGACGGAGGGAGGGGGGGGACGGAGGGAGGAGGGGACGGAGGGGAGGGGGGACGGACGGAGGGAGGGGGACGGACGGAGGGAGGGGGACGGACGGAGGGAGGGGGACGGACGGAGGGAGGGGCGGACGGACGGAGGGAGGGGGACGGACGGACGGAGGGAGGGGGACGGACGGAGGGAGGGGGACGGACGGAGGGAGGGGGACGGACGGACGGACGGAGGGGGACGGACGGACGGACGGAGGGGGACGGACGGAGGGGGACGGACGGACGGAGGGAGGGAGGGGACGGACGGACGGAGGGAGGGGGACGGACGGAGGGGGATGGACGGAGGGAGGGGGACGGACGGACGGAGGGAGGGGGACGGACGGAGGGTGGGAGGGAGACGGACGGAGGGAGGGAGACGGAGGGAGGAAGGGAGGGAGACGGACGGACGAGGGAGGGAGACGGACGGAGGGAGGGAGGGAGACGGACGGACGAGGGAGGGAGACGGACGGAGGGAGGGAGGGAGACGGACGGACGAGGGAGGGAGACGGACGGACAAAGGGAGGGAGGGAGGGAGGGAGACGGAGGAGGGAGGGGGACGGACGGAGGGAGGGGGACGGACGGAGGGAGGGGGACGGACGGACGGACGGAGGAGGGGGACGGACGGAGGGAGGGGGACGGACGGACGGAGGGAGGGGGACGGACGGAGGGAGGGGGACGGACGGAGGGTGGGAGGGGGACGGACGGACGGAGGGTGGGAGGGGGACGGACGGACGGAGGGTGGGAGGGGGACGGACGGACGGAGGGAGACGGACGGAGGGAGGGAGACGGAGGGACGAGGGAGGGAGACGGACGGAGGGAGGGAGGGAGACGGACGGACAAAGGGAGGGAGGGAGGGAGGGAGACGGAGGGAGGGAGGGAGACGGACGGACAAAGGGAGGGAGGGAGGGAGGGAGACGGAGGGAGGGAGGGAGACGGACGGAGGGAGGGAGGGAGGGAGACGGACGGACGGAGGGAGACGGACGGACGGAGGGAGGGAGGGAGGGAGGGAGACGGACGGAGGGAGGGAGGGAGACGGACGGAGGGAGGGAGGGAGGGAGACGGACGGAGGGAGGGAGGAGGGGGACGGAGGGAGGGAGACGGAGGGAGGGAGGGAGACGGAGGGAGGGAGGGAGACGGAGGGAGGGAGGGAGACGGACGGAGGGAGGGGGACGGACGGACGGACGGAGACGGACGGAGGGAGGGGGGACGGAGGGAGGGAGGGGGATGGAGGGAGGGAGGGGGAGGGGGAGGGAGGGGGAGGGAGGGGGACGGACGGAGGGTGGGAGGGGGACGGACGGACGGAGGGTGGGAGGGGGACGGACGGAGGGAGGGGGACGGAGGGAGGGAGACGGACGGAGGGAGGGAGACGGACGGAGGGAGGGAGACGGACGGAGGGAGAGAGGGAGGAAGGGAGGGAGGGAGACGGACGGAGGGAGGGAGACGGACGGAGGGAGAGAGGGAGGGAGGGAGACGGACGAGGGAGGGAGACGGACGGAGGGAGGGAGACGGACGGACGAGGGAGGGAGACGGACGGAGGGAGGGAGGGAGGGAGACGGAGGGAGGGAGGGAGACGGAGGGAGGGAGGGAGCGAGACGGAGGGAGGGAGGGAGGGAGACGGACGGAGGGAGGGAGGGAGACGGACGGAGGGAGGGAGGGAGACGGACGGAGGGAGGGAGGGAGGGGGACGGACGGAGGGAGGGAGGGAGACGGAGGGAGGGAGGGAGACGGAGGGAGGGAGGGAGGGAGGGAGACGGACGGAGGGAGGGAGACGGACGGAGGGAGACGGACGGAGGGAGGGAGGGAGGGAGGGAGACGGACGGAGGGAGGGAGGGAGGGAGGGAGACGGAGGGAGGGAGGGAGGGAGACGGAGGGAGGGAGACGGACGGAGGGAGGGAGGGAGACGGACGGAGGGAGGGAGGGAGACGGACGGAGGGAGGGAGGGAGACGGACGGAGGGAGGGAGGGAGACGGACGGACGGAGGGAGGGAGACGGACGGAGGGAGACGGAGGGAGGGAGGGAGACGGACGGAGGGAGGGAGGGAGACGGACGGACGGACGGAGGGAGACGGACGGGACGGACGGAGGGAGACGGACGGAGACGGAGGGAGGGAGACGGACGGACGGACGGAGGGAGGGAGACGGACGGAGGGAGGGAGGCGGACGGACGGACGGAGGGAGGGAGACGGGCGGACGGAGGGAGGGAGGGAGGCGGACGGAGGGAGACGGACGGACGGAGACGGAGACGGACGGAGGAAGGGAGGGAGACGGACGGAGGGAGGGAGGGAGACGGACGGAGGGAGGGAGGGAGACGGACGGAGGGAGGGAGACGGAGACGGACGGACGGAGACGGACGGACACGGACGGAGGTGAGAGGGAGATGGACGGAGGGGGAGGGAGATGGATGGAGGGAGATGGAGGGAGATGGATGGAGGGAGATGGAGGGAGATGGATGGAGGGAGATGGAGGGAGGGAGATGGATGGATGGAGGGAGATGGATGGATGGATGGAGGGAGGGAGGGAGATGGAGGGAGGGAGGGAGATGGATGGAGGGAGGGAGATGGATGGATGGATGGATGGATGGATGGAGGGAGGGAGATGGAGGGAGGGAGGGAGATGGATGGATGGATGGATGGATGGAGGGAGGGAGATGGATGGATGGAGGGAGGGAGATGGATGGATGGAGGGAGGGAGATGGATGGATGGAGGGAGGGAGATGGATGGATGGATGGATGGAGGGAGATGGATGGATGGATGGAGGGAGATGGATGGATGGATGGAGGGAGATGGATGGATGGAGGGAGATGGATGGATGGATGGAGGGAGATGGATGGATGGAGGGATGGAGGGATGGAGGGATGGAGGGATGGAGGGATGGATGGACGGAGGGAGGGAGATGGATGGATGGATGGACGGAGGGAGGGAGATGGATGGATGGATGGACGGACATGGATGGATGGATGGACGGAGGGAGGGAGATGGATGGATGGATGGACGGAGGGAGGGAGATGGATGGATGGAGGGAGGAAGACGGAGGGAGACGGACGGAGGGAGACGGACGGACGGAGGGAGACGGACGGAGGGAGACGGAGGGAGGGGAGGGAGACGGAGGGAGGGAGGGAAGGGGGGAGGGAGGGAAGGGAGGGAGATGGATGGAGGGAGGGAGACGGAGGGAGGGAGACGGAGGGAGGGAGGGAGAGAGACGGAGGGAGGGAGAGAGACGGAGGGAGGGAGGGAGACGGAGGGAGGGAGGGAGACGGAGGGAGGGAGAGAGACGGAGGGAGGGAGAGAGACGGAGGGAGGGAGAGAGACGGAGGGAGGGGGACGGAGGGAGGGAGGGAGGGAGACGGAGGGAGGGGGACGGACGGACGGAGGGAGGGGGACGGACGGACGGAGGGAGGGGGACGGACGGAGGGGGACGGACGGAGGGAGGGAGGGGGACGGACGGAGGGAGGGAGGGAGGGAGGGAGACGGAGGGAGGGAGGGAGACGGACGGACGAGGGAGGGAGGGAGACGGACGGAGGGAGGGAGGGAGACGGAGGGAGGGAGGGAGACGGAGGGAGGGAGACGGACGGAGGGAGGGAGACGGACGGAGGGAGGGAGGGAGACGGATGGAGGGAGGGAGACGGAGGAAGGGAGGGAGGGAGGGAGACGGAGGGAGGGAGGGAGACGGACGGAGGGAGGGAGACGGAGGGAGGGAGGGAGACGGACGGACGGAGGGAGGCGGAGGGAGGGAGGGAGACGGACGGACGGAGGGAGGGAGACGGACGGACGGAGGGAGGGAGACGGACGGACGGAGGGAGGGAGACGGAGAGAGGGAGACGGAGGGAGGGAGACGGAGGGAGGGAGACGGAGGGAGGGAGACGGACGGAGACGGAGGGACGGAGGGAGGGAGGGAGACGGACGGAGGGAGACGGACGGGGACGGACGGACGGAGGGAGACGGACGGAGGGAGACGGACGGAGACGGACGGAGGGAGGGAGACGGACGGACGGAGGGAGGGGGACGGACGGAGGGAGGGAGGGAGGGGGACGGACGGAGGGAGGGAGGGAGGGAGGGAGGCGGACGGAGGGAGGGAGGGAGGCGGACGGAGGGAGGGAGGGAGGCGGACGGAGGGAGGCGGACGGAGGGAGGCGGACGGACGGAGACGGACGGAGGAAGGGAGGGAGACGGACGGAGGGAGGGAGGGAGGGAGACGGACGGAGGGAGGGAGACGGAGACGGACGGACACGGACGGAGGGAGACGGACGGACGGAGGGAGACGGACGGACGGAGACGGACGGACGGACACGGACGGACGGACACGGACGGACGGACGGACACGGACGGACGGAGACGGACGGACGGACGGACGGAGACGGACGGACGGACGGAGACGGACGGACGGAGACGGACGGACGGACACGGACGGAGGTGAGAGGGAGATGGACGGTGGGGAGGGAGATGGATGGAGGGAGATGGATGGAGGGAGGGAGATGGATGGAGGGAGATGGATGGATGGAGGGAGGGAGATGGATGGATGGAGGGAGGGAGATGGATGGATGGAGGGAGGGAGATGGATGGATGGAGGGAGGGAGATGGATGGATGGATGGATGGATGGATGGAGGGAGGGAGGGAGGGAGATGGATGGATGGATGGATGGAGGGAGGGAGATGGATGGATGGAGGGAGGGAGATGGATGGATGGATGGATGGATGGAGGGAGGGAGATGGATGAATGGAGGGAGGGAGATGGATGGATGGAGGGAGGGAGGGAGATGGATGGATGGAGGGAGGGAGGGAGGGAGATGGATGGATGGACGGAGGGAGGGAGATGGATGGATGGACGGAGGGAGGGAGATGGATGGATGGATGGATGGACGGACGGAGGGAGGGAGGGAGATGGATGGATGGATGGATGGACGGAGGAGGGAGATGGATGGATGGATGGACGGAGGGAGGGAGATGGATGGATGGACGGAGGGAGGGAGATGGATGGATGGACGGAGGAGGGAGATGGATGGATGGATGGACGGACATGGATGGATGGACGGAGGGAGGGAGATGGATGGATGGATGGACGGAGGGAGGGAGACGGACGGAGGGAGACGGACGGACGGAGGGAGACGGACGGATGGAGGGAGACGGACGGACGGACGGAGGGAGACGGACGGACGGAGGGAGACGGAGGGAGGGAGGGAGACTGAGGGAGGGAGGGAGGGAGGGGGGAGGGAGGGAAGGGAGGAGATGGATGGAGGGAGGGAGACGGAGGAGGGGGACGGAGGGAGGGAGAGAGACGGAGGGAGGGAGAGAGACGGAGGAGGGAGAGAGACGGAGGGAGGGAGGGAGACGGAGGGAGGGAGGGAGACGGAGGGAGGGAGGGAGACGGAGGGAGGGAGAGAGACGGAGGGAGGGAGAGAGACGGAGGGAGGGAGGGAGACGGAGGGAGGGGGACGGACGGAGGGAGGGGGACAGACGGAGGGAGGGGGACAGACGGAGGGAGGGGGACGGACGGAGGGAGGGGGACGGACGGAGGGAGGGGGACGGACGGAGGGAGGGGACGGACGGACGGAGGGAGGGGGACGGACGGAGGGAGGGGGACGGACGGACGGAGGGAGGGGGACGGACGGAGGGAGGGGGACGGACGGACGGAGGGAGGGGGACGGACGGACGGAGGGGGACGGACGGACGGACGGAGACGGACGGAGGGAGGGAGGGAGGGAGGGGGACGGACGGAGGGAGGGAGGGAGGGGGACGGAGGGAGGGAGGGAGGGGACGGACGGAGGGGGACGGACGGACGGAGGGGACGGACGGAGGGAGGGGGACGGAGGGAGGGGGACGGACGGAGGGAGGGGGACGGACGGAGGGAGGGGGACGGACGGAGGGAGGGGGACGGACGGACGGAGGGAGGGGGACGGACGGACGGAGGGAGGGGGACGGAGGGAGGGGGACGGAGGGAGGGAGGGGGACGGAGGGAGGGGGGGGGACGGACGGAGGGGGACGGACGGAGGGAGGGGGACGGACGGAGGGAGGGGGACGGAGACGGACGGAGGGAGGGGGACGGGGACGGACGGAGGGAGGGGGACGGGGACGGACGGAGGGAGGGGACGGGGACGGACGGAGGGAGGGGGACGGACGGAGGGAGGGGGACGGACGGAGGGAGGGGGACGGACGGAGGGAGGGGGACGGACGGACGGAGGGAGGGGGACGGACGGACGGACGGAGGGAGGGGGACGGACGGACGGACGAGGGAGGGGGACGGACGGACGGAGGGAGGGGGACGGACGGAGGAGGGGGACGGACGGACGGAGGGAGGGAGGGAGACGGACGGAGGGAGGGAGGGAGGGAGACGGACGGACGGAGGGAGGGAGGGAGGGAGGGAGACGGAGGGAGGGAGACGGAGGGAGGGAAGGGGGGAGGGAGGGAAGGGGGGGAGATGGATGGATGGAGGGAGATGGATGGAGGGAGGGAGGGAGGGAGATGGACGGAGGGAGGGAGGCGGACGGAGGGAGGGAGGCGGACGGAGGGAGGCGGACGGACGGAGGGAGACGGAGGGAGGCGGACGGACGGAGGGAGGCGGACGGAGGGAGGGAGACGGAGGGAGGGAGGGAGACGGAGGGAGGGAGGGAGACGGACGGAGACGGACGGAGGGGGGCGGACGGACGCACGGAGACGCACGCACGGACGGAGACGGACGGACGGACGGAGACGGACGGAGGTGAGAGGGAGATGGACGGAGGGGGAGGGGGAGGGAGATGGATGGAGGGGGAGGGGGAGGGAGATGGATGGATGGAGGGAGGGAGATGGATGGAGGGGGATGGATGGATGGATGGATGGAGGGAGGGAGATGGATGGATGGAGGGAGGGAGGGAGATGGATGGATGGATGGAGGGAGATGGATGGATGGATGGAGGGAGGGAGATGGATGGATGGAGGGAGGGGGATGGATGGATGGATGGAGGGAGGGAGGGGGGATGGATGGAGGGAGGAGGGAGATGGATGGATGGAGGGAGGGAGATGGAGGGAGGGAGGGAGGGAGATGGATGGAGGGAGGGAGGGGGATGGAGGGAGGGAGGGAGGGAGATGGATGGATGAATGGAGGGAGGGAGATGGATGAATGGATGGAGGGAGGGAGATGGATGGATGGATGGACGAGGGAGGGAGATGGATGGATGGATGGACGGAGGGAGATGGATGGAGGGAGGGAGATGGATGGATGGATGGATGGATGGATGGACAGGGAGGGAGATGGATGGATGGACGGAGGGAGGGAGATGGATGGATGGATGGAGGGAGGGAGATGGATGGATGGACGGAGGGAGGGAGGGAAGGGAGGGAGGGGGAGGGAGGGAAGGGAGGGAGACGGACGGAGGGAGACGGAGGGAGGGAGGGAGACGGACGGAGGGAGGGAAGGGGGGGAGGGAGGGAAGGGAGGGAGATGGATGGAGGGAGGGAGACGGAGGGAGGGAGACGGACGGAGAGAGGGAGGGAGACGGACGGAGGCGGACGGAGGGAGACGGAGGGAGGGAGGGAGACGGACGGAGGGAGGGAAGGGGGGGAGGGAGGGAAGGGAGGGAGATGGATGGAGGGAGGGAGACGGAGGGAGGGAGACGGACGGAGGGAGGGAGGGAGACGGACGGAGGGAGGGGGACGGACGGAGGGGGACGGACGGAGGGAGGGGGACGGACGGACGGAGGGAGGGGGACGGACGGAGGGTGGAGAGGACGGGAGGGAGGGAGACGGAGGGAGGAAGGGAGGGAGACGGACGGACGAGGGAGGGAGACGGACGGACGGAGGGAGGGAGACGGACGGACGAGGGAGGGAGACGGACGGACAAAGGGAGGGAGGGAGGGAGGGAGACGGAGGGAGGGAGGGGGACGGACGGAGGGAGGGGGACGGACGGAGGGAGGGGACGGACGGACGGAGGGAGGGGGACGGACGGACGGAGGGAGGGGGACGGACGGAGGGAGGGGGACGGACGGACGGAGGGTGGGAGGGGGACGGACGGACGGAGGGTGGGAGGGGGACGGACGGACGGAGGGAGACGGACGGAGGGAGGGAGACGGAGGGACGAGGGAGGGAGACGGACGGAGGGAGGGAGGGAGACGGACGGACAAAGGGAGGGAGGGAGGGAGGGAGACGGAGGGAGGGAGGGAGACGGACGGACAAAGGGAGGGAGGGAGGGAGGGAGACGGAGGGAGGGAGGGAGACGGACGGAGGGAGGGAGGGAGGGAGACGGACGGACGGAGGGAGACGGACGGACGGAGGGAGGGAGGGAGGGAGACGGACGGAGGGAGGGAGGGAGACGGACGGAGGGAGGGAGGGAGGGAGACGGACGGAGGGAGGGAGGGAGGGGGACGGAGGGAGGGAGACAGAGGAGGGGAGGGAGACGGAGGGAGGGAGGGAGACGGAGGGAGGGAGGGAGACGGAGGGAGGGAGGGAGACGGACGGACGGACGGAGACAGACGGAGGGAGGGGGGACGGAGGGAGGGAGGGGGACGGAGGGAGGGAGGGGGACGGAGGGAGGGGGAGGGAGGGAGGGAGGGAGGGGGACGGACGGAGGGTGGGAGGGGGACGGACGGACGGAGGGTGGGAGGGGGACGGACGGAGGGAGGGGGACGGAGGGAGGGAGACGGACGGACGGAGGGAGGGAGACGGACGGACGGAGGGAGAGAGGGAGGGAGGAAGGGAGGGAGGGAGACGGACGGAGGGAGGGAGACGGACGGAGAGAGGGAGGGAGGGAGGGAGGGAGACGGACGAGGGAGGGAGACGGACGGAGGGAGGGAGACGGACGGAGGGAGGGAGGGAGACGGACGGAGGGAGGGAGGGAGACGGAGGGAGGGAGGGAGACGGAGGGAGGGAGGGAGCGAGACGGAGGGAGGGAGGGAGGGAGACGGACGGAGGGAGGGAGGGAGACGGACGGAGGGAGGGAGGGAGACGGAGGGAGGGAGGGAGGGGGATGGACGGAGGGGGGGAGGGAGACGGAGGGAGGGAGGGAGACGGAGGGAGGGAGGGAGGGAGGGAGACGGACGGAGGGAGGGAGACGGACGGAGGGAGACGGACGGAGGGAGGGAGGGAGACGGACGGAGGGAGGGAGGGAGACGGACGGAGGGAGGGAGGGAGGGAGGGAGACGGAGGAAGGGAGGGAGGGAGGGAGACGGACGGAGGGAGGGAGACGGACGGAGGGAGGGAGGGAGACGGACGGAGGGAGGGAGGGAGACGGACGGAGGGAGGGAGGGAGGGAGACGGACGGACGGAGGGAGGGAGACGGAGGGAGGGAGGGAGACGGACGGAGGGAGGGAGGGAGACGGACGGACGGACGGAGGGAGACGGACGGGGACGGACGGACGGAGGGAGACGGACGGAGACGGACGGACGGAGGGAGGGAGACGGACGGAGACGGACGGACGGAGGGAGGGAGACGGACGGAGGGAGGGAGGCGGACGGAGGGAGGGAGACGGGCGGACGGAGGGAGGGAGGGAGGCGGACGGAGGGAGACGGACGGACGGAGACGGACGGAGGAAGGGAGGGAGACGGACGGAGGGAGGGAGGGAGACGGACGGAGGGAGGGAGACGGAGACGGACGGACGGAGACGGACGGACACGGACGGAGGTGAGAGGGAGATGGACGGAGGGGGGAGGGAGATGGATGGAGGGAGATGGAGGGAGATGGATGGAGGGAGATGGAGGGAGATGGATGGAGGGAGATGGAGGGAGGGAGATGGATGGATGGATGGAGGGAGATGGATGGATGGAGGGAGGGAGGGAGATGGAGGGAGGGAGGGAGATGGATGGATGGAGGGAGGGAGATGGATGGATGGATGGATGGAGGGAGGGAGATGGAGGGAGGGAGGGAGATGGATGGATGGATGGATGGAGGGAGGGAGATGGAGGGAGGGAGGGAGATGGATGGATGGATGGATGGAGGGAGGGAGATGGATGGATGGAGGGAGGGAGATGGATGGATGGAGGGAGGGAGATGGATGGATGGATGGAGGGAGATGGATGGATGGATGGAGGGAGATGGATGGATGGATGGAGGGAGATGGATGGATGGATGGAGGGAGATGGATGGATGGATGGATGGAGGGAGATGGATGGATGGAGGGAGATGGATGGATGGATGGAGGGAGATGGATGGAGGGAGGGAGATGGATGGATGGACGGAGGGAGGGAGATGGATGGATGGACGGAGGGAGGGAGATGGATGGATGGATGGACGGACATGGATGGATGGATGGACGGAGGGAGGGAGATGGATGGATGGACGGAGGGAGGGAGATGGATGGATGGAGGGAGGAAGACGGAGGGAGACGGACGGAGGGAGACGGACGGACGGAGGGAGACGGACGGAGGGAGACGGACGGACGGAGGGAGACGGAGGGAGGGAGGGAGACGGAGGGAGGGAGGGAAGGGGGGGAGGGAGGGAAGGGAGGGAGATGGATGGAGGGAGGGAGGGAGACGGAGGGAGGGAGGGAGAGAGACGGAGGGAGGGAGAGAGACGGAGGGAGGGAGGGAGACGGAGGGAGGGAGGGAGACGGAGGGAGGGAGAGAGACGGAGGGAGGGAGAGAGACGGAGGGAGGGAGAGAGACGGAGGGAGGGAGGGAGACGGAGGGAGGGGGACGGACGGAGGGAGGGGGACGGACGGAGGGAGGGGGACGGAGGGAGGGGGACGGACGGAGGGAGGGGGACGGACGGACGGACGGAGGGAGGGAGGGGGACGGACGGACGGAGGGAGGGGGACGGATGGAGGGGGACGGACGGAGGGAGGGAGGGGGACGGACGGAGGGAGGGAGGGAGGGAGACGGAGGGAGGGAGGGAGACGGAGGAGGAGGGAGGGAGGGAGGGAGACGGACGGAGGGAGGGAGGGAGACGGAGGGAGGGAGGGAGGGAGACGGAGGGAGGGAGACGAGGGAGGGAGGGAGACGGAGGGAGGGAGGGAGGGAGACGGAGGGAGGGAGACGGACGGAGGGAGGAAGACGGACGGAGGGAGGGAGGGAGACGGACGGAGGGAGGGATGGAGGGAGGGAGACGGAGGAAGGGAGGGAGGGAGGGAGACGGAGGGAGGGAGGGAGACGGACGGAGGGAGGGAGACGGAGGGAGGGAGGGAGACGGACGGAGGGAGGCGGAGGGAGGGAGGGAGGGAGACGGACGGACGGACGGAGGGAGGGAGACGGACGGACGGAGGGAGGGAGACGGACGGACGGAGGGAGGGAGACGGAGGGAGGGAGACGGACGGAGACGGAGGACGGAGGGAGGGAGGGAGACGGACGGAGGGAGACGGACGGGGACGGACGGACGGAGGGAGACGGACGGAGGGAGACGGACGGAGACGGACGGAGGGAGGGAGACGGACGGACGGAGGGAGGGGGACGGACGGAGGGAGGGAGGGAGGGGGACGGACGGAGGGAGGGAGGGAGGGAGGCGGACGGAGGGAGGGAGGGAGGCGGACGGAGGGAGGGAGGGAGGCGGACGGAGGGAGGCGGACGGAGGGAGGCGGACGGACGGAGACGGACGGAGGAAGGGAGGGAGACGGACGGAGGGAGGGAGGGAGGGAGGGAGACGGACGGACGGAGGGAGGGAGACGGAGACGGAGGGAGGGAGACGGAGACGGAGGGAGACGGACGGACGGACGGAGGGAGACGGACGGACGGAGGGAGACGGACGGACGGAGACGGACGGACGGACACGGACGGACGGACACGGACGGACGGACACGGACGGAGGGAGACGGACGGACGGGGACGGACGGACACGGACGGACGGACACGGACGGACGGACACGGACGGACGGAGACGGACGGACGGACGGAGACGGACGGACGGACGGAGACGGACGGACGGAGACGGACGGACGGACACGGACGGAGGTGAGAGGGAGATGGACGGTGGGGGAGGGAGATGGATGGAGGGAGATGGATGGAGGGAGGGAGATGGATGGAGGGAGATGGATGGATGGAGGGAGGGAGATGGATGGAGGGAGGGAGATGGATGGATGGAGGGAGGGAGATGGATGGATGGAGGGAGGGAGATGGATGGATGGATGGATGGATGGATGGATGGATGGAGGGAGGGAGGGAGGGAGATGGATGGATGGATGGAGGGAGGGAGATGGATGGATGGAGGGAGGGAGATGGATGGATGGATGGATGGATGGATGGAGGGAGGGAGATGGATGGATGGAGGGAGGGAGATGGATGGATGGAGGGAGGGAGGGAGATGGATGGATGGAGGGAGGGAGGGAGGGAGATGGATGGATGGACGGAGGGAGGGAGATGGATGGATGGACGGAGGGAGGGAGATGGATGGATGGATGGACGGAGGGAGGGAGATGGATGGATGGATGGACGGAGGGAGGGAGATGGATGGATGGATGGACGGAGGGAGGGAGATGGATGGATGGACGGAGGGAGGGAGATGGATGGATGGATGGACGGACATGGATGGATGGACGGAGGGAGGGAGATGGATGGATGGACGGAGGGAGGGAGACGGACGGAGGGAGACGGACGGACGGAGGGAGACGGACGGACGGAGGGAGACGGACGGACGGAGGGAGACGGAGGGAGGGAGGGAGACTGAGGGAGGGAGGGAGGGAAGGGGGGGAGGGAGGGAAGGGAGGGAGATGGATGGAGGGAGGGAGACGGAGGGAGGGGGACGGACGGAGGGAGGGAGAGAGACGGAGGGAGGGAGAGAGACGGAGGGAGGGAGGGAGACGGAGGGAGGGAGGGAGACGGAGGGAGGGAGGGAGACGGAGGGAGGGAGAGAGACGGAGGGAGGGAGAGAGACGGAGGGAGGGAGAGAGACGGAGGGAGGGAGGGAGACGGAGGGAGGGGGACGGACGGAGGGAGGGGGACGGACGGAGGGAGGGGGACAGACGGAGGGAGGGGGACAGACGGAGGGAGGGGGACAGACGGAGGGAGGGGGACAGACGGAGGGAGGGGGACGGACGGAGGGAGGGGGACGGACGGAGGGAGGGGGACGGACGGACGGAGGGAGGGGGACGGACGGAGGGAGGGGGACGGACGGACGGAGGGGGACGGACGGACGGACGGAGGGGACGGACGGACGGACGGACGGACGGAGGGGGACGGACGGACGGACGGACGGACGGAGGGGGACGGACGGACGGAGGGGGACGGACGGGGACGGACGGACGGACGGAGGGAGGGAGGGGGACGGAGGGAGGGAGGGAGGGGGACGGAGGGAGGGAGGGGGACGGACGGACGGAGGGAGGGGGACGGACGGAGGGAGGGGGACGGACGGAGGGAGGGGGACGGACGGAGGGAGGGGGACGGACGGAGGGAGGGGGACGGACGGAGGGAGGGGGACGGACGGACAGACGGAGGGAGGGGGACGGACGGACGGAGGGAGGGGGACGGACGGAGGGAGGGGGACGGAGGGAGGGGGGGGGACGGACGGAGGGAGGGGGACGGACGGAGGGGGACGGACGGAGGGAGGGGGACGGAGACGGACGGAGGGAGGGGGACGGGGACGGACGGAGGGAGGGGGACGGGGACGGACGGAGGGAGGGGGACGGGGACGGACGGAGGGAGGGGGACGGGGACGGACGGAGGGAGGGGGACGGACGGAGGGAGGGGGACGGAGGGAGGGGGACGGAGGGAGGGGGACGGAGGGAGGGGGACGGACGGAGGGAGGGGGACGGACGGAGGGAGGGGGACGGACGGAGGGAGACGGACGGAGGGAGGGGGACGGACGGAGGGAGGGGGACGGACGGACGGAGGGAGGGGGACGGACGGACGGAGGGAGGGGGACGGACGGACGGAGGGAGGGGGACGGACGGACGGACGGAGGGAGGGAGGGAGACGGACGGAGGGAGGGAGGGAGACGGACGGAGGGAGGGAGGGAGGGAGGGAGACGGACGGAGGGAGGGAGGGAGACGGACGGAGGGAGGGAGGGAGACGGACGGAGGGAGGGAGGGAGGGAGACGGATGGAGGGAGGGAGGGAGGGAGGGAGACGGAGGGAGGGAGACGGAGGGAGGGAAGGGGGGGAGGGAGGGAAGGGGGGGAGATGGAGGGAGGGAGGGAGATGGACGGAGGGAGGGAGGCGGACGGAGGGAGGGAGGCGGACGGAGGGAGGCGGACGGACGGAGGGAGACGGAGGGAGGCGGACGGACGGAGGGAGGCGGACGGAGGGAGGCGGACGGAGGGAGGCGGACGGACAGAGGCGGACGGACGGAGGGAGACGGAGGGAGGGAGGGAGACGGAGGGAGGGAGGGAGACGGAGGGAGGGAGGGAGACGGACGGAGACGGACGGAGGGGGGCGGACGGACGCACGGAGACGCACGCACGGACGGAGACGGACGGACGGAGACGGACGGAGGTGAGAGGGAGATGGACGGAGGGGGAGGGGGAGGGAGATGGATGGAGGGGGAGGGGGAGGGAGATGGATGGATGGAGGGAGGGAGATGGATGGAGGGGGATGGATGGATGGATGGATGGATGGAGGGAGGGAGATGGATGGATGGAGGGAGGGAGGGAGATGGATGGATGGATGGAGGGAGATGGATGGATGGATGGAGGGAGGGAGATGGATGGATGGAGGGAGGGGGATGGATGGATGGAGGGAGGGAGGGAGGGAGGGGGATGGATGGAGGGAGGGAGGGAGATGGATGGATGGAGGGAGGGAGATGGAGGGAGGGAGGGAGGGAGATGGATGGAGGGAGGGAGGGGGATGGAGGGAGGGAGGGAGGGAGGGAGGGAGATGGATGGATGAATGGAGGGAGGGAGATGGATGAATGGATGGAGGGAGGGAGATGGATGGATGGATGGACGGAGGGAGGGAGATGGATGGATGGACGGAGGGAGATGGATGGAGGGAGGGAGATGGATGGATGGATGGATGGATGGATGGATGGACGGAGGGAGGGAGATGGATGGATGGACGGAGGGAGGGAGATGGATGGATGGAGGGAGGGAGATGGATGGATGGACGGAGGGAGGGAGGGAAGGGAGGGAGGGGGAGGGAGGGAAGGGAGGGAGACGGACGGAGGGAGACGGAGGGAGGGAGGGAGACGGACGGAGGGAGGGAAGGGGGGGAGGGAGGGAAGGGAGGGAGATGGATGGAGGGAGGGAGACGGAGGGAGGGAGACGGACGGAGAGAGGGAGGGAGACGGACGGAGGCGGACGGAGGGAGGGAGGGAGACGGACTGAGGGAGGGAGACGGAGGGAGGGAGGGAGGGAGAGACGGAGGGAGGGAGACTGAGGGAGGGAGGGGGACGGACGGGGGGGGCGGAGGGAGGGGACGGACGGAGGGAGGGAGGGAGGGGGGGGACGGACGGAGGGAGGGAGGGGGACGGAGGGAGGGAGGGAGGGGGGACGGAGGGAGGGAGGGGGACGGACGGAGGGAGGGGGACGGAGGGAGGGGGACGGACGGAGGGAGGGGGACGGACGGAGGGAGGGGGACGGAGGGAGGGGGACGGAGGGAGGGGGACGGACGGAGGGGGACGGACGGAGGGGGACGGAGGGAGGGGGACGGAGGGAGGGGGACGGACGGAGGGGGACGGACGGAGGGAGGGGGACGGACGGAGGGAGACGGACGGAGGGACGGACGGAGGGGGGGACGGACGGACGGAGGGAGGGGGGGGACGGACGGAGGGAGGGGGGGGACGGACGGGAGGGGGGGGGGGACGGACGGAGGGAGGGGGACGGACGGAGGGAGGGGGACGGACGGAGGGAGGGGGACGGACGGAGGGAGGGGGACGGACGGAGGGAGGGGGACGGACGGAGGGAGGGAGGGGGACGGACGGACGGACGGGGACGGACGGACGGACGGAGGGGGACGGACGGACGGAGGGAGGGAGGGGGACGGACGGACGGAGGGAGGGAGGGAGGGAGGGAGGGGGACGGACGGAGGGAGGGAGGGGGACGGACGGAGGGAGGGGGACGGACGGAGGGAGGGGGACGGACGGACGGACGGAGGGAGGGGGACGGACGGAGGGAGGGGGACGGACGGACGGACGGAGGGAGGGGGACGGAGGGTGGGAGGGAGACGGACGGACGGAGGGTGGGAGGGGACGGACGGACGGACGGAGGGAGACGGACGGAGGGAGGGAGACGGAGGGAGGAAGGGAGGGAGACGGACGGACGAGGGAGGGAGACGGACGGAGGGAGGGAGGGAGACGGACGGACGAGGGAGGGAGACGGACGGACAAAGGGAGGGAGGGAGGGAGGGAGGGAGACGGAGGGAGGGAGGGAGACGGACGGAGGGAGGGAGACGGACGGAGGGCGGGAGGGAGGGAGACGGACGGAGGGAGACGGACGGAGGGAGGGAGGGAGACGGACGGAGGGAGGGAGGGAGGGAGGGGGACGGAGGGAGGGAGACGGAGGGAGGGAGGGAGACGGAGGGAGGGAGGGAGACGGAGGGAGACGGAGGGAGACGGAGGGAGGGAGGGAGACGGAGGGAGGGAGGGAGACGGAGGGAGGGAGGGAGACGGAGGGAGGGAGACGGACGGAGGGAGGGAGGGGGACGGACGGACGGAGACGGACGGAGGGAGGGGGGACGGACGGACGGAGGGAGGGGGACGGACGGAGGGAGGGGGACGGAGGGAGGGAGGGAGGGAGGGAGGGGGACGGACGGAAGGAGGGAGGGAGGGGGACGGACGGAGGGTGGGAGGGGGACGGACGGACGGAGGGTGGGAGGGAGGGGGACGGAGGGAGGGAGGGGGACGGAGGGAGGGAGACGGACGGAGGGAGGGAGACGGACGGACGGAGGGAGAGAGGGAGGGAGGAAGGGAGGGAGACGGACGAGGGAGGGAGACGGACGGAGGGAGGGAGGGAGACGGACGAGGGAGGGAGACGGACGGAGGGAGGGAGACGGACGGACGAGGGAGGGAGACGGAGGGAGGGAGGGAGACGGAGGGAGGGAGGGAGACGGAGGGAGGGAGCGAGACGGACGGAGGGAGGGAGGGAGCAAGACGGACGGAGGGAGGGAGGGAGACGGACGGACGGAGGGAGGGAGGGAGGGGAGGGAGGGAGGGAGGGAGACGGACGGAGGGAGGGAGACGGACGGAGGGAGGGAGGGAGGGAGACGGACGGAGGGAGGGAGGGAGGGAGACGGACGGAGGGAGGGAGACGGACGGAGGGAGGGAGGGAGACGGACGGAGGGAGGGATGGAGGGAGGGAGACGGAGGAAGGGAGGGAGGGAGGGAGACGGACGGAGGGAGGGAGACGGACGGAGGGAGGGAGGGAGGGAGACGGACGGAGGGAGGGAGGGAGACGGACGGACGGAGGGAGGGAGGGAGACGGACGGAGGGAGGGAGACGGAGGGAGGGAGGGAGACGGACGGAGACGGACGGAGGGAGGGAGGGAGACGGACGGACGGACGGAGGGAGACGGACGGGGACGGACGGACGGAGGGAGACGGACGGAGACGGACGGACGGAGGGAGGGAGACGGACGGACGGACGGAGGGAGGGAGACGGACGGAGGGAGGGAGGCGGACGGACGGACGGAGGGAGGGAGACGGACGGACGGAGGGAGGGAGACGGGCGGACGGAGGGAGGGAGGGAGGGAGGGAGGCGGACGGAGGGAGGCGGACGGAGGGAGGCGGACGGACGGACGGAGATGGACGGAGGAAGGGAGGGAGACGGACGGAGGGAGGGAGGGAGGGAGACGGACGGAGGGAGGGAGACGGAGACGGACGGACACGGACGGACAGACGGACGGAGGGAGACGGACGGACGGAGGGAGACGGACGGACGGAGACGGACGGAGACGGACGGACGGAGACGGACGGACACGGACGGAGGTGAGAGGGAGATGGACGGAGGGGGAGGGAGATGGAGGGAGATGGATGGAGGGAGATGGATGGATGGATGGATGGAGGGAGATGGATGGAGGGAGGGAGGGAGATGGATGGATGGAGGGAGGGAGATGGATGGATGGATGGAGGGAGGGAGATGGATGGATGGATGGAGGGAGATGGATGGAGGGAGGGAGGGAGGGAGGGAGGGAGATGGATGGAGGGAGGGAGGGAGGGAGATGGATGGATGGAGGGAGGGAGATGGATGGAGGGAGGGAGATGGATGGATGGATGGAGGGAGATGGATGGATGGACGGAGGGAGGGAGATGGATGGATGGACGGAGGGAGGGAGATGGATGGATGGATGGATGGACGGAGGGAGGGAGATGGATGGATGGATGGACGGACATGGATGGATGGATGGACGGAGGGAGGGAGATGGATGGATGGATGGATGGACGGAGGGAGGGAGATGGATGGATGGAGGGAGGAAGACGGACGGAGGGAGACGGACGGACGGAGGGAGACGGACGGAGGGAGACGGACGGACGGAGGGAGACGGAGGGAGGGAGGGAGACGGAGGGAGGGAGGGAAGGGGGGGAGGGAGGGAAGGGAGGGAGATGGATGGAGGGAGGGGGACGGAGGGAGGGAGACGGAGGGAGGGAGGGAGAGAGACGGAGGGAGGGAGGGAGACGGAGGGAGGGAGGGAGACGGAGGGAGGGAGGGAGACGGAGGGAGGGAGGGAGACGGAGGGAGGGAGAGAGACGGAGGGAGGGAGAGAGACGGACGGAGGGAGGGGGACGGACGGAGGTAGGGGGAAGGAGGGAGGGGGACGGACGGAGGGAGGGGGACGGACGGAGGGAGGGAGGGAGGGGGACGGACGGACGGAGGGGGACGGACGGAGGGGGACGGACGGAGGGAGGGAGGGGGACGGACGGAGGGAGGGAGGGAGGGAGACGGAGGGAGACGGAGGGAGGGAGGGAGACGGAGGGAGACGGAGGGAGGGAGGGAGACGGACGGACGAGGGAGGGAGGGAGACGGACGGAGGGAGGGAGGGAGACGGACGGAGGGAGGGAGGGAGACGGACGGAGGGAGGGAGACGGACGGAGGGAGGGAGACGGACGGAGGGAGGGACGGAGGGAGGGAGACGGAGGAAGGGAGGGAGGGAGGGAGACGGAGGGAGGGAGGGAGACGGACGGAGGGAGGCGGACGGAGGGAGGGAGGGAGGGAGACGGACGGAGGGAGGGAGGGAGGGAGACGGACGGACGGAGGGAGGGAGACGGACGGACGGAGGGAGGGAGACGGACGGACGGAGGGAGGGAGACGGAGGGAGGGAGACGGACGGAGACGGAGGGAGGGAGGGAGACGGACGGAGGGAGACGGACGGGGACGGACGGACGGAGGGAGACGGACGGAGACGGACGGACGGACGGAGGGAGGGAGGGGGACGGACGGAGGGAGGGAGGGAGGGAGGGGGACGGACGGAGGGAGGGAGGGAGGGAGGCGGACGGAGGGACGGAGGGAGGCGGACGGAGGGAGGCGGACGGAGGGAGGCGGACGGACGGAGACGGACGGAGGAAGGGAGGGAGACGGACGGAGGGAGGGAGGGAGGGAGACAGACGGACGGAGGGAGGGAGACGGAGACGGACGGACACGGACGGAGGGAGACGGACGGACGGACGGACACGGACGGAGGGAGACGGACGGACGGACGGAGGGAGACGGACGGAGGGAGACGGACGGACGGACGGAGACGGACGGACGGACGGAGACGGACGGACGGACGGACGGACGGACGGACGGACGGACGGAGACGGACGGACGGAGACGGACGGACGGACGGAGACGGACGGACGGAGACGGACGGACGGAGACGGACGGACGGAGACGGACGGACGGACACGGACGGAGGTGAGAGGGAGATGGACGGTGGGGGAGGGAGATGGATGGAGGGAGATGGATGGAGGGAGGGAGATGGATGGAGGGAGATGGATGGATGGAGGGAGGGAGATGGATGGATGGATGGAGGGAGGGAGATGGATGGATGGATGGATGGAGGGAGGGAGGGAGATGGATGGATGGATGGAGGGAGGGAGATGGATGGATGGATGGAGGGAGGGAGATGGATGGATGGATGGAGGGAGGGAGATGGATGGATGGAGGGAGGGAGATGGATGGAGGGAGGGAGATGGATGGATGGAGGGAGGGAGGGAGATGGATGGAGGGAGGGAGGGAGGGAGGGAGGGAGATGGATGGATGGACGGAGGGAGGGAGATGGATGGATGGACGGAGGGAGGGAGATGGATGGATGGATGGACGGAGGGAGGGAGATGGATGGATGGACGGAGGGAGGGAGGGAGATGGATGGATGGATGGACGGAGGGAGGGAGATGGATGGATGGACGGACATGGATGGATGGACGGACGGAGGGAGGGAGATGGATGGATGGACGGAGGGAGGGAGATGGATGGATGGAGGGAGGAAGACGGAGGGAGACGGACGGAGGGAGGGAGATGGATGGATGGACGGAGGGAGGGAGATGGATGGATGGAGGGAGGAAGACGGAGGGAGACGGACGGACGGAGACGGACGGAGGGAGACGGACGGACGGAGGGAGACGGAGGGAGGGAGGGAGACGGAGGGAGGGAGGGAGGGAGGGAAGGGGGGGAGGGAGACGGAGGGAGGGGGACGGAGGGAGGGAGAGAGACGGAGGGAGGGGGACGGAGGGAGGGAGAGAGACGAAGGGAGGGAGAGAGACGGAGGGAGGGAGGGAGAGGGAGGGAGACGGAGGGAGGGAGGGGGACGGAGGGAGGGAGGGGGACGGACGGAGGGAGGGGGACGGACGGAGGGAGGGGGACGGACGGAGGGAGGGGGACGGAGGGAGGGAGGGGGACGGAGGGAGGGAGGGGGACGGACGGAGGGAGGGGGACGGACGGAGGGAGGGGGACGGACGGAGGGAGGGGGACGGACGGACGGAGGGGGACGGACGGAGGGGGACGGACGGACGGAGGGAGGGGGACGGACGGACGGAGGGAGGGAGGGGGACGGACGGACGGAGGGAGGGGGATGGACGGACGGAGGGGGACGGACGGGGACGGGGACGGACGGAGGGAGGGAGGGGGACGGACGGACGGAGGGAGGGGGACGGACGGACGGACGGAGGGAGGGGGACGGACGGACGGACGGACGGAGGGAGGGGGACGGACGGACGGACGGAGGGGGACGGACGGAGGGAGGGGGACGGACGGACGGAGGGAGGGGGACGGACGGACGGAGGGAGGGGGACGGACGGAGGGAGGGGGACGGACGGAGGGAGGGGGACGGAGGGAGGGGGACGGAGGGAGGGGGACGGAGGGAGGGGGACGGAGGGAGGGGGACGGACGGACGGAGGGACGGACGGAGGGGGGGACGGACGGAGGGAGGGAGGGGGGGGACGGAGGGACGGACGGACGGAGGGAGGGGGACGGACGGAGGGAGGGGGACGGACGGAGGGAGGGGGACGGACGGAGGGAGGGAGGGGGACGGACGGAGGGAGGGAGGGGGACGGACGGAGGGAGGGGGACGGAGGGAGGGGGACGGAGGGAGGGGGACGGAGGGAGGGGGACGGACGGACGGAGGGAGACGGACGGACGGAGGGAGGGGGACGGACGGACGGAGGGGGACGGACGGACGGAGGGAGGGGGACGGACGGAGGGAGGGGGACGGACAGACAGAGGGTGGGAGACGGACGGACGGAGGGAGACGGACGGACGGACGGAGGGAGACGGACGGACGGACGGAGGGAGACGGACGGAGGGAGGGAGACGGACGGAGGGAGAGAGGGAGGGAGGAAGGGAGGGAGACGGACGGACGAGGGAGGGAGACGGACGGAGGGAGGGAGGGAGACGGACGGACGAGGGAGGGAGACGGATGGACGAAGGGAGGGAGGGAGGGAGGGAGACGGAGGGAGACGGACGGACGGAGGGAGGGAGGGAGACAGACGGACGGACGGACGGAGGGAGGGAGGGAGGGAGACGGACGGAGGGAGGGAGGGAGACGGACGGAGGGAGGGAGGGAGGGAGACGGACGGAGGGAGGGAGGGAGACGGACGGAGGGAGGGACGGAGGGGGACGGACGGAGGGGGACGGACGGAGGGGGACGGACGGAGGGGGACGGACGGAGGGAGACGGAGGGAGGGAGGGAGACGGAGGGAGGGAGGGAGACGGAGGGAGGGAGGGAGGGAGACGGAGGGAGGGAGGGAGACGGAGGGAGGGAGGGAGATGGACGGAGGGAGGGAGACGGACGGACGGAGGGAGGGGGGACGGACGGAGGGAGGGAGACGGACGGACGAGGGAGGGAGACGGACGGAGGGAGGGAGGGAGACGGACGGACGAGGGAGGGAGACGGATGGACGAAGGGAGGGAGGGAGGGAGGGAGACGGAGGGAGACGGACGGACGGAGGGAGGGAGGGAGACGGACGGACGGAGGGAGGGAGGGAGGGAGACGGACGGAGGGAGGGAGGGAGACGGACGGAGGGAGGGAGGGAGGGAGGGAGACGGACGGAGGGAGGGAGGGAGACGGACGGAGGGAGGGACGGAGGGGGACGGACGGAGGGGGACGGACGGAGGGGGACGGACGGAGGGAGACGGAGGGAGGGAGGGAGACGGAGGGAGGGAGGGAGACGGAGGGAGGGAGGGAGGGAGACGGAGGGAGGGAGGGAGACGGAGGGAGGGAGGGAGACGGACGGAGGGAGGGAGACGGACGGACGGAGGGAGGGGGGACGGACGGAGGGAGGGAGACGGAGGGAGGGAGGGGGACGGACGGACGGAGGGAGGGAGGACGGACGGACGGACGGACGGAGGGAGGGAGGGAGGGAGGGGGACGGACGGACGGAGGGAGGGTGGGAGGGGGACGGACGGAGGGAGGGTGGGAGGGGGACGGACGGAGGGAGGGTGGGAGGGGGACGGACGGAGGGAGGGAGGGGGACGGACGGAGGGAGGGAGGGAGGGGGACGGACGGACGGACGGAGGGAGGGAGGGGGACGGACGGACGGAGGGTGGGAGGGGGACGGACGGACGGACGGAGGGGGACGGACGGACGGAGGGAGGGGGACGGAGGGAGGGAGACGGACGAAGGGAGGGAGACGGACGGACGGAGAGAGGGAGGGAGGAAGGGAGGGAGACGGACGGACGAGGGAGGGAGACGGACGGAGGGAGGGAGACGGACGGACGAGGGAGGGAGACGGACGGAAGGAGGGAGGGAGGGAGGGAGACGGAGGGAGGGAGGGAGGGAGGGAGGGAGACGGAGGGAGGGAGGGAGACGGACGGAGGGAGGGAGGGAGCGAGACGGACGGAGGGAGGGAGGGAGACGGACGGAGGGAGACGGACGGAGGGAGGGAGGGAGACGGACGGAGGGAGGGAGGGAGACGGAGGGAGGGAGGGAGACGGACGGAGGGAGGGAGGGAGGGAGGGAGACGGACGGACGGAGGGAGGGAGGGAGACGGAGGGAGGGAGGGAGACGGAGGGAGGGAGACGGACGGACGGACGGAGGGAGACGGACGGAGGGAGGGAGGGAGGGGGACGGAGGGAGGGAGGGAGGGGGACGGAGGGAGGGAGGGAGGGAGACGGACGGAGGGAGACGGACGGAGGGAGACGGACGGACGGACGGAGACGGACGGACGGAGGGAGACGGACGGACGGACGGACAGACGGAGACGGACGGACGGAGGGAGACGGACGGAGGGAGACGGACGGACGGAGGGAGACGGACGGACGGACGGACGGAGGGAGACGGACGGACGGACGGAGACGGACGGACGGAGGGAGGGAGACGGAGGGAGGGAGGCGGACGGAGGGAGGCGGACGGAGGGAGGCGGACGGAGGGAGGCGGACGGACGGAGGGAGACGGACGGACGGAGGGAGACGGACGGAGGGAGGGGGACGGAGGGAGGGGGACGGAGGGAGACGGAGGGAGGGGGACGGAGGGAGACGGAGGGAGGGAGGGAAGGAGACGGACGGAGGGAGACGGACGGACGGAGGGAGACGGACGGACGGACGGAGGGAGACGGACGGACGGACGGAGGGAGACGGACGGACGGAGGGAGACGGACGGAGGGAGACGGACGGAGGGAGACGGACGGAGGGAGACGGACGGAGGGAGGGAGACGGAGGGAGGGAGGCGGACGGAGGGAGGGAGGCGGACGGAGGGAGGCGGACGGACGGAGGGAGACGGAGGGAGGGAGGGAGGGAGACGGACGGACGGAGGGAGGGAGACGGACGGAGGGAGGGAGACGGACGGAGGGAGGGAGACGGACGGAGGGAGGGAGACGGACGGAGGGAGACGGAGGGAGACGGACGGAGGGAGACGGACGGACGGACGGAGACGGACGGACGGACGGAGGGAGACGGACGGAGGGAGACGGACGGACGGAGACGGACGGACGGACGGAGGGAGACGGACGGACGGAGGGAGACGGACGGACGGACGGAGGGAGACGGACGGACGGAGGGAGACAGACGGACGGACGGAGGGAGACGGACGGACGGACGGAGGGAGACGGACGGACGGAGGGAGACGGACGGACGGAGGGAGACGGACGGACGGAGGGAGACGGACGGAGGGAGACGGACGGACGGAGGGAGACGGACGGACGGACGGACGGACGGAGGGAGACGGACGGACGGACGGAGACGGACGGACGGACGGAGGGAGACGGACGGACGGACGGAGACGGACGGACGGACGGACGGAGGGAGACGGACGGACGGAGGGAGACGGACGGACGGACGGAGGGAGACGGACGGACGGACGGAGACGGACGGAGGGAGACGGACGGACGGACGGACGGACGGACGGACGGACGGACGGACGGAGGGAGACGGACGGAGGGAGACGGACGGAGGGAGACGGACGGAGGGAGGGAGACGGACGGACGGACGGAGGGAGACGGACGGAGGGAGACGGACGGAGGGAGACGGACGGGGGGAGACGGACGGAGGGAGACGGACGGAGGGAGACGGACGGGGGGAGACGGACGGAGGGAGACGGACGGAGGGAGACGGACGGAGGGAGACGGACGGAGGGAGACGGACGGAGGGAGACAGACGGAGGGAGACGGACGGACGGACGGAGGGAGACGGACGGAGGGAGACGGACGGACGGAGGGAGACGGACGGACGGAGGGAGACGGACGGAGGGAGACGGACGGACGGACGGACGGACGGAGGGAGACGGACGGAGGGAGACGGACGGAGGGAGGGAGGGAGGGAGACGGACGGACGGACGGACGGAGGGAGGGAGGGAGGGAGACGGACGGAGGGAGGGAGGGAGACGGACGGAGGGAGGGAGGGAGGGAGACGGACGGAGGGAGGGAGGGAGACGGACGGAGGGAGGGACGGAGGGGGACGGACGGAGGGGGACGGACGGAGGGGGACGGACGGAGGGGGACGGACGGAGGGAGACGGAGGGAGGGAGGGAGACGGAGGGAGGGAGGGAGACGGAGGGAGGGAGGGAGGGAGACGGAGGGAGGGAGGGAGACGGAGGGAGGGAGGGAGATGGACGGAGGGAGGGAGACGGACGGACGGAGGGAGGGGGGACGGACGGAGGGAGGGAGACGGACGGACGAGGGAGGGAGACGGACGGAGGGAGGGAGGGAGACGGACGGACGAGGGAGGGAGACGGATGGACGAAGGGAGGGAGGGAGGGAGGGAGACGGAGGGAGACGGACGGACGGAGGGAGGGAGGGAGACGGACGGACGGACGGACGGACGGACGGAGGGAGGGAGGGAGGGAGACGGACGGAGGGAGGGAGGGAGACGGACGGAGGGAGGGAGGGAGGGAGGGAGACGGACGGAGGGAGGGAGGGAGACGGACGGAGGGAGGGACGGAGGGGGACGGACGGAGGGGGACGGACGGAGGGGGACGGACGGAGGGAGACGGAGGGAGGGAGGGAGACGGAGGGAGGGAGGGAGACGGAGGGAGGGAGGGAGGGAGACGGAGGGAGGGAGGGAGACGGAGGGAGGGAGGGAGACGGACGGAGGGAGGGAGACGGACGGACGGAGGGAGGGACGGACGGAGGGAGGGAGGGAGGGAGACGGACGGAGGGAGGGAGGGAGACGGACGGAGGGAGGGAGGGAGGGAGGGAGACGGACGGAGGGAGGGAGGGAGACGGACGGAGGGAGGGACGGAGGGGGACGGACGGAGGGGGACGGACGGAGGGGGACGGACGGAGGGAGACGGAGGGAGGGAGGGAGACGGAGGGAGGGAGGGAGACGGAGGGAGGGAGGGAGGGAGACGGAGGGAGGGAGGGAGACGGAGGGAGGGAGGGAGACGGACGGAGGGAGGGAGACGGACGGACGGAGGGAGGGGGGACGGACGGAGGGAGGGAGACGGAGGGAGGGAGGGGGACGGACGGACGGAGGGAGGGAGGACGGACGGACGGACGGACGGAGGGAGGGAGGGAGGGAGGGGGACGGACGGACGGAGGGAGGGTGGGAGGGGGACGGACGGAGGGAGGGTGGGAGGGGGACGGACGGAGGGAGGGTGGGAGGGGGACGGACGGAGGGAGGGAGGGGGACGGACGGAGGGAGGGAGGGAGGGGGACGGACGGACGGACGGAGGGAGGGAGGGGGACGGACGGACGGAGGGTGGGAGGGGGACGGACGGACGGACGGAGGGGGACGGACGGACGGAGGGAGGGGGACGGAGGGAGGGAGACGGACGAAGGGAGGGAGACGGACGGACGGAGAGAGGGAGGGAGGAAGGGAGGGAGACGGACGGACGAGGGAGGGAAACGGACGGAGGGAGGGAGACGGACGGACGAGGGAGGGAGACGGACGGAAGGAGGGAGGGAGGGAGGGAGACGGAGGGAGGGAGGGAGGGAGGGAGGGAGACGGAGGGAGGGAGGGAGACGGACGGAGGGAGGGAGGGAGCGAGACGGACGGAGGGAGGGAGGGAGACGGACGGAGGGAGACGGACGGAGGGAGGGAGGGAGACGGACGGAGGGAGGGAGGGAGACGGAGGGAGGGAGGGAGACGGACGGAGGGAGGGAGGGAGGGAGGGAGACGGACGGACGGAGGGAGGGAGGGAGACGGAGGGAGGGAGGGAGACGGAGGGAGGGAGACGGACGGACGGACGGAGGGAGACGGACGGAGGGAGGGAGGGAGGGGGACGGAGGGAGGGAGGGAGGGGGACGGAGGGAGGGAGGGAGGGAGACGGACGGAGGGAGACGGACGGAGGGAGACGGACGGACGGACGGAGACGGACGGACGGAGGGAGACGGACGGACGGACGGACAGACGGAGACGGACGGACGGAGGGAGACGGACGGAGGGAGACGGACGGACGGAGGGAGACGGACGGACGGACGGACGGAGGGAGACGGACGGACGGACGGAGACGGACGGACGGAGGGAGGGAGACGGAGGGAGGGAGGCGGACGGAGGGAGGCGGACGGAGGGAGGCGGACGGAGGGAGGCGGACGGACGGAGGGAGACGGACGGACGGAGGGAGACGGACGGAGGGAGGGGGACGGAGGGAGGGGGACGGAGGGAGGGGGACGGAGGGAGACGGAGGGAGGGGGACGGAGGGAGACGGAGGGAGGGAGGGAAGGAGACGGACGGAGGGAGACGGACGGACGGAGGGAGACGGACGGACGGACGGAGGGAGACGGACGGACGGACGGAGGGAGACGGACGGACGGAGGGAGACGGACGGAGGGAGACGGACGGAGGGAGACGGACGGAGGGAGACGGACGGAGGGAGGGAGACGGAGGGAGGGAGGCGGACGGAGGGAGGGAGGCGGACGGAGGGAGGCGGACGGACGGAGGGAGACGGAGGGAGGGAGGGAGGGAGGGAGACGGACGGACGGAGGGAGGGAGACGGACGGAGGGAGGGAGACGGACGGAGGGAGGGAGACGGACGGAGGGAGGGAGACGGACGGAGGGAGACGGACGGAGGGAGACGGACGGACGGACGGAGACGGACGGACGGACGGAGGGAGACGGACGGAGGGAGACGGACGGACGGAGACGGACGGACGGACGGAGGGAGACGGACGGACGGAGGGAGACGGACGGACGGACGGAGGGAGACGGACGGACGGAGGGAGACGGACGGACGGACGGAGGGAGACGGACGGACGGACGGAGGGAGACGGACGGACGGAGGGAGACGGACGGACGGAGGGAGACGGACGGAGGGAGACGGACGGACGGACGGAGGGAGACGGACGGACGGACGGACGGACGGACGGAGGGAGACGGACGGACGGACGGAGACGGACGGACGGACGGAGGGAGACGGACGGACGGACGGAGACGGACGGACGGACGGACGGAGGGAGACGGACGGACGGAGGGAGACGGACGGACGGACGGAGGGAGACGGACGGACGGACGGAGACGGACGGAGGGAGACGGACGGACGGACGGACGGACGGACGGACGGACGGACGGAGGGAGACGGACGGAGGGAGACGGACGGAGGGAGACGGACGGAGGGAGGGAGACGGACGGACGGACGGAGGGAGACGGACGGAGGGAGACGGACGGAGGGAGACGGACGGGGGGAGACGGACGGAGGGAGACGGACGGAGGGAGACGGACGGGGGGAGACGGACGGAGGGAGACGGACGGAGGGAGACGGACGGAGGGAGACGGACGGAGGGAGACGGACGGAGGGAGACGGACGGAGGGAGACGGACGGAGGGAGACGGACGGACGGACGGAGGGAGACGGACGGAGGGAGACGGACGGACGGAGGGAGACGGACGGACGGAGGGAGACGGACGGAGGGAGACGGACGGACGGACGGACGGACGGAGGGAGACGGACGGAGGGAGACGGACGGAGGGAGACGGACGGACGGACGGAGGGAGACGGACGGACGGACGGAGGGACGGAGGGAGACGGACGGACGGACGGACGGAGGGAGACGGACGGACGGAGGGAGACGGACGGACGGACGGACGGACGGACGGACGGAGACGGACGGACGGAGGGAGACGGACGGAGGGAGACGGACGGAGGGAGGGAGACGGACGGACGGACGGACGGACGGACGGACGGACTGAGACGGACGGACTGAGACGGACGGAGGGAGACGGACGGAGTGAGACGGACTGAGACGGACGGAGGGAGACGGACGGACGGACGGAGGGGGACGGACGGACGGACGGACGGAGGGAGACGGACGGACGGAGGGGGACGGACGGACGGACGGACGGGGACGGACGGACGGAGGGAGACGGATGGACGGAGGGAGACGGACGGAGGGAGACGGAGGGAGACGGACGGAGGGAGACGGAGGGAGACGGACGGACGGAGGGAGGGAGACGGACGGACGGACGGAGGGAGACGACGGACGGAGACGGACGGACGGAGACGACGGACGGAGACGGACGGACGGAGACGACGGACGGAGACGGACGGACGGAGACGACGGACGGAGACGGACGGACGGAGACGGACGGACGGTGTGTAGGAGAGTAGGGTCTGCTTTCTATGTTCACCCCCACTTTTTGCTTTTGCTTTACTGGTTTTCGACTTAGATGTGGCTGTGGGCCTGCTAATCAGACCCACAGCCCTGCTGTTCTCTCTCTAAATTAATACTATGTACTTTAGGTGCATAACTCATTTGGATAGGATCACCTTATTGGCCCCTGTACAGTGTACCCTAGGTACCCAGGGCATAGGTGTACCCTAGGCCTACCAGGGGCTGCAGCATGTATTATGCCACCCCTGGCCTGGCCTTCCATTCTGACACAACTGGCTGATCACTCAGCTGGGGCAAGGTCGTGTAATCACCCCTTGCTTAGGTGTAGTATACCTATACCTAACTTACATATAGACACATTTGTACCTATCAGTCACTCCTATGGCAGGCCTTAGCAATCCTGGAGGCAGAGTGCTTGGTAACATGTGAGATGGTGCTCTAGCATGAGCTGAGCCTGTCTGCAGCTTTCGGAACCAAGTCCTTACAGCTGTTCTATGATATAGCCTACCATATACTCTTAAAGTGCCTTATAATCTTAGACGGTTATGGTAACTATGGTTTGGCTTTATCGAAACATGTCGTGTAAGGTGTCTAACACTGTGGAATAATACCCCCATGCCATTTCTGGACATGAGGATATTATTCCCCCCTTCTAGAGGGAAGGACATGTTAAAATCATACTTCACTGTTAGCCTCTGACCAAAGCCTCAGCATCACAAAATGGATGCTGCTGCCACGACACAAGTCTGACCTCCTGCAGCTGGGAGTGATCCCAGCCAGGGAGGCCTGGACAATAGGTTTCCTGCTTGGGGAGGTGCTAGCACCTCCCCAGACAGCCTTTAGTGTATTGGGGCAGGGTGGGCTGAAAGGAATGAGACATGCCTGGGGCACACAAGGTGTTCCTTGCATAGTCCAGTTCAAACCGGCGCTGGGGCACTCCAGCCCCAGCTCTGGCGCGAAACTGGACAAAGGGAAGTGGGTGTAACCACCCCCCTCCCAGGTCCCACCCATAAGGCGTGACCTAGCAGGTATCCCAGCCCCCCAGATTAGTATAAGAGTGGGAGTTGGGCCTCAAGACTTTAGATTATCCTGAACCTGCAAACTTGAACAGAAACTCTGGACCTTCGACATTCGACGAAAGAAGAAGACTAAAGAATCTCCCTTGTAGCCAAGGAGTGGCTACCCTGTGCAAACAGGCACCATCAAGAGACTACCCTTTGCTTTGCCCACGTTCTACGAGGAACCGACTGCAGAGCCCGACCAGAGCCTTGACTTCCAGACTTCTCCGACCCTGATCCACATCCACAGCAGAGCTGAGATCCGTGGAGGCGACGAGCGACGTGGGACCGGCTACCTGGGAAAAGTGGCTAGTAACTTCAAGCGCAGCTTCTGAGGCACCCTCTAAGTTGTGCACCGGGGATTGAGAAGCCCCAACCCCAAGCATCATCTGCACCGAAGATCAGCCCCCCACACTCCACGAGTCCTGCGTGGGGCCCTTCTGCATTTTCCTGCTTGCCGCGTCTGTCCGGTTGCTTGCCCGCTGGCTAGTGGCCTTTGTGACGACGCACCCTGAAATCTTCTGCGCTGGTTTGGCTCCTCCAGACTGGCTCCCGCTTCTCTGCAAAGAAGAAGCACCCCAGACCTTCCTGGTCTGCACCAGAAGCAAGTCCTCCGTTCTTCGTGGGTTCCGCTTGCCAAGGCTTGGTGAGTCCTAGTCCAACTTCGACGACGCCGACTGCAAGAGCCTTCGTGGGACAGCTCGCCTCCTGGTCCTGGTCGTCCTCGACGCTTCCTGGTCCTCCTGGCTGCAGCGACAAGCTTCACCTTCACCTGCAATCTTCACGACATTGCCTGGTTCCTTCCTGGTTCCACGTGGTCACTGGCTAGTGACCTTGACTCTGTCCCTTCTGCTTGCAGGTCTCCTCTCTTCTTGATCCCAGCCTTGGGATCCACCGGACACTCTTCACTGACTGCCTGTCAGCATCTTTCTTCAGGCATCCATAGGAGTCGACGACGAAAACCGACGCAACTTCACCCCTATGCACCCGCAGCCTGTGGGCTAGGTAACTTGGGTACTCTGGTGCTCATCAGGATAGTGACTATCCTAGTGTCTAGTTTTCCAGTCTCGACTTCCTAGCTACTCCGGAAGTGTCCTAAATCTATCGTTTTCTTAACTGTACTATTGCTAGTGACTTTTACGCATTACGCGTGAGTGTTTCCACTCTGCACACGAATCCCGTGGGCCTCCCACTTCCTAACTAAAGCTAGTGCAGTGTAGCCCCAGCGATTCCCTAGGCCTAGGCCTATTCTATTTCCGTGACAGTGGTCCTTATACCACTTACTTAGTATATGGTTTGCGTGGCCCCTAGGGCCTAACTGTATTACTTACCTGTGTGACTTAATGTATGCTTAAATAAGACTCTGTTGTACTTACCTCTAATCTCATAAAGAGTGCTGAGGGTTTGACTAGAATAAATACACTTTATTTTATATATATATCTGTTGTGGTGTCCTTTCATTTGGTATTCAAGGGATTATATATGGTATCACAGCTGGCTTCACATGCCATTCAGAGTTTAGCCTAAGACTGCTCTTGTCCATGCTACCACTAGGATAGCTGGTCTATAAGGTTGACTTTACAACCAATCACCATAAGGGTATTTGGACTGATATAAGGTGTACACTAGAACTAGTGACATTATACATCAGGCCAACTTCTCACATTGGTGAGCAGCGGTTGGGATCTGAGCTTGCTGTTGTAATACCATTGTAATCTTGAGATACTAAATTGAAAGATCACACAGATATTGTCTAGGTACATAGAACATAGATTATAATACTTAAGTCCTACTGGACTTAGTCGTTGTAGGTTGAAGGGAGTAACACACCCTGACTACAACTACTAGAAAGGTTTAGTAGATACAACTAGTGTAGGTAGGTGCACACACCACACCCTCACTAGATCATGTCTCTGAGAGATCAAGTAGATGCTCTCTCAGGAGGGTCAGGTCTGCAGAAGACCCCCTCTAGATATGATACCTTAACATTCCAGGTGATGAGACAATTGTGTACCTCCAGAGGAATAAAACAGGGTGCAAACCCTACCCTCCTTCAGTTAAGACAACTCCTAGAGGAGTATGATGCTCTTAGGGCCTCTCAGGCAGGTACCCTAGGTACAGAGGAGGGTCTACCCACCACAGAGGAGTCAGATGGGGCTTCAGATGGAGAGGTAGACAGCCAGGGCCAAGTAGGAAGACTTAGCCAGGCTAACCTAAGTTTACATGGGAGTTTGCATGGGGTCCCCCCATACAGACCCCGAAGTGGGCTTAACCAGAGAAACAGGAGGGACAGATCCCCTTCAAGGGAATCCATCCACTCCCATGTCTCTAGCATCTCTAGTGTTTCCTCTCACAGGGGAATGACTTCCCCTGAGAGAAAGGAACATGAAGCCAGAATGAGGGAAGCTAATCTGAGGATTCAGAGGGAAGAACTTGCCCTTGCCAAGGAGAAGCTTTCTCTGGCTAGAGAGCAAAAGTTAAGTGGGTCAGAACCCACTGGTGGCAGCAATATCCCTAAGGATAGAGACAGGCACTATGATAATAGAAACCTGAGCAAGATTGTCCCTCCCTACAAGTGTGGGGATGACATCCACAAATGGATAACTGCTTTGGAGAGAGCTTGCAAAGTACAGCAGGTACCCCAAAGTCAGTGGGCAGCTATCTTGTGGCTCTCCTTCTCTGAGAAAGGTAGAGACAAGCTCCTCACAGTTAGTGATGAGGATGCAGATAATTACACTGTCCTGAAGAGTGCTCTGATTGATGGGTTTGGCCTAACCACTGAACAATACAGGTTGTTGTTCAGGGATACCCAGAAGACACAGACTCAGGACTGGACTGACTTTGTAGATTGTGCCACTAAGGCTCTGGAAGGCTGGCTAGTGGGAAGTAAGGTTAAGGACTATACAGGATTGTATAATTTGATCATGAGAGAACAAATACTTAACAACTGTCAAAACCAGCTATTGCATCAACACCTGATTGATTCTGATCTGACTTCTCCCCAAGAATTGGGAAAGAAGGCAGATAGATGGGTCAGGACTAGAGTTAAGCAGAAAAACCAGAACCAGGGCGGTGATCAGAAAAAGGCAGACCAGAAGGGTAATGATCAGAAACAAAAAGACCAGAAGTCTTCACCAGGCCCCCAAAAGGCTCAGGGGGAGGGTGGTCCCAAAAAGGATAAAAAGAAAGATGGCCAAAAGAAACCATGGTGCAACTATTGTAAGTCCAACTCACATTGGTTTAGTGAGTGCACCAAAAAGGATAAGCCCCCAGCCACCATTGGCCCTAAGGCAACTGTACCCCCTAGTTCAGCTGTAAGTGGTGGTTCCCAGCAAAAGGGTGTAGTAGGGTTAACCCTGGGAACTGAGGAGGACTCTGGCCTAGTCAGAGTACCTACTCAGGCTGTTCTGATCTGTGATGGGGACTTAGCTTTGTCCTCTACTGTAGGCCCCAGTAACCTGGGCAAGTACAGACAGACTCCTTTTATCAACCAAAGAATGACTCAGGCCTACAGGGACACTGGGGCTAGTGTCACAATGGTGACACCTGCTTTTGTGGACCCTGGACAGATCATACTAGGTGAGAATTACCTAGTGACCAACGCTAGCAATGCCACTACCTCCCATAGTGTGGCTATTGTTAACTTCTCCTGGGGAGGGGTAACTGGCCTCAAGAAAGTTGTTGTTAGTTCAGACCTTCCTGTAGAGTGTTTACTGGGCAATGATCTTGAAACTTCAGTTTGGTCTGAAGTGGAGTATAGGACCCATGCAGAAATGCTGGGGATAGATGCACATGTCCTTGCTGTGACCAGGCCACAGGCCAAAAAGTGCACCACTGAACAAGTGCTGGATCCTGAAACTATGGACCAGTCACAACCCAAGAGAAAGAGCAGTAGGGTTAAGGCTGTGCCTTCCCCCCTGCCTCAGGTGGTGGATCAGCCCTCCCAGGAGGATGATTCTGAGAGCCCTGAAGGAACTGTCCTAGAAGAACTGGAACCTGATCAGGTTGAGTTTCTTGGGACAGGGGGACCTTCAAGGGCAGATCTGAGGCAGGCTCAATTAGACTGCCCCTCTCTTGAACCCCTCAGACAGCTGGCTGCTGCTGAGGCTGCAGGGAATGCTCAAGGTACCCATAGAGTGTACTGGGATGAAGGGCTACTGTATTCAGAGGCTAGAGACCCCAAGCCTGGTGGATCCAGGAGGTTGGTCATACCACTGAAGTTCAGAGGCTTCCTTCTTACCTTGGCCCATGATATTCCCCTTGCAGGACATCTAGGCCAGAACAAGACTTGGGACAGGCTTGTCCCTCACTTTCACTGGCCCCATATGTCAGAAGATACTAAGGAGTTTTGTCGCTCCTGTGTCACCTGCCAAGCCAGTGGCAAATCAGGTGGCACCACAAAGGCCCCCCCCCCTCATACCACTACCTGTGGTGGGGGTCCCCTTTGAAAGAGTGGGCATAGATATTGTAGGACCAATGGACCCACAAACAGCATCTGGGCACAGATTCATACTGGTGATAGTGGACCATGCCACCAGGTACCCAGAAGCAATTCCCCTGAGGACCACAACAGCTCCTGTTGTGGCAAGGGCCCTGCTTGGAGTATTCTCCAGAGTGGGCTTTCCAAAGGAGGTCATTTCTGACAGAGGTGCCAACTTCATGTCAGGATACTTGACTGCAATGTGGAAGGAGTGTGTTGTTAACTACAAGTTCACTACACCCTATCACCCACAGTGCAATGGGCTTGTTGAGAGATTCAACAAGACCCTAAAGGGAATGATAAAAGGATTACCAGACAAGCTTAGGCGAAGATGGGACATCCTTTTACCCTGCCTTCTGTTTGCTTACAGAGAGGTCCCACAAAAGGGGGTTGGCTACAGCCCTTTTGAGCTTTTGTTTGGGCATCCTGTAAGAGGACCCCTGTGTTTGGTGAAGGAAGGATGGGAGAGACCTCTCAGACAACCCAAACTAGACATAGTGGATTATGTACTTGGTCTCCGCTCCAGGATGGCAGAGTATATGAAGAAGGCTTCTAAAAACCTTGAGGCAAGCCAAGAACTCCAAAAAGCTTGGCATGACCAAAAGGCTGTACTGACTGTTTACCAGCCAGGACAGAAAGTGTGGGTGTTGGAGCCAGTGGCCCCAGCAGCACTCCAAGACAAATGGTCTGGACCCCACACTATTGTTGAGAAAAAGGGAGAAGTCACCTACTTGGTGGACCTTGGGACTCCCAGAAGCCCCCACAGGGTGCTTCATGTCAACAGATTGAAGGCATATGTTGACAGGGCAGACATGGGGCTACTCATGGCTACAGATGAGGGGCAGGAGGAAGAGAGTGACCCTCTCCCAGACCTGTTGACTCAGAACCCTGATGATGGCTCAGTTGATGGTGTGGTCTTTTCTGACAGCCTCACTGTCCATCAGCAACAGGACTGCAGACAAGTTCTGCAATCCTACAGACATATGTTATCCCTGCTACCACTAGGATAGCTGGTCTATAAGGTTGACTTTACAACTAATCACCATAAGGGTATTTGGACTGATATAAGGTGTACACTAGAACTAGTGACATCATACATCAGGCCAACTTCTCACACGGAGGGAGACGGACGGAGGGAGGGAGACGGACGGACGGACGGACGGACGGAGGGAGGGGGACGGACGGAGGGAGGGGGACGGACGGAGGGAGGGGGACGGACGGACGGAGGGAGGGGGACGGACGGAGGGAGGGGGACGGACGGAGGGAGCGGGACGGACGGAGGGAGGGGGACGGACGGACGGAGGGAGGGGGACGGACGGACGGAGGGAGGGAGGGAGGGAGGGGGACGGACGGAGGGAGGGGGACGGACGGACGGAGGGAGGGGGACGGACGGAGGGAGGGGGACGGACGGAGGGAGGGGGGGGGTCGGACGGACGGAGGGGGGGGACGGACGGACGGAGGGGGGGGGACGGACGGACGGACGGAGGGAGGGGGACGGACGGAGGGAGGGAGGGGGACGGAGGGAGGGAGGGAGGGGGACGGACGGACGGAGGGAGGGAGGGAGGGGGACGGACGGACGGAGGGAGGGAGGGAGGGGGACGGACGGACGGACGGACGGAGGGGGACGGACGGACGGAGGGGGACGGACGGACGGAGGGGGACGGACGGACGGAGGGGGACGGACGGACGGACGGACGGACGGAGGGAGGGGGACGGACGGACGGAGGGAGGGGGACGGACGGAGGGAGGGAGGGGGACGGACGGACGGACGGAGGGAGGGGGACGGACGGACGGACGGAGGGGGACGGACGGACGGACGGACGGAGGGGGACGGACGGACGGACGGACGGAGGGAGGGAGATGGACGGACGGACGGAGAGAGATGGATGGATGGACGGACGGAGGGAGGGGGACGGACGGAGGGAGGGGGACGGACGGAGGGAGATGGATGGACGGAGGGAGGGAGATGGATGGATGGACGGACGGACGGACGGAGGGAGATGGATGGACGGACGGAGGGAGGGAGATGGATGGATGGACGGACGGAGGGAGGGAGATGGATGGATGGACGGACGGAGGGAGGGAGATGGATGGATGGACGGACGGACGGAGGGAGGGAGGGAGATGGATGGATGGATGGACGGACGGAGGGAGGGAGATGGATGGATGGATGGACGGATGGACGGAGGGAGGGAGGGAGATGGATGGATGGACGGACGGAGGGAGGGAGATGGATGGACGGACGGAGGGAGGGAGATGGATGGATGCATGGACGGAGGGAGGGAGATGGATGGATGGATGGAGGGAGGGAGATGGATGTACGGAGGGAGGGAGATGGATGTACGGAGGAAGGGAGATGGCCCAGCCCCACTGACCCCACCCCCACCGGTGCGGCTCTCGGCCACAAACCACACTGTAAATTTGGCCCCTGAGAGAAAGTTTGAGAGTACCCATGGTTTAAGCTAATAGTATTTTAAATGACAATGTCTTTTATCTATATATTAAAACCCAAAACCTAAATAAATGCATTGTCATTTACAATGCCAACAGCTCAAGTTCGCGTAAATGCGAGACCTATTGCATTGCAAATGCTTGTTTTTTTCTTCCTGCCGGTCCTAACACGAAGGGTGTCACTGCTCCAACTGTATGGGCACACAACCATCCAATACCAAACGCGGGCGGAATCACTAAACGAAAGCTGGAACTGGCGTGCCCTCCACTCCTTTCCAACCTGATATTCTTGAAATTGAAGCAGAAAGTGCATGCCCTCTAGCTGCCGGCAGATCTCGGCCCCGGTTTCCTGAGACTGGGAAAACTGATCAAGGAGCGAGCACAAAGGAGTGAGACATTGTTCCCGCGTAAGTGAAGCAAGTACTTTGCATACACAGTTACCTGCAAACAGAGCAATAAACAAGCGCATACAATAGCAATAGTGGAATAAAGGGAACCAGAGTCCCAGTACTCGTCTTGACACAGCTGCAAGCAACACAGAAAGAGGGAGATAGATGAGGGACAACACTATATACAGAGGCTGGATGCATCTGATTGGATGGGCTTGTTTTTCTTGGAACGTCATGGTTTCCCTGGGAACATGGGAAATTAAGTCCTTTGTTATGTTCATTATTTTGCATAGCAGCTATGTTAACTAATAAAGAAAGAATAGCCTAATCCTCGCCTCCGGGTCCTGACATAGTTTTAATGTACTAGTATTTACAAGTTGTGTATTGTTGTCTCTTGTACTAGGGTTGGTGTTCTAGATATACACCCTTCTCTTTGCGTCTCTGGAAAGTACATGACATGGGTGTGGAAAGCCAGCAGATGCTCTAGGCGCCTGAGGCACGTTTTTTAGGTCTCGGCTCGAAGGCTGCACTTGCGCAGTCTCGATCCGAGATTTAATGACTTGGAGAAGAGGGGCTTGAACCCGCCCGTCTTCTCCCCTGTTCTCCATTGGCTGGCCTCTTGAATGCTGGCCAGCCATTGGAGAAGAGGTCCGTCATTCCGATTAGGCCCCGTCCTTTTCGGATTCGGGGGCGTGTTTTTTTCAAGAAGTCTAATTATCTCCTCTAGCCAATGGCAAGAGGAGAGTAAAGGAAAACACGCCCCCGAATTCGAAACCACCACTGCGTTTCTCCGAGGCATTTCTGCTCTGCCTCGGAGAAAGGCAGGGGTGTGCTTGCCTTTTGCTCTGCCTTGTTTCCTTTCTGCTCTAGTCTTCACCGGTTCTTCTCCCCCCTCAGATCCCTCCTGTCCAGCTTCTCTCCCCTCAGCTCCGCGGGACTGGCACTTCAGTGTACCCCTCGCTCCTTTCCGTTCCTAGGGCTCGGATGCCGCCTGTTCTCCCCCACTACTCTCGGTGTCTTTGGCTTGTGCCCCTCAGGTCTCCCTTCCTTTCAGTCCCTCGGGCTTGGCTCCCCTCGGTTAACTTCTCTCCCCTCGGTTCTCCCAGGGCCGGCCTCTCCCATCAGCTCTCCGCGTGCCCGTCCTTTCGCCCCTCTGAGGATCTTCGTGCGCCCGGTGTTTTGCTTTCTGTCCTTTTCCTAAGCCGCCTCCTCCGACCTTCCCGCGTCTTTCTCGGTCGCGCTGTGCCTCGCACTGGCTCCTTCCCTTAAGCTCCTCTCACTCCGGCTCTCCTCCGCACCCTCGGCCTGTTCTCTCAGCCCTTCCTGGTCCAGCACTGGTCCCCTTCCTCTCCTCAGCTCCCTTCTGCCTATCCTGCCGCCACCATCTTGTCTGCAGCCATGGGCTAGGATAGTGCGCTGCGCACCGAGAGAGGACGGACCGTTGGCAGGCTCAGTCCCTAGCTACCCCCGCACTACAGCCACTGTTTATTAATAACATTTGTTTGCCCTCGGCCGACGCCACGAGGTCTCCTCGACCCGGAGCTACGCCTGCGCACCGGGAGGCGGGTGCCGGGATATTGTCAGTGAACGCCGCCATAACAGGAGGGGAGAGCAGGGGGCTGGGAGTGGGGGAGGAAGGGAGAGAGGGGGTGGGGTGTACAGGGCAAGTCCCAGGCAATAAATGGCAACTCATCATTTGCCAGAGATGTTAACATTAATCGTTTTCCTTTTCTCCCTCTTTAAAAGCAGCCATCAAACCCATGCAAGCACATATGTCTCCTTGCCGCAACATTTCCCTTTAAGGTGTTGTCCAGTGTATATGTTGATGTATGGGAGCAGATACCCTAGGCCTGACTGGGGAGGAAGGGGGATGGATCAGGGCTTTAGAGAGAATAGAAGGTCCCTGGCATAGTTTAAAAGGTGGCGTGGGATGGAGGGGGTGCGTCGTTGTGGCAGAAGGGGAGAGGAGAGGCGATTGGGAGGGACATGAGGCGCAGAGCCTGGAAAAGGAGGAGGCATGAGGGAGTCTTGGAGAGGAACATGTCTGCAGATGTATGACGTAATTGAAGCAGCATACTCTCAGAACATATGCGCAGTCCAAGTAAACAATATTAAATGGACCCGGGGGACGGGAGAGCGTGTTGCCTGCCGCCTTCTCCTTAATGTGCATATAAATAAGCTGCGTGTTGTGTAAGAACTGTCTTGGGTCCCAAATTTACTATATATATTACATATTATTTGTCCGCATTTTTCACTGGAAAGGCATTTTTTCGTTTGCCTATAACGGTTTATCTCAGCCCCTCGAACATCCTTTCTAAGCCATGGTATCTGCTCTACTGCAGTAAGGCAAAGGTATAGATGGCATCCAGCTAATGTGCTCCATCGCTTCTCTTTCCTCAAGAGAGATTTACCCCATAAATAAACATATTTAACAAACTAGAGAAAGTGGGTGCTAATTCATTTAGGGTACTCTACCCACCGCATCGTTCCAAAGCATCTGCAACATTTTTTGAAAACTGAACCTTAGAAGGGCTGGCTCCCTGACAAACTATCACAGTGGTCATTAGGATTACCTCACCACTGAGCTCATATTCTAGAACACTTTATCATGGCCTTAAAAGTATTGGCAAATACAACAGGTCTCGCCTATGTGAGCCATTACCTTTATCAATGTTTTTAGCTGTGCTGCATAGCAGCATGACCGAAAGTAAAAAAAAAATAAACAAAACTATTCACATGGCCAGTGATGGTCGTTCCATAGAATTTTTGTAAAAATTGCCGGCAGGAGGGCAAGAGGCTTTGGATGACTCCCGCCCTGCCCCCCTGCCAGCAGTATAAATAAATAAAAACACCATGACACGGCAAACCACATCATGATGCTTTAACAATTTTTTTTTTCAAACGTTCAGTCTTGCTGCACAGCAGTGAGGTTGCAACTCTGGACAGGAACAGGAGGGGTACACAGAGGAGCAAACAAAACAACGTAGGATGAGAGGGAGGGGACAAGCGGCAACACAGAGCGGAAGGGTGGTAGGAGGAAGCAACACAGGCAAGCAACAACACGGTACACAAGGGTGGGAAAGGGCAAGCAATGCTGGATGGGGCAAGCAACAACACAGGGTGGGAGAGGGCAAGCAAAACAATGCAGGGTATGATGGGACAAGCAATGGGACGGAAAGGAGACGCAACAACACAGGCAAGCAGCAACACGGGATGGGGCAAACAACAATGCAGTTCAGGAGGTGACAAGCAACATGGCAAATAAAATGCATACTGGGGGTCTGTAAACACATTCACTCTTATGGAGTGCTGCAACTGAAAGAAAAAAGTAGCTCAGAGTGCGAGCAGTGGAGGGACCCTGAGCAAGGAACCAGTGTGAGAAGTTGGCCTGATATGTAGTGCTCACTATTCTAGTGATCACTGTGTATCATTCCAAACGACCCTTATTGATGATTGGTTGTAAGTCAACCTTGTAGACCAGCTATCCTAGTAGCGTGGACAAGAGCAGTCTTCAGGCTAAACTCTAGAGGGCGTGTTAAGCCAGCTGTTTACCATCACATATACCCCTTGAACACCAAGTGAAAGGACACCACACAAGTTGTTATGAAAATAAAGGATATTTATTTATAACAAGACTACCCTGGCTCTTTATGAGTCAGGGAGCTAAGCACAATACAAAACTCTTGGGAAAATACTACTAGTTGCACAATTTACACAAATGCCCGAAGGGCACGAAACCATTTACACTGCAAGTGGAATGGGAGAGATTAGAGAGTCTAAAGTTACTGATTCCGGAGGAATCCGATCAGTTGGACTAAACGGAAAAGGAGCTGGACACTTGTAGAGTGAACCTACGATGGAGCACCGAAATGCTCGAGTTACCTAGCCCAGAGGCTGCGGCTGCGTGGGGTTCAGCAAGATGTCGGGAGTCCTCGTTGTAGTCTCGGGAGCCTGAAAGAAGTTGTTGCTGGCAGGCGACCAGTGTCGATGTTCAGCGAGATCCAAGCCTGGATCGGTGATGAAGGAAACCTGAAAGCAGAGGGGACTCAGTTCTCAACCGCTAGCCAGCGATCGTGTGGGCACCAGGAAGGTACCGGCTGAAGTCACCTCGACCAGGTGAGTGGGTGACGTCGGACTCGGCTGTTCCTCGGACCAGGAGGCGCGGCGGCGACCAGGATGGAGGGCGAGCTGTCCCACGAAGGTGTCTGCTGTCGATGCTGCTGGGCCCAGGAGTGGGGCAGCAGGTCTTGGCAGAGGCAAGCCCACGCGGGGGAGTCAAGATGGCGTCTGGAGTGGACCAGGAGGGTCCGAGGTACTCCTCTGCTGAAGGGGAGCAAGGACCAGTCTGGAGCAACCAGACCAGTGATGAAAAACTGTTGTGGTGCGTCGTGAAGAGGGCCACTAGCCGACGGCGAGTGGCCGGACAACGCGGTGAGCAGCAAGGAGCAGAAGGGCCCCCACGCAGATCTCGGGGATGCTGGGGAGGCAGGCTTCGGTGCTGGAGCTACTCAGGGTTAGGGCTTCTCAAACCCTAGGTGCACTCACTCGAGGGTCCCTCGGTGGTTGTGCTAGATAAGCGTCGTGCAGGTTCTGAAGATGGCCGGTCCCGCAGGTCTCGTCACACCTACGAATCTCAGCTGGGCTGACGATGTAGGTAGAGGTCAGATGGCGGGGAATCCGGGTCTCATCGAGCTGGGTAGTCTTGATCCGTAGGAGAGACGCGCAGCAAACCGCAAGCGCTTAGGTGGTGCCTGCTGGTGCAGGGTGGCTACTTCTTAGCCACAAGGGAGAGTCTTCAGAAATAGTCAAGAGTTCCTTTCGTGGAAAGTAGTTCAAGATTCAGAATTATCCAATTTGGGAAGGGGACTCGCTCCTACCTTTATACTAGGAAAAGGGGCTGGCCCGTGGCTAGGTCCTACCTATGGGTGGGACCAGGAGGGGGGTAGTTACACCCCTATCCTTTGTCCGGCTTCGCCCCAGCTCAGGGGCTGGGGTGCCCCCGAAACTGGTTTGAGCCGGGCTATGCACAGTGAGCACCGGGGTGCCACTTGCAATCACCTTCCTTTCAGCCCTGCCTACCTGGGATACACAAACCCTGTCTGGGATGGTGCTAACACCGCCCTCGACAGGAAACCCTTTGTCCAAGCTCCCCTCGCTGGAAGGTCTCCCAGCAGCAGGAGGTCAGACTTGTGTCTGGTGGCAGCATCCATTTTGTGATGCTGAGGCTTGAGTCAACTTTAACCGGGGTTCAAGGTTACTTCCATGTCGTGTCCCTCTAGAAGGGTGGAATGCTAACCCCGTCGCCAGAATTGGCGAGGGGTTCGTATTCCAATTCGTATGACACCTTACTCGACATGTGTGGGTGATGCGATGCCATAGTTAGAAAATAACCGCGAGGATTATAAGGCATTTTAAGGTAGATGGCACGCGTCACCATGGAACAGCTATTAGGACTTGGTTCCGCAAGCCGTCGACGGGCTCAGCTCGCGCCAGAGCACCATCTCACATGACTCCCAGCACTCTGCCTTCAGGATTGATAAGGCCTGCCATAGGAGTGACTGATAGGAATCCATGCGTCCATTTTAGGGTTAGGTATAGGAATACTACACCTACAGCAACGGGTGATTACACCACCTTGCCCCAGCTGTCGTGCAGCCAGTTGTGTCAGATTTGGGTGGCCATCCAGGGGTGGCATAATACATGCTGCAGCCCCTGGTAGGCCCTGGGTACGCCGATGCCCTGGATACCTGTGGTATGCTGATACAGGGACTGATAAGGCGGCCCAGTTCCAATTAGTGGATGCGCCTAATGTACATGTGTTTTAATCTGTAGAGAGAACAGCTAGGCTGTGGGTCTGATTGGCAGGCCTACAGCCAGGGAAAGTCGTAAACCAATGAAGCAAAAGCAAGAAATCTGGGTGATCATAGGATTGCAGACCCTACTCTCCTACAACCAGTACTTGAGCCAATTTTCTAGGAGAGGGACAAACGCACAAAGAGGAAATGAAGCAGGCATGTGCTGACCAAAGAGAAGGAAGGACATTCATTTTGATGAAGACAACCAATTGTACACAATGGAAGGGCTGTAAGCCCCCATAAGTAAACAAAATGTGTCTTAAGTGCCACCGCATGTGCTGTCTCAGATAAGACCCAAATAGCTCCCTCCATGTCTTTTGATTGGGTCAAGCACTATTTCCACATACAATGATCTGAGGATTTTTATGCAATCTACTGACAATCCTCCCATTATTGGACTGTATGTTTGCAACTCTTGGTGCAGGGAAATGGATTCTCTCCACTAAACCGTCACATGTGCAGCAAGCCTCCATCGCACATACTGCCATAATTAATTGCACCTTCATTCTATATCTACTACATATACATTGCAATAGATTCTTCAGTTAACCTCACTGTGCCAAAGCCTATGCAAACATCTGAACAAGGATCCATGCTCAAGACTGTTTCCTTGCCTTTACTCTATATACTGAGCTCCATTTTCCAACACCAAATGGTCACCCGGAGACTGAGAGTTCTAGCACCAATGAGATGCCCCTCCTCAATTTGCCAACCCACCTGCTAACTACCTTGGGGAGGTACCTCCCTCTCCCCTCAGCCTACCTCGTACTGACTCACAACAAACCACACTCAACTAGCCTTCATCTTTGCCAATTCACAACCACCATCTCCACTGTCTGATGTCACTGAGTATCCTCTTTCAAGCGAGCAGCTGGACTCTCTGGCTTTCCCCACACCTCCCTCCCCACCCTTCCATAATCACAAGAGAATTCTCTCTAGCTATCAAAGTCACGCTTAGAAATCGGTGATCTTCCTGCACCCACAATGTCCCTACACACAGTAAACCCTCCAAAATACCTGATAACTCAGTTCACACAATTCCAACCACTCTGTCAATCAGTCATACCTCATTCCCACATTTGAGAGACAATCTCCAGCTTATGTTTTCCACAAGCAACCCAGTCTCGTGCCTCTCCCTTTACCACTTCTCACTCACACTGATCCTCGATGAACCACACTCCTACTACTTCCTATTCCCCACATTACCTCTTGATAATCCCAACATTTTGCAGGTCCACACACCGATTACACTCAACCCATGTCACCATCACCAACTTAATCTTTCCTTGACTTTTACATCAACACAATAGCTGAGACACTACTCTTTTATCAAACCCCCGAGCCTAGTCCAGAATGAAGACCGAGTTAATCAGTCATAAACTGTGAACATCGATAGTGCCTCTGGCAGTGTGTTTTTTCCTCCATAGGGCTTCTCAAATCTGGTCTTTTAGCATTGATAACCATCACCTTGACTTAACAACGAAGTCGTAAAGTTCATATCCGCATTGGCACAACTCCACAGGTTAGAATGCCCTTAAGCATAAGATTGATCTCCTCAATTCTAAGTTATCCCAGCTAGACACCAGGATGTCCCACTTAAACTGTTTACTACTTTTATAAAATCTCCACCCCACCTAATTAGTGAATTTACCTTGTGCCCCCACCAAGGAGCAACTGTTTACCATGTCCAGATAAACTACAAGCCTGTCCCTCGCAAGTAGACATTTGTAATCTGCTGGCAGAGTATATCAGTCATCCCCCCAGCGTCCACAAATCTGAACGTATGGTCAAAATTCATCAGAACATGACACCAACCACATTAATGCATTGAACTAAATTTCAGACATCCACAGTGATGTCAGTGGATAATAGGAACGGTATTCATATTTCCACTGAACCCCTAGTCACTCCTTACATCAAAATCGTCACTTCATTTTTATGTATGCTATGTAACTAGATCAGCAGTGAATCACAAACTAAAATTGCAGACACAACCTCCCACTACAGTCTTGAACTACTAATCCTCACACAGATCTGGTTCACCAATGCTTACCACAATATTGTGAACCTTCTGCTCCCTCCTCCTTACTGCATCACTAGATGCAACCAGGATTGGGAGAGGCGTTTCAGTTATCTACAGGAACCCCTTACATTGCAAAGAGTCCCTCAACAGTGAATTTACCTCTTTTCAGTGCCTTACTCTTAAACTCTGGCAACTGCATAATTCCTCTTTAAGACTGAATGCTATCTATCACCCTCCTAGTGATAATCCAACTTTTATTGAGGAATGCAGTGAGCTCATGACAAACCAATCAATTCTAGTTGATGAGGTATTTTTTTAGGCGGCTTTAATCTTTACTGGGGATGACATGAAAGCCAATCTCCTTTTTGTTCCTTCCCTGAAATGATACCTGTGCATTGGTAGTACCATCACCCATTTCTCCTTGCTTTTCTCCCATTCCATAACCGGAGGCCAACTAAACAAGCATTTACAATGCAATGGTCTCGGCATTGGTAAAGTTAGAGCTATTGGCATTGCTCATGACATTATTTTTGTTTGTTTTTGTTTTTAAAACATTTAAAGAAACGGCATTGTTATTTACAATGTCAATAGCTTAATCACTCTCAACCTATTGCATTTGCACCCACACACAGAGCCACCTACACACACACTGATTAAGCTATTGACATTGTAAATAACAATGCCGTTTCTCTACATGTTTTAAAAACAAAAACATAAACTAAAATAATGTCATGAGCAATGCCAATAGCTCTAACTTTAACAATGCCGAGACCGTTGCATTGTAAATGCTTGTGTTATTTACTGCACATGCCTTGCTGGTTGGTCATCCCATGAGTCTGGAAGAATGAAGGGGCAAGATTTTCAGTATAAGACACAGATATTACCTAGTATTTTCTAATCTAGAGGATTCTAGATTGCATGTTGCTTTTGCTGACTTCAGATATGGCTATGAAGCAACTGGCAGATCACCTTATTGTGTATCCCATTTAATGGCCCATCTTGTATCGGAAAGCACACTGGAGTACCGTAATTGATGTCAGTCCCGACCCATAGGCAGTGTGGTATGCAGCTGCTCAGGTTAATTTGAGTACAGTGTGACCGAACTCGCCACAGAATGTTCTGACTGCCACAAGTCTGTACCAATGCTGAATATGCATGCCCTACGGAGCACTCCTGATTCGCTCCTGATGAGGGTGCAATCCAATTGTGGACAGACTAATAGGACAGAGTATTATTAATGCAAAAGTGTGTACAAAATCAGAGTCTACTCGCTTCTCCCTAGGCTCCGTCAGCTGCTGCATCCTGCACTCCAGCTGGGGCCTGACACCGATTGTGGCAGAGACAGTGTTGCATATTGTTTAGAGAAAGCATTCTAAGAGGTTTTGGGAATCCTCATTACTGGGTTATAAGTATAAATGATCCATATCCAAAATTAGTTCCTGAACCAATGTTGCCTGAAGAAGAGTACGTAGCTCAAAATGCATTGGGAGGAAAGTTTCAAGGGAGCTCCTTACTTGGCTTGCTGATAAAGCCTCTTTCTTTGCAACAGTAATCCATCATTTATCATGGTTTACAATACTTGCTTTTATTTGTGGCTTTTTTTTTTTTTACACTATGGGCTGTAACGATCTGTGTACTTTAGTAATTTGTTCTCACCTTCTCAGTCAAGGTGTACTGCGACCCTTCTGCATGGATGGCATTGCTTAATCAATTTCTGGGACCAAGAATTAGTTGTTAATCCAGAATGTCAGTTTTATATTGTGACATCAAACCTAAGTTCAAGGAAGTGTACTATGTTTAATGTCTGCCTTAATTAACAATCTCCAGTCTGTTTTCCTTAATTTGAGACTGTAAAATGCCTTATTGTTTATTGGCTGTTCCACTCAGTTCTGAATTTGTTTTTTATGACACTTTTTTCATGACAGCCCGATGTAGAAAGAAAATTATCACAGATGATCCTGGACAAAAAGTTTCATGGTGAGTTTCTGTACTTGTCATGGTCTGGCTTGACAGCGCAGCTGTCGCCAGACAGTGTTGAGCATCACTAGAGGGTCGGGCCACATGTTGGGAGGCAGGAGTACATGTTTTGATTGGGTAGAAGTTTTGTTATTCCTCAAAAAAAAAAGTGGCTTGACATCAACACAGCTATGATCATTCATTTATTTATGCAAGTGACCATGCTTTTACTTTAAGGAGCACGCACAAGACATTGGAATGCTATCAAAGTGTCTAAGAGAACTAGATAATTGGTGTTGGTCTCTGGCAGCAGCACAGATGGGAGGATGTTAGTCATTAACCTGAATGGTCTTTTAGGTGTGGTTTGACAGTGCGATTGCCACCTTACCTTTTAACCTACACCAATATTCTACAGTTCTTTTTGTCCCTACAAAAGTACATCTATGTTCCCATGCCATTTACTTGTTAACTTGTAGTGCTTCATATTACCATACTACATTTCTTTATAGCCAGTCCTATGGTCACTACATTTTGGCTTGGTGGTGTAACTGTTCCCTCGGTATTAACAGGAATACAAACCAGATTGCTGGTAGTTAAAATAAAAATGTAAAAAAAAATATTGATCTATCCTTGATCTTCAAACTGCTTTAATTTCTTTGCATGCTTCGTGTAAGACACACATTAAGATCCTCTTTGGGTACTCTATCTTGGATCACTGTCCACTTTTTTCCCCTTACAATAGCAGTACAAGTGGTTTGATTGTAGAGATTTCATTATCAAGTACTTTTGTGTGTGTAGACGTGCGTTACTGAAAAGTTCATAATCCAGATTTCGATGGAGCATGCTGTGATAGTCTGTGCACGAACCCTGGGTGTCAGCAAAATGGTTATAGTGGATAGTGCTCTTTGATGCATGTTAATGGATACATGTACTCTTGGCTAACCTGTTGATTTGCACCATGCCCACTGACGACAACCCTAGGCAAAGTAGCTGCTCTTGGCATCTTCGGTGAGGTGCTGCTTGGCCTAAAAGCACATTACAGCATTTAAGGAGGGAATAGCCCCTGCTAGCTTGTCCCAGGCCCCGCACTTTATGGGTCTCAAAAATGTCCGATCTTTGACTTTGCTACAGTGCCCCACCTAAGGTTGCCAATATCCTCTTGTAGTCCTGGGAATACATCCAAGACCTTTTTTGTTCTTTGGATTTCAGTGGCGTTTAGTGGTTATTGGGCAATGCAGTTAGTGTATGTCTCTAGTGTCTTATGTCTGTAATACTGGTGTAGACTAATTTGAAAAGTTTTAATGAAACTTGAGTGTTGAGTTGGAGTGGAGTAAACCTTTGGTTTGTAGCACATGTGGCTGTAGGTACGTGTGTTCTACATCGAATAAGTCTTTTGAGTCACAAGGTGACTCCTTGTCTAGTATTGAACAAGCATGGGCACTAACTCTATTTTTAGATTGCTTTTCTGCGCTATTGGGTTCGGACGGGTTTCACCATTGCTGAATGTTGTGGTGAGGGTCACATTACTTATCTTCCTGTTGCCGAGAAGACTTCACCTCTGGCATTTGTTCTGTTTTCTCCTTTTGCCTTGACCTGCTCCAGATATAATTGTTGAAGACTTGGACCTCCTGGCAATCAGAGCGCCCCAACTCTTGCGACCTTGCACCTTATCGACTCCAGAGAATGGAGAGTTGTAACTACATCTGCTGCAACTCCTGCTGTGCCTTCAGGAGCAAAACAATCCTTAGGCAGCAGAGAAAGGCGCTAGGCCCACAACAAATTGTACCGCCCATTGCCTGAAATGTTGGATATCTTTGGTGGTGCAGGCCTGCTCTGCTCCGAAGAGGAGAAATTTAACAGTCTAACATACCTGCTCATCAACCCACCCCAGAGATCATCAGCTATGAGTTCGAGGCATGTGGGCTGCTGAATTCATATCTGTGCATAGATCGCCGCCTAGTGTTGGGTCCGGATGTTTGCACGTTGTTGTCCTGGAAGAGTCTTCGAAGTATCCTGAGATAGGTGACTCCTCCCCTGGACCACAGTGCGCATGGGCATCCTCAGATTGTTTTTTTCCGCCATTGGGTTCGGATGTGCTTATCTTGACTCAAGTTAGGGAAAACTTTTTTTCAGGCCAAAAGGCCTTTAGTTCGCGTCGGTACTGTTCCCGATCGGTATCGACAGTTACTTGTTAGTTTACTGACTTAACAAAACCAACTTTTTCGCATCTTATCCGACCATCGACCCCACATCGACGATGGAATCGAGGACACCATTCAAGCGGTGTCCTGTTTGCAATGCGAAATATCCCCATGTCGACGTCCACCCGGTGTGCAACAAATGCCTCTCACCGGATCACGACGAATCCACATGTATGGCCTGTGCCCGATTCCGATCCAAAAAGACTCTCCGGATTCGACGAGCAGCGAGACTTGAAGCGCAGCAAGCGGCACCGGCCCCAACCAACATCTTCAGCGCCGAGGACGAAGATGTGGAAGACGTGGAGAACCTACCCTCCAGCCCCGCTTCCGAACACGATTCCGGATCGGAAGACATCGAAGAACAACTCTTTCACAGAGATGAAGCCGACACCGAGGTAGGAGACTACGATGAGGCCTTAGGGGCCGAAGAAAGTAGCTCCGGTGACGAGCAAGGCCTACCCGTACAGACGGAGGATATCCCAGTGCGTCAGTCTATGGCTCCGGTCGAGGGATCGCCTTCGGGCCTTACCCAAGACCTATCCCGCAGTTCTTCGGCCCCGCCCTCGGGCCCGGCCTCGGACATTCAGCGACAGCCATTAGTACCCAAAACGACTGGTCTCCCTTCCTCGAAACCGAAACCAAAAGTCGTGTCGGTTCCACAGAAACCGAAACTGAAAGTGACACTGGTCGGATCGAAGCCCACTACACCTTCGACGCCAGCCAAACCAGTCGGCACCGACCGCACCAAACGAGACTTCGGTGCCGAACTCGCAGCAGCCGACGTCGGCGCCGACACACGGAAAAAGGCCATCGGTACCGTCAAACCGCCCCGGCACCGAAACCATCGGCTCCAGCCACGAAGGTCAAAATGGCCGCTGCGTCACACACCGCTTCGAAAGCAGCACCTAAGGCCCAATCATCGACGCCGTCGACGGCTACGACCTCTCCTCGACTCGATGACCCCTTGGCCCCGAAGAAGTCCACGCCTGCCTCTACAGAACCGCTCGGCGCCAAAGAACCGTCGGCGTTCCAGGTGCGACAAGTTGCAGCGTCCTTGCAACGCATCAAAGAAAAGGCTGCCCTCCAGGACACGTCAGGCTCCGAGCCGAAAAAAGCTCAGAAAGCTTCTCCAGCGCCACCCCATATCACTTTTGGCCTGCCGCCATCCACGGCGCCCAAAATGTTTGAAATAAGAACACGTGTCACCCAAACTAGGATCACACCTGCCGAACGCTCTCCTACGGAGACGTCACCGTCCCACATCATCGATGCCGACACCGGCAGAATTATGCTCCACAAGCGGAGAATATCTGCCAAACACGCTTTGGACTCCTACCGGATCCCGCTAAAGAAAAAGCTGCCAGCGGATTCGGAACCAGTTCTTTACGAACGTCTCCATACCTCTTACCCAGATCCACAGTCCTTCTCTCCGACACACTCCGAAACCGACGTTTTGGAGGACTATATGGGTGACAACGTCCCCTACCCCAGAGACATGGACCCTGAAGGCCAACAGGACCCTGACCAGGCTTGGGATGACCCTGTGGACACGGGTGCACCTATGGATACACAGGACACGCAGCTATATGGCACAAAAACGTCTCCCACAGAGGACACTGCCGCATTCAACGCCCTAATTGAACGTGCTGCGGCCAATCATGGTGTGCAACTCAACTCTGACACTATCGAGGACGATTTTCTAATGGATACTTTTGCATCCTCAGAAAGGAATATCAAAACTCTACCCATGTTGAAAGGTGTCCTCAAACCAGCAAAGGACATTTTCAAAGAACCCACCAGGGCAAGAGTAATAAACCCCAGGATCGACAAGAAATATAGGTCGGCGCCAGGGGACCCTACGTACATTAGAGGCCAGTTGCCTCTGGACTCCATCGTAGTCGCTAATGCTCGCAAACAGGTGCACTCGCAGACAACTGGGGATGCTCCTCCCCCGGACAAAGAGTCCAAGGTGCTAGAGACCTCCGGCAAACGGGTTGCAGCCCAGGCAGCTAACATATGGCGTATTGCCAATACCCAGGCGCTCCTAGCTCGCTACGATCGCGCACACTATGACACATTAGAAACCCTACTCCAACATCTCCCTGACCAATACAAAGAGGGAGCAGAGATCCTCATCAGGGAGGGACAACTCCTCACAAACGCATCCATTAAGTGTGCACTGGATGCCGCAGATACAGCTGCCAGAGCAATAAACACCAGCGTCATGTTACGACGACACGCCTGGTTACGAATCTCCGGATTCAAACCTGAGGTTCAAAATAACATTCTCAATCAACCGGTCAACCCCGACTACTTATTCGGACCAGAGGTTGACACCACCCTAGAAAAAATAAAAAAGGACACGGACACTGCAAAGTCCATGGGGGCTCTCCAAACGCAGACCTTTCGGAGTGGCTCCTTTCGTCGCCCTGGAAATAGAGGAGCAGGTAGAGGACAGGGGTCACAGCAAACCTACAACAAGGGCAACACACACAGTACCTACGATAAAAACACCAGGGGTGGCTATCGTGGCTCCAGCACAAAGGGCAGAGGACGCGTGTGAGAAGTTGGCCTGATGTATGATGTCACTAGTTATAGTGTACACCTTATATCAGTCCAAATACCCTTATGGTGATTGGTTGTAAAGTCAACCTTATAGACCAGCTATCCTAGTGGTAGCATGGACAAGAGCAGTCTTAGGCTAAACTCTGAATGGCATGTGAAGCCAGCTGTGCTACCATATATAATCCCTTGAATACCAAATGAAAGGACACCACAACAGATATATATATATAAAATAAAGTGTATTTATTCTAAGCAAACCCTCAGCACTCTTTATGAGATTAGAGGTAAGTACAACACAGTCTTATTTAAGCATACATTAAGTCACACAGGTAAGTAATACAGTTAGGCCCTAGGGGCCACGCAAACCATATACTAAGTAAGTGGTATAAGAACCACTGTCACGGAAATAGAATAGGCCTAGGCCTAGGGAATCGCTGGGGCTACACTACACTAGCGTTAGTTAGGAAGTGGGAGGCCCACGGGATTCGTGTGCAGAGTGGAAACACTCACGCGTAATGCGTAAAAGTCAATAGCAATGTTACAGTTTAGAAATAGATAGATTTAGGACACTTACGGAGTAGCTAGGAAGTTGAGACTTGAAAACTAGACACTAGGATAGTCACTATCCTGATGAGCACCGGAGTACCCAAGTTACCTAGCCCACAGGCTGCGGGTGCATAGGGGTGAAGATGCGTCGTTTTCGTCGTCGACTCCTATGGATGCCTGAAGAAAGATGCTGACAGGCAGTCAGTGAAGTGTCTCCGGTGGATCCCAAGGCTGGGATCAAGAAGAGAAGAAACCTGCAAGCAGAAGGGACAGAGTCAAGGTCACTAGCCAGTGACCACGTGGAACCAGGAAGGAACCAGGCGATGTCGTGAAGAGTTGCAGGTGAAGGTGAAGCTTGTCGCTGCAGCCAGGAGGACCAGGAAGCGTCGAGGATGACCAGGACCAGGAGGCGAGCTGTCCCACGAAGGCTCTTGCTGTCGGCGGCGTCGAAGTTGGACTAGGACTCACCAAGCCTTGGCAAGCGGAACCCACGAAGAACAAAGGACTTGCTTCTGGTGCAGACCAGGAAGGTCTGGGGTGCTTCTTCTTTGCAGAGAAACGGGAGCCAGTCTGGAGGAGCCAAATCAGCGCAGAAGATTTCAGGGTGCGTCGTCACAGAGGCCACTAGCCAGCGGGCAAGCAACCGGACAGACGCGGCAAGCAGGAAAATGCTGAAGGGCCCCACGCAGGACTCGTGGAGTGTGGGGGGCTGATCTTCGGTGCAGATGGTGCTTGGGGTTGGGGCTTCTCAATCCCCGGTGCACAACTTCGCCTCCACGGATCTCAGCTCTGCTGCAGATGTGGATGAGGGTCGGAGAAGTCTGGAAGTCAAGGCTCTGGTCGGGCTCTGCAGTCGGTTCCTCGTAGAACGGTCGCAAAGCAAAGGGTAGTCTCTTGATGGTGCCTGTTTGCACAGGGTAGCCACTCCTTGGCTACAAGGGAGATTCTTCAGTCTTCTTCTTTCGTCGAATGTCGAAGGTCCAGAGTTTCTGTTCAGTTTTGCAGGTTCAGGATAATCTAAAGTCTTGAGGCCCAACTCCCACTCTTATACTAATCTGGGGGGCTGGGATACCTGCTAGGTCACGCCTTATGGGTGGGACCTGGGAGGGGGTGGTTACACCCACTTCCCTTTGTCCAGTTTCGCGCCAGAGCTGGGGCTGGAGTGCCCCAGCGCCGGTTTGAACTGGACTATGCAAGGAACACCTTGTGTGCCCCAGGCATGTCTCATTCCTTTCAGCCCACCCTGCCCCAATACACTAAAGGCTGTCTGGGGAGGTGCTAGCACCTCCCCAAGCAGGAAACCTATTGTCCAGGCCTCCCTGGCTGGGATCACTCCCAGCTGCAGGAGGTCAGACTTGTGTCGTGGCAGCAGCATCCATGTTGTGATGCTGAGGCTTTGGTCAGAGGCCAACAGTTGAAGTATGATTTTAACATGTCTTTCCCTCTAGAAGGGGGGAATAATATCCTCATGTCCAGAAATGGCATGGGGGTATTATTCCCTAGTGTTAGACACCTTACACGACATGTTTTGATAAAGCCAAACCATAGTTACCATAACCGTCTAAGATTATAAGGCACTTTAAGAGTATATGGTAGGCTATATCATAGAACAGCTATAAGGACAAGGTTCCGAAAGCTGCAGACAGGCTCAGCTCATGCTAGAGCACCATCTCACATGTTACCATGCACTCTGCCTCCAGGATTGTCAAGGCCTGCCATAGGAGTGACTGATAGGTACACATGTGTCTATATGTAAGCTAGGTATAGGAATACTACACCTAAGCAAGGGGTGATTACACGACCTTGCCCCAGCTGAGTGATCAGCCAGTTGTGTCAAAATGGAAGGCCAGGCCAGGGGTGGCACAATACATGCTGCAGCCCCTGGTAGGCCTAGGGTACACCTATGCCCTGGGTACCTAGGGTACACTGTACAGGGGCCAATAAGGTGATCCTATCCAATTGGGTTATGCACCTAAAGTACATAGTATTAATTTAGAGAGAGAACAGCTGGGCTGTGGGTCTGATTAGCAGGCCCACAGCCACATCTAAGTCGAAAACCAGTAAAGCAAAAGCAAAAAGTGGGGGTGAACATAGAAAGCAGACCCTACTCTCCTACACAACCCCCCCCCCCCAAACTTAGGGACATTAAACTAACCTTGACCAGTTGAGTCTTCATGTTCGAAGTGGAAATATCTGGAGAGTCCATCTGCATTGGCATGGTCAGTCCCAGGTCTATGTTCCACTGTGAAGTCCATCCCCTGTAGGGAAATGGACAACCTAAGAAGTTTGGGATTTTCACCCTTCATCTGATTTAGCCACAAGAGGGGCTTATGGTCGGTCTGAATCTTGAAGTGAGTGCCAAACAAGTATGGCCTCAGCTTCTTCAGGGCCCAAACCACAGCAAAGGCCTCCCTCTCAATAGCTGACCAACGTTTCTCTCTAGGGGTCAGCCTTCTACTTATAAAAGCAATGGGCTGGTCTTGACCATCTACATTCAGTTGTGAAAGAACAGCTCCCACACCTAACTCAGAAGCATCTGTCTGGACAATGAACTCTTTGGAGTAGTCTGGACTTTTCAGAATAGGTGCACTGCACATGGCCTGCTTCAGGTCATCAAATGCTTTTTGACAGCTTACTGTCCACTGAACTTTCTTTGGCATCTTCTTGGAGGTCAAGTCATTAAGTGGTGTCACTATGGACCCATAGTTCTTAACAAACTTTCTGTAGTACCCAGTCAGGCCCAAGAAAGCTCTGACCTGAGTCTGGGTAGTTGGAGGAGCCCAGTCCTTTATGGTCTGGATCTTGCTCTCCAGTGGTTGAACCTGACCCCCACCAACTAGGTGGCCCAGGTATACAACCTTGCTCTGCCCTATCTGGCACTTAGTGGCCTTGATAGTGAGGCCTGCCTTTTGCAGGGCCTCTAAAACATTCCTCAGGTGGACCAGGTGATCCTCCCAGGTGGAGCTAAAGACAGCAATATCATCAAGATAAGCTGCACAATAATCATCCAACCCAGTAAGGACTTGATTCACCAGCCTTTGGAAAGTGGCAGGTGCATTCTTCAAACCAAAGGGCATTACCACAAATTGATAATGTCCTCCTGGGGTCGAGAAAGCAGTTTTGGCCTTTGCATTCTCAGCTAGTCTGATTTGCCAGTAGCCTGCTGTTAGGTCAAATGTGCTCAAAAACTTAGCAGCTGCCAGTCTGTCAATGAGCTCATCTGCCCTAGGTATTGGGTGGGCATCTGTCCTAGTGACAGCATTGAGACCTCTGTAATCCACGCAAAACCTCATCTCTCTCTTACCATCTTGGGTGTGAGGTTTTGGCACAAGGACTACAGGACTAGCCCAAGGGCTCTCTGAAGGTTCAATGACTCCCAGCTCCAAAATCTTTTGTACCTCAACTTTTATGCAGTCCCTGACATGGTCAGGTTGCCTGTAGATTTTACTCTTCACAGGCAGACTGTCACCAGTGTCCACCTCATGGGTGCACCAGTTTGTCTGACTTGGGGTCAGAGAGAACATATGTCTGTAGGCCTGCAGAACTTGTCTGCAGTCCTGTTGCTGATGGACAGTGAGGCTGTCAGAAAAGACCACACCATCAACTGAGCCATCATCAGGGTTCTGAGTCAACAGGTCTGGGAGAGGGTCACTCTCTTCCTCCTGCCCCTCATCTGTAGCCATGAGTAGCCCCATGTCTGCCCTGTCAACATATGCCTTCAATCTGTTGACATGAAGCACCCTGTGGGGGCTTCTGGGAGTCCCAAGGTCCACCAAGTAGGTGACTTCTCCCTTTTTCTCAACAATAGTGTGGGGTCCAGACCATTTGTCTTGGAGTGCTGCTGGGGCCACTGGCTCCAACACCCACACTTTCTGTCCTGGCTGGTAAACAGTCAGTACAGCCTTTTGGTCATGCCAAGCTTTTTGGAGTTCTTGGCTTGCCTCAAGGTTTTTAGAAGCCTTCTTCATATACTCTGCCATCCTGGAGCGGAGACCAAGTACATAATCCACTATGTCTAGTTTGGGTTGTCTGAGAGGTCTCTCCCATCCTTCCTTCACCAAACACAGGGGTCCTCTTACAGGATGCCCAAACAAAAGCTCAAAAGGGCTGTAGCCAACCCCCTTTTGTGGGACCTCTCTGTAAGCAAACGGAAGGCAGGGTAAAAGGATGTCCCATCTTCGCCTAAGCTTGTCTGGTAATCCTTTTATCATTCCCTTTAGGGTCTTGTTGAATCTCTCAACAAGCCCATTGCACTGTGGGTGATAGGGTGTGGTGAACTTATAGTTAACACCACACTCCTTCCACATTGCAATCAAGTATCCTGACATAAAGTTGGTACCTCTGTCAGAAATGACCTCCTTTGGAAAGCCCACTCTGGAGAATACTCCAAGCAGGGCCCTTGCCACAACAGGAGCTGTTGTGGTCCTCAGGGGAATTGCTTCTGGGTACCTGGTGGCATGGTCCACTATCACCAGTATGAATCTGTGCCCAGATGCTGTTTGTGGGTCCATTGGTCCTACAATATCTATGCCCACTCTTTCAAAGGGGACCCCCACCACAGGTAGTGGTATGAGGGGGGCCTTTGTGGTGCCACCTGATTTGCCACTGGCTTGGCAGGTGACACAGGAGCGACAAAACTCCTTAGTATCTTCTGACATATGGGGCCAGTGAAAGTGAGGGACAAGCCTGTCCCAAGTCTTGTTCTGGCCTAAATGTCCTGCAAGGGGAATATCATGGGCCAAGGTTAGAAGGAAGCCTCTGAACTTCAGTGGTATGACCAACCTCCTGGATGCACCAGGCTTGGGGTCTCTAGCCTCTGAATACAGTAGCCCTTCATCCCAATACACTCTATGGGTACCTTGAGCATTCCCTGCAGCCTCAGCAGCAGCCAGCTGTCTGAGGGGTTCAAGAGAGGGGCAGTCTAATTGAGCCTGCCTCAGATCTGCCCTGGAAGGTCCCCCTGTCCCAAGAAACTCAACCTGATCAGGTTCAAGTTCTTCTAGGACAGTTCCTTCAGGGCTCTCAGAATCATCCTCCTGGGAGGGCTGATCCACCACCTGAGGCAGGGGGGAAGGCACAGCCTTAACCCTACTGCTCTTTCTCTTGGGTTGTGACTGGTCCATAGTTTCAGGATCCAGCACTTGTTCAGTGTTGCACTTTTTGGCCTGTGACCTGGTCACAGCAAGGACATGTGCATCTATCCCCAGCATTTCTGCATGGGTCCTATACTCCACTTCAGACCAAACTGAAGTTTCAAGATCATTGCCCAGTAAACACTCTACAGGAAGGTCTGAACTAACAACAACTTTCTTGAGGCCAGTTACCCCTCCCCAGGAGAAGTTAACAATAGCCACACTATGGGAGGTAGTGGCATTGCTAGCGTTGGTCACTAGGTAATTCTCACCTAGTATGATCTGTCCAGGGTCCACAAAAGCAGGTGTCACCATTGTGACACTAGCTCCAGTGTCCCTGTAGGCCTGAGCCATTCTTTGGTTGATAAAAGGAGTGTCTGTACTTGCCCAGGTTACTGGGGCCTACAGTAGAGGACAAAGCTAAGTCCCCATCACAGATCAGGACAGCCTGAGTAGGTACTCTGACTAGGCCAGAATCCTCCTCAGTTCCCAGGGTTAACCCTACTACACCCTTTTGCTGGGAACCACCACTTACAGCTGAACTAGGGGGTACAGTTGCCTTAGGGGCAATGGTGGCTGGGGGCTTATCCTTTTTGGTGCACTCACTAAACCAATGTGAGTTGGACTTACAATAGTTGCACCATGGTTTCTTTTGGCCTTCTTTCTTCTTATCCTTTTTGGAACCACCCTCCCCCTGAGCCTTTTGGGGGCCTGGTGAAGACTTCTGGTCTTTTTGTTTCTGCTCATTACCCTTCTGGTCTGCCTTTTTCTGATCACCGCCCTGGTTCTGGTTTTTCTGCTTAACTCTAGTCCTGACCCATCTATCTGCCTTCTTTCCCAATTCTTGGGGAGAAGTCAGATCAGAATCAATCAGGTGTTGATGCAATAGCTGGTTTTGACAGTTGTTAAGTATTTGTTCTCTCATGATCAAATTATACAATCCTGTATAGTCCTTAACCTTACTTCCCATTAGCCAGCCTTCCAGAGCCTTAGTGGCACAATCTACAAAGTCAGTCCAGTCCTGAGTCTGTGTCTTCTGGGTATCCCTGAACAACAACCTGTATTGTTCAGTGGTTAGGCCAAACCCATCAATCAGAGCACTCTTCAGGACAGTGTAATTATCTGCATCCTCATCACTAACTGTGAGGAGCTTGTCTCTTCCTTTCTCAGAGAAGGAGAGCCACAAGATAGCTCCCCACTGACTTTGGGGTACCTGCTGTACTTTGCAAGCTCTCTCCAAAGCAGTTATCCATTTGTGGATGTCATCCCCACACTTGTAGGGAGGGACAATCTTGCTCAGGTTTCTATTATCATAGTGCCTGTCTCTATCTCTAGGAATGTTGCTGCCACCAGTGGGTTCTAACCCACTTAACTTGTGTTCTCTAGCCAGAGCAAGCTTCTCCTTGGCAAGGGCAAGTTCTTCCCTCTGAATCCTCAGATTAGCCTCCCTCATTCTGGCTGCATGCTCCTTTCTCTCAGGTGAAGTCATTCCCCTGTGAGAGGAAGCATTAGAGATGTTAGAGACATGGGAATGGATGGATTCCCTTGAAGGGGATCTGTCCCTCCTGCTTCTCTGTGAATGTCTACTTGTGGGTCTGTATGGGGGGATCCCATGCAAACTCCCATGTAAACTTAAGTTAGCCTGGCTAAGTCTCCTTACTTGGCTCTGGCTGTCTACCTCCCCATCTGAAGCCCCATCTGACTCTTCTGTGGTGGGTAGACCCTCCTCTGTGCCTAGGGCACCTTCCTGAGATGCCCTCTGAGCATCATACTCCTCTAGGAGTTGTTTTAACTGAAGGAGGGTAGGGTTTGCACCCTGTTTTATTCCTCTGGAGGTACACAACTGTCTCATCTCCTGGAATGTTAAGGTATCATATCTAGAGGGGGTCTTTTGCAGACCTGATCCTCCTGAGAGAGCATCTACTTGATCTACTCTCAGAGACATGATCTAGTGAGGGTGTGGTGTGTGCACCTACCTACACTAGTTGTATCTACTAAACCTTTCTAGTAGTTGTAGTCAGGGTGTGTTATTCCCTTCAACCTACAACTACAAAGTCCAGTAGGACTTAAGTATAATAATCTATGTTATATGTACCTAGACAATATCTGTGTGATCTTTCAATTTAGTATCTCAAGATTACAATGGTATTACAACAGCAAGCTCAGATCCCAACCGCTGCTCACCAATGTGAGAAGTTGGCCTGATGTATGATGTCACTAGTTATAGTGTACACCTTATATCAGTCCAAATACCCTTATGGTGATTGGTTGTAAAGTCAACCTTATAGACCAGCTATCCTAGTGGTAGCATGGACAAGAGCAGTCTTAGGCTAAACTCTGAATGGCATGTGAAGCCAGCTGTGCTACCATATATAATCCCTTGAATACCAAATGAAAGGACACCACAACAGATATATATATATAAAATAAAGTGTATTTATTCTAAGCAAACCCTCAGCACTCTTTATGAGATTAGAGGTAAGTACAACACAGTCTTATTTAAGCATACATTAAGTCACACAGGTAAGTAATACAGTTAGGCCCTAGGGGCCACGCAAACCATATACTAAGTAAGTGGTATAAGAACCACTGTCACGGAAATAGAATAGGCCTAGGCCTAGGGAATCGCTGGGGCTACACTACACTAGCGTTAGTTAGGAAGTGGGAGGCCCACGGGATTCGTGTGCAGAGTGGAAACACTCACGCGTAATGCGTAAAAGTCAATAGCAATGTTACATTTAGAAATAGATAGATTTAGGACACTTCCGGAGTAGCTAGGAAGTTGAGACTTGAAAACTAGACACTAGGATAGTCACTATCCTGATGAGCACCGGAGTACCCAAGTTACCTAGCCCACAGGCTGCGGGTGCATAGGGGTGAAGATGCGTCGTTTTCGTCGTCGACTCCTATGGATGCCTGAAGAAAGATGCTGACAGGCAGTCAGTGAAGAGTGTCCGGTGGATCCCAAGGCTGGGATCAAGAAGAGAAGAAACCTGCAAGCAGAAGGGACAGAGTCAAGGTCACTAGCCAGTGACCACGTGGAACCAGGAAGGAACCAGGCGATGTCGTGAAGAGTTGCAGGTGAAGGTGAAGCTTGTCGCTGCAGCCAGGAGGACCAGGAAGCGTCGAGGACGACCAGGACCAGGAGGCGAGCTGTCCCACGAAGGCTCTTGCTGTCGGCGGCGTCGAAGTTGGACTAGGACTCACCAAGCCTTGGCAAGCGGAACCCACGAAGAACAAAGGACTTGCTTCTGGTGCAGACCAGGAAGGTCTGGGGTGCTTCTTCTTTGCAGAGAAGCGGGAGCCAGTCTGGAGGAGCCAAACCAGCGCAGAAGATTTCAGGGTGCGTCGTCACAGAGGCCACTAGCCAGCGGGCAAGCAACCGGACAGACGCGGCAAGCAGGAAAATGCTGAAGGGCCCCACGCAGGACTCGTGGAGTGTGGGGGGCTGATCTTCGGTGCAGATGGTGCTTGGGGTTGGGGCTTCTCAATCCCTGGTGCACAACTTCGAGGGTACCTCAGAAGCTGCGCTGTAAGTTACTAGCCACTTTTCCCAGGTAGCCGGTCGCTCGTCGCCTCCACGGATCTCAGCTCTGCTGCAGATGTGGATGAGGGTCGGAGAAGTCTGGAAGTCAAGGCTCTGGTCGGGCTCTGCAGTCGGTTCCTCGTAGAACGGTCGCAAAGCAAAGGGTAGTCTCTTGATGGTGCCTGTTTGCACAGGGTAGCCACTCCTTGGCTACAAGGGAGATTCTTCAGTCTTCTTCTTTCGTCGAATGTCGAAGGTCCAGAGTTTCTGTTCAGTTTTGCAGGTTCAGGATAATCTAAAGTCTTGAGGCCCAACTCCCACTCTTATACTAATCTGGGGGGCTGGGATACCTGCTAGGTCACGCCTTATGGGTGGGACCTGGGAGGGGGTGGTTACACCCACTTCCCTTTGTCCAGTTTCGCGCCAGAGCTGGGGCTGGAGTGCCCCAGCGCCGGTTTGAACTGGACTATGCAAGGAACACCTTGTGTGCCCCAGGCATGTCTCATTCCTTTCAGCCCACCCTGCCCCAATACACTAAAGGCTGTCTGGGGAGGTGCTAGCACCTCCCCAAGCAGGAAACCTATTGTCCAGGCCTCCCTGGCTGGGATCACTCCCAGCTGCAGGAGGTCAGACTTGTGTCGTGGCAGCAGCATCCATTTTGTGATGCTGAGGCTTTGGTCAGAGGCTAACAGTTGAAGTATGATTTTAACATGTCTTTCCCTCTAGAAGGGGGGGATAATATTCTCATGTCCAGAAATGGCATGGGGGTATTATTCCCTAGTGTTAGACACCTTACACGACATGTTTTGATAAAGCCAAACCATAGTTACCATAACCGTCTAAGATTATAAGGCACTTTAAGAGTATATGGTAGGCTATATCATAGAACAGCTATAAGGACAAGGTTCCGAAAGCTGCAGACAGGCTCAGCTCATGCTAGAGCACCATCTCACATGTTACCATGCACTCTGCCTCCAGGATTGTCAAGGCCTGCCATAGGAGTGACTGATAGGTACACATGTGTCTATATGTAAGCTAGGTATAGGAATACTACACCTAAGCAAGGGGTGATTACACGACCTTGCCCCAGCTGAGTGATCAGCCAGTTGTGTCAAAATGGAAGGCCAGGCCAGGGGTGGCACAATACATGCTGCAGCCCCTGGTAGGCCTAGGGTACACCTATGCCCTGGGTACCTAGGGTACACTGTACAGGGGCCAATAAGGTGATCCTATCCAATTGGGTTATGCACCTAAAGTACATAGTATTAATTTAGAGAGAGAACAGCTGGGCTGTGGGTCTGATTAGCAGGCCCACAGCCACATCTAAGTCGAAAACCAGTAAAGCAAAAGCAAAAAGTGGGGGTGAACATAGAAAGCAGACCCTACTCTCCTATAACGCGGATACGGCAATACCAGGTCCTCCCCCAAGAACAAACAGTGACGCCCTCTCCCTTCCTCCCGAACACCTGTCGGGGGGAGGCTACAAAGGTTCCTGTCCACGTGGAACTCCATCACCACGGACAGGTGGGTCAAAGATATTATCAAACACGGTTACTGCCTAGAATTAACCTCCACTCCACCCACAATACCGCCAAAACACCGTCCTATGTCCTCAGAGCACTTAGCGCTATTACAACAGGAAGTGCTAAGTATGCTGAAAAAAGGCGCAATAGAGGTCGTACCCGTCCACGAGCAAGGTACGGGGGTGTACTCCCTGTACTTCTTAATACCAAAAAAGGACGGGTCACTCAGACCTATACTAGACCTGAGACCCCTCAACCGCTACATTCTCTCAGAGCATTTCCACATGCTCACCCTACAACAAGTCCTCCCGCTGCTCAAACAGGGAGACTTCCTAGCCACGCTAGACCTCAAAGATGCGTATTTCCACATACCCATACACCCGTCACACAGAAAATATCTCCAGTTCACCATTCAGGGGCAGCACTATCAATTCAAAGTCCTCCCCTTCGGAGTGACAACAGCACCCAGAGTTTTCACAAAGTGCCTAGCTACCGTGGCTGCACATCTACGAAGGCAACACATTCACGTCTACCCTTACCTGGACGACTGGCTTGTTCAGGCAATCAGCCCAGCAATGTGCCAGCCACATGTCCCGCACCATTCACCTTCTTCACAGTCTGGGATTCTCACTAAATTACCCAAAATCACATCTCCAACCCGCACACGTACAACAGTACCTAGGTGCGACCATAGACACTCTGGCGGCCACAGCTCAGCCAAATTTAGTGAGGATCAACAGCATGCAAATGCTGATTTCCAAGTTCAAACCCCAACACTCCCTTCCTGCGCGAGTGTTCATGCAGTTGATAGGCATGATGGCCTCCTGCATTTTCATAGTCCCACACGCGAGACTACATATGCGCCCGCTTCAGGAGTGCTTAGCATGTCAATGGAATCAGGCTCACGGGCAATTAAAAGACCTAGTGTTGGTGAGCGGTCGGGCATACAACTCTCTGCATTGGTGGAATCCACAAAACCTTTGCAAGGGCTGACCGTTCCAGGAGCCTGTTCCACAAATAATACTGACAACGGACGCGTCTCTCCAGGGATGGGGAGCCCATGTACTCAATTACACAGTGCAGGGACTATGGACTACACAACAAAAGAAGATGCACATCAACCTTCTGGAACTGATGGCAATCTTCCTGGCTATGAAAGCATTCAAAGTACACCTGTGCAACAAGGTCGTGTTGATCCGGACGGACAACATGACTGCCATGTACTACATACAGAAGCAGGGAGGAACACACTCTCCACAGTTGTCTCATCTGGCTCAGAGCATGTGGAAGTGGGCCATTCAGAGGAACATATTCCTCATGGCGGAACACCTCCCCCATGGCGGAACACCTCCCCGGCAAGGACAACCAGATGGCGGATCTGCTCAGCAGACACAGCCACTAAATGCACGAGTGGGAGTTACACCCATCAGTACTCCAACCGTACTTCCAGCAGTGGGGTCATCCAGAGATAGACCTATTCGCCACAAGGGAAAACGCAAAATGCCAAAGCTTTGCCGCCAGGTTTCCACATCCACAGTCGCAGGGCAATGCGATATGGATGAACTGGTCCGGCAGATTTGCGTACGCTTTTCCCCCAGCGCCGTTGATACCGCTAGTGGCACGCAAACTGCGACAGCACTCACTGACACTCATCCTGGTTGCTCCAACATGGGCACGCCAGCCATGGTACACCACCTTTCTGGAACTTTCCGTGGTGCCGCATCAAAGGCTGCGGATCAAACCCGCGCTTTTGACACAGAACCATGGAGAAATTCAGCACCCAGATCCGCAATAGCTGAACCTGGCAATCTGGCTCCTGAAGTCCTAGAGTTTGGCTACCTAAACCTGCCACCTGACTGTATGGACATCATTAAGGAAGCTAGGAGACCCACTACCAGAGCTTGCTATGCAGCCAAATGGAAGAGGTTTGTCATTTATTGCAATAACAATAACATTAACCCGCTAGACGCATCCACTCAAAACATAATCTGTTACCTCTTACACCTATACCGATGCAATCTGGCATACACCTCAATACGTATCCATTTAACCGCAATAGCAGCCTATCTCCAAACAGGCAGCACCTCTCTTTATTCAGAGTGCCTGCCATCAAAGCCTTCTTGGAGGGACTTAAACGAGTGATTCCCCCAAGACACCCACCAGCACCAGTGTGGAACCTCAACTTGGTCCTCACCCGACTGATGGGTCCACCCTTCGAACCTCTCCACTCATGTGAGATTCAATTCCTCACCTGGAATGTGGCTTTCCTAGTAGCAATCACTTCGTTGAGAAGAGTTAGTGAACTCCAGGCACTAACCATTCAAGAGCCATTCATACAGGTTCACGCAAACAGGGTCGTACTACGTACCAACCCCAAATTCATGCCTAAAGTAATATCGCAGTTCCACGTGAATCAAACCATTGAACTGCCTGTTTTCTTTCAGAATCCACAAAATGTCGCTGAAAGAATGCTCCATACACTAGACGTCAAAAGAGCCCTCATGTACTACATAGACGGAACTAAAAACTTTAGGAAAACGAAACAACTTTTTGTCGCCTTTTCCCCACAACACAAAGGCAACGCCATCTCCAAAGCAGGTATAGCCAGATGGATCGTTAAATGTATTCAAATTTGCTATCAAAAGGCTAAACGCACATTAACGATTCCCCCACGAGCCCACTCAACACGTAAGTTAGGGGCCTCCATGGCTTTCCTGGGAAACATTCCTTTACATGATATATGTAGAGCAGCCACATGGTCCACCACACATACATTTACCAAACACTATTGTGTAGATGTACACTCAAAACAGCAGGCAGCTGTAGGACAGGCTGTTCTCAAAACTCTTTTTCAGACCGCTGCAGCTGGCACTGGTAGCCGCCGCTAATGGGAGGTACTGCTATGTATTCTATGCACAGATATGAATTCAGCAGCCCACATGCCTCGAACTGAATATGCTACTTACCAGTATGCATCTGTTCTTGGCATGTAGGGCTGCTGACATTCATATCGCCCACCCTCCTCCCGGCGCCTGTAGCAGCTGCAGCTCTCAGAATTACTGTATAGCATGGTCATCACTTTCTGTATCTACTCCATCACTGCCACAATGGCGAAAATCAATCTGAGGATGGAGAGGATGCCCATGCGCACTGTGGTCCAGGGGAGGAGTCACCTATCTCCGGATACTTCGAAGACTCTTCCAGGACAACAACGTGCAAACATCCGGACCCAACACTAGGCGGCGATCTATGCACAGATATGAATGTCAGCAGCCCTACATGCCAAGAACAGATGCATACTGGTAAGTAGCATATTCATTCTGAGGCACTTGTAGATGCTCCATCGACCTTGTTTGCTTACAGACCCCACAAAAAGTTCCCTCCAAGACAACACGAGTATGGTCAACACCTAGGCTTCCAAAACAGATAAGTGACCCCATGTTGAGGCCGAGCACCATGCTCAAACAACCGCTGCTGCTCTCGGGCTCCAGTTGGCACCAAGGCAAGGTAAGGTGTCTGACCTGAGACAGGATCCAGCCAAAAGTATTAACTCCCATTGGTCTTAGCGTCCAAGAGCACACATTGCCGTTGAAACATTGAATGCTGCTGTCAACTCCGGCTGACACCATTCATTAGTGACTGCAATAAGAGACCCATCCATAAACTCCAATTGAAGCTGTATGACGGGCAGCGACGCATTATCATCCATCCCCACAATGGAAATATCTCACCCTCTAAAAGGAAAGAGACTCTGTGGACACAGTACAACTGAAATGTCTTCTATTGTCTGAGCCTTCCAAAGTACAAACCTGCTAGCTCTCCTATTCAACCTCTACCTCCCTCAACTACTGCAACTTTTCCTCAGTCACCGAAGTCTTATTCTGTCACAAGTAGTCCTAGTCCCTGCTCTCCAGCAGAGGACTTTGGGACACCATCCTTTGGAGGACTATGATATAGAGTCCCTAGGGCTTCCCCACCAGGCGATACCACTGCAAACCGTGGGGTCATCCAGCTGCCAAGCACAAGGTATAAGCGCTCCTCATTCTGGAGGATGATTTCCTGGTGGAGAAACTATCTAAAACCAAGCATCTGAAAGAAACACGTTAGTTAGATTCCTCACCTTAGAATATCCCCAGACGTCAGACTGGATCCGGAAGATTTTTCGTCAGCAATACCCCTTGCGCGTCGCTAGGCGTCGTCTGCGGCTCCGCGTCCGTCGTTGGCGTCGTGCGCCGTAATGACGTCGTCGGAGTACTTAAACGCCGCCCTCGCGCACTGACGTCAGTTCTTCTTTTTTCCGCGCTAGTAAGCGCAGATCCGGGAGAGCTACCCCTTTTAGTCTTTTTTGACTAAATATTTTGATCCCTTTTGATCCTTGTCAATCGACATCTGGTGCCGGTAGGATGCCTGGGTTCAAGGCTTGCGACGATTGCCACCGACTGATGTCGGTGACCGATCACCACCGCCGGTGCCTCTACTGTTTGGGCCTCGACCACGACGCGGACTCGTGCTCAGATTGTCAGGCCCTGACCTCGAAAGCTAGGCGGGAGCGGTCCTGTAAGCTTCTCGAGCTCCGACACTCGGCTCCGCGCCCTTCTCGATCCCGGTCCAGGAGGAGGTCCAAGGATAGGTCGCGGAGCCGCGACAGACGTCATCGCTTGTCTGGCTCGAAGTCTTCGGGTAAGTCCAAGCGATCTAAGAAGTCCGAGGCGACACCGCTCTTCGGACTCCCCTCGCCGGTCGCGCGACTCGGCCGAGGGTCAGGGTGGTTCCACCCCTGCTGCTCTGCAGGTGCCGCAGGCGCCGCGCACGTCCCAATACCCGCCGGTCCCTGGGACTGACGCGGCGCCGGCGGAGATCGCTGCCTTCCTCTCGGCCATGAGGAAACTGCCTCCTCCATCGCCGCCCGCCGGCGCGCCTTCGGGCCCCGCGGACTCGACTGGGCGACCTTGCGCGCCGGCGGCTCCGGCCCCAGCGCCGGCGCCATTGGAGGCTCCGGCCCCGACGCCGCAGGTCCCCGAGGGGCCCATGCTTGGGCCCCCGTCGACGCCGGTCGACCTTGTAACGCCTCCGCCGGCGCCGACTCCGGTTCCACCCTCGACTCCGGTCGACGTCGTTCCCTGGTTCAGCCCCTGTCCGGACCCGACGCCGATGCGGCGCCCACCGACGCCGCATCCGACTCCGCTCGAGACTCACTATGTCTATCGTCCGGCTCCGATCCTTCCACCTGTTTACCAGGAATCGGATGACGGGGGCGACTGGGAGGGGCCCGATGACCCTATGGCCGTTCAGGCTCAACTGTCACAGGACTGGGCAGATGAACTGGGGGAGGCCAGTGGTCTGGATACCTCACCGGACACTGGATTCATCTCTCCTCCGACTGTGGCTTCGGAGGAGGGTGCAGATTTTTCTGTGGTGCTGCGCAAGGCGGCCGAAGCCCTTGGGCTTGAGCTGTCTGCCGAGGCTGTGAGGACTAACATCCTCACTGAGGTGCTTCAGTCTGCAGCAAGCTCCACTGAGCCTCTGCTGCCATTCAATGAGGCCCTCACTGACGTTCTGCAGGGTACCTGGTCCAAGCCCTCCACAGTCCCTCCTGTGGATAGAAACGTCGCCAGGCACCACCGCCCTGCTCCGGGCGACCCCAGTTTTCTGTCGCAACATCCCACCCCCGAGAGCCTGGTTATCCAGGCCTCTACCTCCCAAACCTCCTTCCTGTCTGCTCCTCCGGACCGGGATTCCAAGAGACTGGAACAGTTTGGCAAAAAGCTGTTCTCCTCCCTCAGTTTAGGCCTGCGGTCTTTAAACACCGCCTGTCTCTTGGACCGTTTCTCCCACTCTCTGTGGGATACGGTGGAGGACGTGCTGCCCCTGTGCCCGGAGGAGGCCCGGACACGACTTTCCCAGGCTCTGGCTGATGGGAGGGATGCAGCGCGCCATGCAATCCGGTGTGGACTTGACACCACGGACTCGCTGGGTAGGGCGATTTCCACCACGGTGGCGCTTCTGCGTCACGCCTGGCTGCGGTCCACGTCCTTTTCGGGGGATGTCCAGAGCACTCTCATGGACATGCCCTTTGATGGCGCTCGCCTTTTTGGTCTGCAGAGCCACCGGCCGCAGACCCAACCTGCACACGTTCGCGGACGTGGTTTCCGCCGAGGCGGTTCTGGAGGACGACGCGGTCAGTCCACATCCACCCCGGCAGCATCCGCCTCAAAGCCTTCCTAGTCCGAGCTTTCAGGCCCATTCATCGCCAGTGGGAGGCAGAGTTTGCCATCATCTGCTCCACTGGCGTACCATCACTTCGGACAGGTGGGTGCTGCAAATCGTCCGAAGGGGCTACTCCCCCCCCCCCCCCCCCCTTCGAGACGACCCCTCCAGCCATGCCACCGCAGCACCACCACCGTATCTCGGAGGATCATTTGCATCTTCTGCGAGAGGAAGTTTCGGCCCTCTTGGCCAAAGAGGCCGTCGAGCGCGTTCCGAGCCCAGAAGTAGGTCGTGGTTGTTATTCCCACTACTTTCTGGTTCCCAAGAAGGGCAAAGGGGGCCTACGCCCTATCTTGGACCTCAGGAACGTCAATGCCTTCCTCCGGAAGTAACGGTTCAAAATGTTGACTTTGGCTCAGGTTCTAGCTGCCCTCGACCCTGGAGACTGGATGGTAGCGTTGGACTTGCAGGACGCATATTTCCACATCCCCGTCCTGCCGGCCCACCGGCGTTACCTGCGGTTCACGGTGGGCCAGGAGCATTTTCAGTTCACCGTGCTCCCCTTCGGCCTCACCAGTGCCCCTCGGGTGTTCACGAAAGTGATGGCAGTGGTCGCAGCTCATCTGCGCAGATCAGGGGTTCCAGTCTTCCCCTATCTCGACGACTGGTTGTTGAAGGCGGGCTCGCCCCAGGCAGTCGTCTCCCACCTCCAGACTACGGCGGATCTCCTGCATTTGCTGGGGTTTTCCATCAACGTGCCGAAGTCACACCTGAGTCCCTCTCAGAAGCTCCTCTTCATCGGAGCGGTTCTCGATTCCGCGCAGTTCCGGGTCTATCCGCCGGAACAGCGGGTCCGGGATATTCAGGCCCTGATTCCCATCTTTCGGCCTCTATCCTGGGTTTCAGTCAGGCTAGTGTTGCGGCTTCTGGGGCCGATGGCCTCCTGCATCCTACTAGTGCATCACGCCAGGCGGCGCATGTGGGCTCTGCAGTGGGACCTGAAGTTTCAGTGGGCCCAGCATCACGGCAACCTGTCCGTCCATGTCTTGATCTCGGAGGGCACTGCACAGCAGTTGCAGGGGTGGCTCACGGACCGCGATTGGGTCACGGGCAAGAGCCTCTCCCTTCCCCAACCGGAGCATGTCGTAGTGACGGATGCATCCCTCCTGGGATGGGGTGGCCATATGGGAGAGGCGGAGATCAGAGGCCTCTGGTCTCCGGCGGAGTCTCGCCTCCACATTAACCTGTTGGAGTTGAGAGCGATCCGACTTGCACTGAAAGCCTTCCTTCCCTCTGTCAGGGGAAGTGTCGTGCAGGTGTTCACGGACAACACCACCGCCATGTGGTATTGCAACAAACTGGGCGGGGTGGGGTCGTGGACCCTTTGTCAAGGAGGCTCTGCGCCTCTGGACGTGGCTGGAACACCAGGGCGTCACCCTAGTGGTTCAACATCTGGCGGGCTCTCTGAACGCCAGAGCAGACTAACTCAACCGCCGGTGCATGATGGATCACGAATGGCGTCTGAACTCCGAAGTGGCGCAAGGTCTCTTTCAGCAGTGGGGAGAGCCTTGGTTAGATCTATTCGCCACCGAAGAGAACGCGCAATGTCAGCAGTTCTGCGCGTTGGAATTTCCAAGGCGGCACTCGCTCGGCGACGCTTTTCGTCACGAGTGGAGTTGCGGTCTGTTGTACGCCTTTCTGCCTATACCACTTCTGCCCAGAGTGCTGAAGATCAGGCACGACCGGGCCCAAGTCATCTTAGTGGCTCCGGATTGGGCATGAAGGTACTGGTATCCCGAGCTACTCAGTATGTTGACCGATCCTCCGATACGTCTGCCCCTTCGGAAGGATCTTCTGTCACAGCAGCAGCAGGGGACGGTCCTCCACCCGAACCTGTCCAGCCTCCACCTCCATGCGTGGAGAATGAGCGGCGGCAGTTGATGCCATTTGACTTGCCTCCTGAAGTCTGTGATATCATTCTGGCAGCCAGGCGTCCCTCCACAAAAACGGTATACGCCTGCCGGTGGAACAAATTTGTGGCATGGTGCACAGCAAAGGCTGTGGATCCCCTTTCCGCCCCTCTTTCTGAGGTTCTCCTCTTTCTTCTTTCTTTGGCCCGGCAGGGCTCTGCCCTGGGCACCTTGAAAGGTTATCTTGCTGTCCTCTCTGCCTTCTTACGGCTTCCTGATCAGCCTTCTCTTTTCAAGTCCCCTGTGGTTCAACGCTTTCTTAAAGGCATTACTCATACGTTCCCTCCTTTTCTCTGTTCATCCGGACAAGGTTGTCCTTCGGCCTCGTCCTTCCTTTCTACTGAAAGTGGTGACTCCCTTTCATCTTGGGCAATCTGTCACCTTGCCCACCTTCTTTCCGCCTCCGCATCCTTCCAAAGAGGAAGAGAGGCTCCACCGTCTGGACCTAAAACGTGCGCTCTCCTTTTATTTGGACCGCACAAAACAGTTCCGGGTGGACGACCAACTTTTCGTTGGATACGGGGTGCTAAGAAGGGAAAAGCTGTGCACAAACGGACCATCTCCCAGTGGGTCGTTTTGTGCATCAAAATCGGTTACTCCTTGGCGAAAAAGGACCCTCCTGTTGGGCTGCGCACCCATTCTACTCGGGCTACAGCGGCTACTACTGCTTTGGGACGGGGAGTCCCTTTGCAGGACATCTGTCAGGCGGCTACGTGGGCTTCGCTACACACGTTTGCCAGGCACTATTGCCTAGACAGCCAAGTCCGGAGGGATGGCTTCTTTGGCCGTTCTGTCCTCCAGGACTTTCTGGTGTGATCTTGGATCGCAGACCCACCACCGGGGTTGGTATTGCTTGGGTATCTATTCTAAGGTGAGGAATCTAACTAACGTGTTTCTTTCAGATGAACAAGTTACTTACCTTCGGTAACGATGTATCTGTAAGAAAAATTAGTTAGTTAGATTCCTCACCGACCCACCCATCCTCCCCGTTCTGCGAACTGACATCTAGGGTTAAGGTTGGCCTTTTCAGGCCCCTAGACTTTTTTGGCACCAGTGTCTGTCTCTTGCATGGCTCTGCGTTCCTGGCGCGGAAAGCTATGTACAAGAACTGACGTCACCGCGCGAGGGCGGCGTCCAAGTACTCCGACGCCAACGACGGACGCGGAGCCGCAGACGACGCCTAGCGTCGCGCAAGGGGTATTGCTGACGAAAAATCTTCCGGATCCAGTCTGACGCCTGGGGATATTCTAAGGTGAGGAATCTAACTAATGTTTCTTACAGATACATCGTTACCGAAGTTAAGTAACTTGTTCGCTTCCTCCAGTTTCTCCCAATGTTAAGTGTATGGTTAAATCCGCCCCAGAAATTTCCAAGAAACCTTTGAAATCCTGACCGGTAAAGCCTCGATTGAGAAGTTTAGGCAGACACCATCTGAGCCTCTATATATCGGAGCTTATGTCCCCCACCCCGGGATTCCTTGGTGTTTCCACCACCCATAAGAGAGAAGCATCCGCCACAGGTGGTGATACACCTCCTAAAAAAGTAGAGTAAGTGCATCAGGGTGGCTGGCAAAAGGTTGAGAGTTGGAGCTGCCACACACTGATGCATCACCTGTTCTTTGGGTCTCGTGTTCTGATACGCCAAGTCTCAATGTGAAGACATGTATGTCTTGTTTTAACATCTCCCTGACCAATAACAGAAATGGGGGGGAAAGATTGTTGAGAGGAAAGCCACATCTAACACCAATATTCCTGCCACAGGGGTAAACACCTCTTATTATTCTCCGCCACTGCTGACTGCGTATTTCTGGCTTCAACACCTCATCAATGTGCCCCTTTTCGAGGAGCACCTCTTCAGCCAGCAGGTTGATGAGGCAGAGGCCCCCCTCCAAACACTGTTTTTCCCATCATTTCCCCCATTGCACTACACCTGTTAGGGGGAGGATCCAACCGTTTCTTCCCAGCTTGAAGGAAATCACTACAAATTGGTGGTTTCTCTCTATTGTCTAGCAGAGCTACTGCCTCAAGCTCACCTCGCTCTCGCTAAACATACGACCCCGCACGCTCACCGTAAGTACACAACACTTTGCCATTCTAAAAGAGGAGACGGAGGCATTCCCTCCTTAAGGGGCCATAGAGCCAGTGCTCCTCCAACACCAAACTCAAAGTAGTCTACTTCCTGTATTTTCTCATCTGCAAAAAGGACGGCTGCCTCAGGCCAATTCTTGATCTCCTGCCTTTCTTCAGAAACATTCCCTGGGAAAATTTCCACATGGTCACACTGCAAGATGTCATTCCCCTCAAGTAAGATGACCATGGCCACACTAGACCTCAAGGACTCCTATTGTTCGAGGCATATGAGCTGCAGATCACACACTTAGGATAATATCGCCATCTGGTGTTGGGCTCGGATGATTGCAGGTTGTTGTTGTCTTCGGAAGAAGCCTTTTGGTCACGAGATAGGTGACTCCTCCCCTGGACAACAGTGCGCATGGGCATCCACTCCATCCTCAGATTGGTTTTTTTCCGCCATTGGGTTCGGATGAACTTTTCCACTCTGGCTGAAAACTTCTAAAAATCCAGCTTTCGAAACCAAAACCTTTACAACTCGACGTCGAAATCCATTCGGACCGGTTCCGGATACGGATACGGCTCATGGAAAGGACACCCTTTAAAAAATGCCCCCAATGTGGAGCAAAGTTCCCCCACAGTGACCACCACGAGGTCTGCAACCTGTGCCTCTCGCTGGAACATAACGAATCCAGCTGTCCAGCCTGCGCCGCATTCCGCTCCAAGAAAACCATCCGGGACCGAAGAGCTCAACGCCATATCATGGCCAGACCAGCTCCAGAACCAGAGGACATCTTTGCCCAGGATGTCCCGGAAGACGACTCCGAAGACCTCCAAATCGTATCCGAAGCGGATGAATCTGATGACCTCATCACTCCGGGGCAACCAGTGAGTACCAGTGCCCCTACCCCTACCCCCCCAAAAAAGGCACCGGTCAAGACTCCGCCAGCTGGCCCCAGTCGCGACCGAAAATAGTCTTCAGAAGCCCCGCCCTCGGGCTCGGCTCCGAAGAAATATAAGCCTACAGGTGGCTCGGGCTCGCGCAAACCACATGTTAATGTGCCCACAATACCTTCGGCAGCGAAGACGCAACACCTCTCGGCACCGAAGCAGGCTCCGAAACCATCGAGGCCGAAATCTTCACCGGCACCGAAAAGTTCTTCGGCACCGAAACCATCATCGGTACCGAAAAAAGTCCAAAAAGACTACCGATTCTCCAAAACATAGATCGGAACCGAAAAAGTCGGCACCAAATCCACTTTCGGACAATGAAGAACTTTTTCGCCCTGATCACACGCAAAAAAGGATTTATATCAATCCAAAAACCGGACATGTCACCGCTGTGCCATACAAGAAAAGAAAGCTGGACACAACACCTCCTCCAGCTCCCATAAAGAAGAAGGACTTCGCCACCTCACCCATTCGTCCTTCCTCTCCTATATCACCTCTCATCCCACCCCCCCTACCCCCATCTCCTTCTCCTCTACCATCTCCTTCACATACACTACCTCCACAGGATGATGATGATGACTTAGGGGGAGGGGGTGATCCGGATGACCTTAATGATCCTTTCACACTCCCGGATACGGCACCCTTAGATGACTGGGCTTACCCTTTACCTGATATTCCTGATCCCACTACATACCCCTCCAAATCCTCCCCTCCAGATGACCACCTAGGGTTTGGGCAACTGCTAAACAGGGCGGCGCTTTTCCATGGCGTCACCATGCACTCAGATACACCCGAAGAAGACTTTCTTCTAGACACATTCGAACAGTCGCAAAAATCAGTTCAGATCTTGCCCATGATTAAGGGAGTCATAAAACACGCCACAGATGTTTTTAAAGACCCTGTCAGAGCTAGGGTTCTTAACCCCCGAATTGAAAAAAAATATAGACCTGCCCCACAGGATCCCGCGTACATTAAAGCACAGCTCCCTCTAGACTCTTTAGTAGTTTTAAACGCTAGAAAGCGGACTAACTCCTCTGAGAAGTTGGCCTGATGTATGATGTCACTAGTTCTAGTGTACACCTTATATCAGTCCAAATACCCTTATGGTGATTGGTTGTAAAGTCAACCTTATAGACCAGCTATCCTAGTGGTAGCATGGACAAGAGCAGTCTTAGGCTAAACTCTGAATGGCATGTGAAGCCAGCTGTGATACCATATATAATCCCTTGAATACCAAATGAAAGGACACCACAACAGATATATATAAAATAAAGTGTATTTATTCTAGTCAAACCCTCAGCACTCTTTATGAGATTAGAGGTAAGTACAACACAGTCTTATTTAAGCATACATTAAGTCACACAGGTAAGTAATACAGTTAGGCCCTAGGGGCCACGCAAACCATATACTAAGTAAGTGGTATAAGGACCACTGTCACGGAAATAGAATAGGCCTAGGCCTAGGGAATCGCTGGGGCTACACTACACTAGCGTTAGTTAGGAAGTGGGAGGCCCACGGGATTCGTGTGCAGAGTGGAAACACTCACGCGTAATGCGTAAAAGTCACTAGCAATAGTACAGTTTAGAAAACGATAGATTTAGGACACTTCCGGAGTAGCTAGGAAGTCGAGACTGGAAAACTAGACACTAGGATAGTCACTATCCTGATGAGCACCGGAGTACCCAAGTTACCTAGCCCACAGGCTGTGGGTGCATAGGGGTGAAGATGCGTCGGTTTTCGTCGTCGACTCCTATGGATGCCTGAAGAAAGATGCTGACAGGCAGTCAGTGAAGAGTGTCCGGTGGATCCCAAGGCTGGGATCAAGAAGAGAGGAGACCTGCAAGCAGAAGGGACAGAGTCAAGGTCACTAGCCAGTGACCACGTGGAACCAGGAAGGAACCAGGCGATGTCGTGAAGATTGCAGGTGAAGGTGAAGCTTGTCGCTGCAGCCAGGAGGACCAGGAAGCGTCGAGGACGACCAGGACCAGGAGGCGAGCTGTCCCACGAAGGCTCTTGCTGTCGGCGGCGTCGAAGTTGGACTAGGACTCCCCAAGCCTTGGCAAGCGGAACCCACGAAGAACGGAGGACTTGCTTCTGGTGCAGACCAGGAAGGTCTGGGGTGCTTCTTCTTTGCAGAGGAGCGGGAGCCAGTCTGGAGGAGCCAAACCAGCGCAGAAGATTTCAGGGTGCGTCGTCACAAAGGCCACTAGCCAGCGGGCAAGCAACCGGACAGACGCGGCAAGCAGGAAAATGCAGAAGGGCCCCACGCAGGACTCGTGGAGTGTGGGGGGCTGATCTTCGGTGCAGATGGTACTTGGGGTTGGGGCTTCTCAATCCCCGGTGCACAACTTCGAGGGTGCCTCAGAAGCTGCGCTTGAAGTTACTAGCCACTTTTCCCAGGTAGCCGGTCCCACGTCGCTCGTCGCCTCCACGGATCTCAGCTCTGCTGTGGATGTGGATCAGGGTCGGAGAAGTCTGGAAGTCAAGGCTTTGGTCGGGCTCTGCAGTCGGTTCCTCGTAGAACGTAGGCAAAGCAAAGGGTAGTCTCTTGATGGTGCCTGTTTGCACAGGGTAGCCACTCCTTGGCCACAAGGGAGATTCTTCAGTCTTCTTCTTTCGTCGAATGTCGAAGGTCCAGAGTTTCTGTTCAAGTTGCAGGTTCAGGATAATTTAAAGTCTTGAGGCCCATCTCCCACTCTTATACTAATCTGGGGGGCTGGGATACCTGCTAGGTCACGCCTTATGGGTGGGACCTGGGAGGGGGTGGTTACACCCACTTCCCTTTGTCCAGTTTTGCGCCAGAGCTGGGGCTGGAGTGCCCCAGCGCCGGTTTGAACTGGACTATGCAAGGAACACCTTGTGTGCCCCAGGCATGTCTCATTCCTTTCAGCCCACCCTGCCCCAATACACTAAAGGCGGTCTGGGGAGGTGCTAGCACCTCCCCAAGCAGGAAACCTATTGTCCAGGCCTCCCTGGCTGGGATCACTCCCAGCTGCAGGAGGTCAGACTTGTGTCGTGGCAGCAGCATCCATTTTGTGATGCTGAGGCTTTGGTCAGAGGTTAACAGTGAAGTATGATTTTAACATGTCTCTCCCTCTAGAAGGGAGGAATAATATCCTCATCACCAGAAATGGTATGGGGGTATTATTCCAGAGTGTTAGACACCTTACACGACATGTTTTGATAAAGCCAAACCATAGTTACCATAACCGTCTAAGATTATAAGGCACTTTAAGAGTATATGGTAGGCTATATCATAGAACAGCTATAAGGACATGGTTCCGAAAGCTGCAGACAGGCTCAGCTCATGCTAGAGCACCATCTCACATGTTACCAAGCACTCTGCCTCCAGGATTGTTAAGGCCTGCCATAGGAGTGACTGATAGGTACACATGTGTCTATATATATAAGGGTAGATATAGGCATACTATATCTAAGCAAGGGGTGATTACATGACCTTGCCCCAGCTGAGTGATCAGCCAGTTGTCTGATTGGAAGGCCAGACCAGGGGTGGCATAATACATGCTGCAGCCCCTGGGAGGCCTAGGGTACACCTATGCCCTGGGTACCTAGGGTACACTGTACAGGGTCCAATAAGGTGATCCTTACCAATTGGGAATGTACCTAGGGTACATGGACTCCATTTTAAAGAGAGAGCAGACAGCCTGAGACCCTGAATGGCAGGATCTCAGGCCAACTAAGTCGAAAAACCAGCTAGACACTAGGCAAAAAGTTGGGGGTAACCATAGTCAGATATCCACCTTCCTACAACTCCCAAACAGGAGACACACCGCCCCCAGACAAAGAGTCTAAGCTCTTAGAGGCCTCGGGCAAAAGAGTTGCAGCACAATCTGCTAACCATTGGCGTATTGCCAACACACAAGCCCTATTAGCCCGATATGATAGGGCTCATTATGATCAGTTAGAAGATCTTTTACAACACCTGCCGGATCAGTACAAATCCCAGGCCAATGACCTCATCCAAGAGGAAAACTCATATCTAACGCATCAATCAAATGTGCACTAGACGCCGCGGACACTGCTTCTAGGGCGGTCAACACAAGCATACACACTTTCAAAGCCTCTGCACAAACATCTCCTAATAGAGGATATTTTAGAGGAGGATATAGGGGAAACAACACCAAGGGCCGAGGTCGGGGCAATACCAACACCCGCACCTCTCCAGCCACTAAACAGTGACTTGCCTCCACTCCGGTCGGGGGAAGACTCCAACAGTTCCTACCTGTCTGGAATTCCATTACAACAGACAAGTGGGTAAGAGAAATTATCCAGTTTGGTTACTGCCTCGAACTCACAAACACCCCCCCCCCCCCCCCACACACATACCACCCAAACACCGTCCAATGTCACCACACCATCTTACACTCCTCAAACAAGAAATTCAGTCCTTGCTTCAAAAACACGCAATAGAACCAGTTCCACTCCAACATCGGTGTACAGGAGTATATTCTCTATACTTCCTAATTCCCAAAAAGGACGAGACCTTAAGACCCATACTCGACCTCAGACTACTAAATCAGTACATACACTCAGATCACTTCCATATGATCACTCTCCAACAAGTCCTCCCACTACTTCAGCAAAACGACTTCCTTGCCACATTGGACCTCAAGGACGCATATTTTCACATCCCCATGCATCCTGCTCACAGGAAGTACCTAAGATTTGTGGTAGAAGGACAGCACTATCAATTTACAGTCCTCCCATTCGGAGTAACAACTGCACCCAGGGTATTCACCAAATGCTTCGCAGTAGTAGCAGCGCACCTCAGGAGACAACAAATCCATGTCTTCCCATATCTCGACGATTGGCTCATAAAGGCCAATACTTTCGACAAATGCGTTCTCCACACTCACCGCAATATTCAAACCCTACACGACTTGGGATTTACCATCAACTATCCCAAATCTCAACTGCAACCCTCCCACATACATCAATATCTGGGAGCCACCATAAATACTTCCAAGGCCATAGCATATCCCAGCACAGCCAGGATAGCCAACATACAAAACCTCATCTTAAAATTTCAAACTCGACACTCTCTTCCAGCAAGAGTGTTTATGCAACTGTTAGTCATGATGGCGTCCTGCATCTCCATTGTGCCTCACGCACGACTTCAAATGCGTCCCTTGCAAGAATGTCTAGCACAACAGTGGAACCAGGCTCACGGACAACTTACCGATCTGGTGTTGGTGGACAGTCGCTCACTGAAATGGTGGAACACCATCAACCTGTCCAAAGGGCGACCGTTCTTAGAGCCTCTTCCACAAGTAGTGCTGACGACAGACTTATCTCTCACAGGGTGGGGAGCCCATCTCCTTCAACACACCACTCAGGGCAGATGGACCACTCAACAAAAACTGCTCCATATCAACCACCTAGAACTTTTAGCGGTGTTCCTAGCACTGAAATCCTTTCAGGTACATCTAAGGAACAAAACTGTCCTCATCCGCACAGACAACATGACGACCATGTATTACATACAAAAACAGGGGGGGACACATTCTCTCCAACTGTCGAAACTCGCACAGAACATCTGGAGATGGGCAATTCCCCAAAACATCTACCTGCTAGCGGAACACCTTCCAGGGGTTCACAACCAGGTTGGCGATCTCCTAAGTCGACAGACACAGCAAATCCACGAATGGGAATTACACCCCAAAGTCCTACTCCCATTCTTCCAAAAATGGGGCCAACCAGACATAGACCTGTTTGCCACACACAAGCGCAAAATGCCCAACCTTCGCCGCCAGGTTTCCACACCCACAGTCGAAGGGCAATGCAATATGGATGAATTGGTCAGGCAGATTTGCGTACGCTTTTCCGCCTCTCCCACTCATTCCATTTGTGGTACGCAAGCTCACACAACAGTCTCTAAAACTGATTCTAGTAGCTCCCACTTGGGCACGTCAACCCTAGTTCAAAACACTTCTGGAACTATCGCTAGTTCCACATCAAAAACTGCGCCTTTCTCCGGCCTTATTAACCCAGAACCATGGAGAAATCACACCCAGATCCACAGCAACTGAACTTGGCGATCTGGCTCCTGAAGTCTTGGAGTTCGGTTACCTCAATCTCCCACCAGATTGTATGAATATCATAAAAGAAGCTAGAAGACCTACTACTAGGGCATGTTATGCTGCAAAATGGAAAAGATTTGCCATTTACTGCACTAAAAATGATATATGCCCACTGGATGCTTCCATCCAAAACATTATTTGCTATTTACTACACTTGCAAAGATGCAATTTAGCGTATTCCTCCATACGTCTACACCTAGCAGCGTTAGCAGCCTACTTACAAAATCGACAACACTTGTCACTTTTTAAGGTACCAGCTATCAAAGCCTTCATGGAAGGTCTCAAAAGAATTATTCCTCCAAGATTACCACCTTCCCCAGTGTGGAATCTAAATATTGTTCTAACAAGGCTCATGGGTCCTCCATTTGAAACTATGCATAAATGCGAACTGCAATTCCTTACATGGAAAGTGGCTTTCCTTATCGCAATCACATCCCTGCGAAGGGTAAGTGAGATACAGGCCTTAACTATTGAAGAACCATTTCTACAACTACATCGTAACAAAGTGGTTCTTAGGACAAATCCAAAATTCCTACCAAAAGTCATTTCCCCTTTCCATCTTAACCAATCAGTCGAGCTGCCAGTCTTCTTCCCTAATCCAGACTCAGTAGCTGAGAGAGCCCTTCATACCGTAGATGTTAAAAGAGCCTTGCTTTATTACATCAACAGAACCAAAGCTTTTCGCAAAACCAAACAACTGTTTGTTGCTTTCTCTCCACCACATAAAGGCAACCCCATTTTCAAAATCAGGTATAGCCAGGTGGATAGTTAAATGTATCCAAATATGTTACCAAAAAGCTAAACGCACTCTTACAGTTCCCCCTAGAGCGCACTCCACACGTAAAATAGGGGCTTCTATGGCTTTCTTAGGGAACATTCCCTTAGAAGATATTTGCAAAGCAGCCACATGGTCTACCGCACACACCTTCAGTAAACATTACTGTGTTGATGTGCAATCCAAACAACTAGCTTCCGTAGGCCAGGCTGTCCTAAAAACTCTATTCCAAACTGCTGCAACAGATACAGGTGACCACCGCTAGGGGAGACACTGCTATATAATCTATCCTAAGTGTGTGATCTGCAGCTCATATGCCTCGAACGGAATATGCTACTTACCAGTATGCATCTGTTCTTGGCATGTAGAGCTGCAGAGCCACACACGCCCACCCACCTCCCCGGGACCTGTATCTGTTCCAGCATGGTCTTAATTAGACACTACACATGGACATCCTTTCACTTTATTCTTATACACTCATCATTTCCCTTCATGCCGAAAAACAATCTGAGGATGGAGTGGATGTCCATGCGCACTGTTGTCCAGGGGAGGAGTCACCTATCTCGTGACCAAAAGGCTTCTTCCGAAGACAACAACAACCTGCAATCATCCGAGCCCAACACCAGATGGCGATCTTATCCTAAATGTGTGGCTCTGCAGCTCTACATGCCAAGAACAGATGCATACTGGTAAGTAGCATATTCCTTCCCTTCCCAATCCATCTGGCCCATCTGCACTACCTACACTTCATGGTAAGTGGACAGCACTACCAGTTCAATGTGTTTCTGTTTAGGGTCACCACAGCCCCAAGGGTCTTTACCTAATGGCTAGTGGTGGTAAATGCCACCTTGGGGAGGGGAGGAAGGGGGGGATTACAGTCAATGACGCAAAGTCCCACTTCCTGCCCCTTCAGGTCCAACCCTTGCATCCATCTTACACGCAGTCACAGCCATGGCCAACCTAAGCAATCAAAAGGTAGCAGGATTTCAACAGCTACAGCATCTTTCAGCCACTTAAAGTTCCAATGGTCATGTGCCTCCTAAGCATGGTGAACTCGTGTATAGCCGTAGTCCCTCATGCAAGGCTTCATATGAGTCCATTCCAAGAGTACCTTTTGACACAATGGCCACACGTCACTGGGAAGTGTTGATAGGGGCCTGCACTAATCGTTCTTTGCAATGGTGGGACACCAACAAACTGTTGCGGGGCTGGCCTTTCTCAGACTTCTCATGTGGCCATCATTAGTTTGGTGGGGGGGTGCATCTAGACAGCGTGGCTGTCTAGGTTTTGTGGCCACCCCATTAATTGGGACTTTCCACATTAACCATCTGATGCTCTTAGCTAGCCTTCAAAGTGTTTCTCCAAGACATCCTGCACAAGGTAGTCCGAGTAAGGACAGTCAACATGACCGCCATGGTTAAACAAACTCTCCAAACCTGTCTACATTATTACAGTGAACTTGGCTTTGGGTGATCAACCACCAGGCGCATCTTCTAGTTGAGTACCCCAACTTAAGAACTTCACCCACAAGCCCTGCTCCTTTCTTTCATCAGAGAAGGTCCCAGACATAGACCTCTTTGCCACTTGAGAAAACACAAAAAACCTAAACTTCACCACCAGGTTTCCACACTTTCCAGGGGCAATGCTCTGTGGATTAACTGGTCAGGGATCTTCACATACGCTTTTCCTCCTCTCTCACTTCTACCGTACACAGTGAGGAACCTGCAGCAAACATCCTTCATCCTGGTGGACCCCACGTGGACCAGACAATCCTGGATCTCAGCCTTCCTAGAAATGTCCATTGCACCTCAACAGGCCAGACCTTCTCACACAGAATCAAGTCAATCAGACACCCAGGCAGTTCAACCTAGCAATCTGGCTTCGGAGGTCTTTGAGTTTGGTTACCTTAACTTGCCCCGAATATATAGGCATCCTAAAGGAAGCCTAAAGGCCCGCCACATGCCGCTGCCATACTGCTAAGTGGCAGAGGTTTATTCCCTACTGTACCTCTAATCGCCTAAACACTGTACCGCCTTGTAGGAGAGCAGGATCTGCGCTTATGTTGCCCCCACTTGGATACTGTGGTGCCTTATGAGCCCCTAGTATATGGTATCTTAGGTACCAAGGGCATAGGTACTTCACAGGCCTACCAGGGGCTGAAGCATGTATTATGCCACCCCTGGGAAGCAGACTAAATCTGACACCACAGGCCTGCTACTGCAGCCTGGGTGAGGTAGTGTTAGCACTCCTCACTGAGGTATAGGTTCCTATATCTCACCATACACACACACACACATAAACCTATCAGTCACCTCTAAGGCAGGCCCTATCAATCCTGAGGGCAGGGTGCTTGGTTTACAATGTGAGGGGGTGCCTCTGCCTGAGCAGGGCCCCTCTGCAGCTGGCAGAGTCTATTCTCCGTGGCTGTTTGTGTATGCGGTTAAACCATATACTCTTAAGTGCATTATAACCTACCGGTTAATGCTAACTTTGGAATGACTGCATCAACATGTCGTGTTTAGTGTCAAACAACTTGGAATCAAACCCCACACCAGTAACTGGTGGTGGAGTATGATCCCACCCTTTTAGAGGGGACGACATGTACCTACTGTGGGAACACGGTAGAAATCTGAAAGAGCCCTGGCATCACAAAATGGATGCCACCAGCACAGACACTGGGCTGCCCTCCTGCTGCTGACTGAAAACTCGCAGTGGAGGAGGCCCAACAATTGGCATCCTGTCACAGGGAGGTGTCACCACCTTCCAGACAGGATTTAGAGTCTCAGCCCACCTGTTCAGCTGTTGCGGTCTTCCTTGCCTGGGCGGGCGGCCGGTGGACTTCGTGGACTCTGTACCTGCTGTGGCTGGTGAGTGTCTCTGCCGCTGGGGCCCTCTGCGGTGGGGCTGGGGGTGCGCTAGTCGCACCGTCCGGCTCGGGCCAATGCGGGGCGCGTGCGCCATTTCCCCACTCCTCGGCACTCGCTGCTTTGATCCCCTTGTCTCTCGGCCGGGCAACGGGGGCGGTTCCCCCACCTCCCCCACTCCCCCCCCCCACCTCTCCCCCACCTCCCCCCACTCCCCCGCGACTCCCCACTGCTCGAGGCTTTAGGTTGGCGGGACCCCCAGTTCAATCCCTGCATTCAGCCTGCGGCTGCCCGACGTTTGCCGCCGCTCCTCGGCCACCTATGTCCTGCGACCTACTTTGTCTCCCTGGTCCGCTCCCAGCCTGCGCTGTTGCAGCCATATCGAGCCGCACACCCCCAGTTTCCTGACGCTGCTACTCCCATCTACCTGGACTGAGAGGGGGCTGTGCTTTGTGGTCTCACTGCCTTGGGCCCCCCCGAGCTGGAACACACGCCGCCTTCATCCTCACGTTCTCCCGGCTGCCTGCTGTGCACGCCTGCAAGTTACGACTCAGTGCCCGGGGCGCGAGCCACCCTGCAGGGGTCATGCGGCGGGGTTGGGGGTGTGCGGGCCTTAATGCGGGGCCTCTCTGCCCATTGCTGCCTTGTGGTATTCCTGGCCTCTCCCCAACCAGTTTGCGCACCACGTTCCCGTGCTGGAGGCTTCCTGCCCCCCCCCCCACCCCCCCGCATCTCCCCGCCGCTCCAGCCCCCCTTGGTTGCACCTACCCCCACACTGCCTGCTCCTTGATCACCTATCATCCGCAATTAGGTTGTGCTGAGCGGCCCTTGCTTCCTGGGCCTCCACGTTTCCCAGGAGGACTCAACTCTTCTCCTGCCTTCCACACTCAGTTGGAGTCTCTGGGCCTGGTGGGCACCTGCTTTGTCCCCGTGGGCGCTGTGACCTTGGTGACTTTGCGGCAACCGCGGCGCCTGCCTTCACGTTTCCACCACGTCGCCTGGTTGAAGGCCTTGCCTCACTCCTCATCTTGCCGCCTTCTTGTTGGTCTCCTGGGCCCGGCGTCCTCCTGCCTAGACAGTCTTCCCTGGGGGCGCCGCCCGTGTTGCTTCACCTGACTTGGGCCTCACCTTGCCCCCTCCTGCCTGCTCTCCACATGGGACATCTCCTCTGGTCACTGGCCTCCACCTTTGAACTCTCCTGCTGCGGCCCACCTTGGGTGACCCTGGGGCGGTGATTGTCTTCCGCCAGCGCTGCTGCCTCCCCTCTGTTGCTCGACGGTGCCATCCCCCTGCTGCTACTAGCCATGGGGAGAACCAACCCGAAACAGCCGAAAATTGGGTGCGGCCTCTGATGTGGGGGGGACTCCTCTCCCTTACTGGAGGCGGCCCCAACACGCGAGTATGATCTCAAGGCAATTATGTTGGACGTCAAATCCATGGGCATAACGGCACAACTGTCAGCCCGACTGGACACGGTTATGGCCAGAGTTGATTCCCACGACGCCCGTCTTCTCCACGTTGAATCCAGGGTCTCTGATGCTGAGGACACCGCCAATCAAGACCGCCAAAAGCTACTCCAGTTGGACAAGGTGCTTGAACTCATCAAAAATAAAAACGAGGATTTGGAGGCGCGCACCCAGAGGAGCAACCTCCGCATTACTGGAGTGCCTGATTTCACCAATATTTCTCGAATGGAGGAATTTGTCGAGCAGCTCATCAGGGACCTTTTCGGTGACTTCTTTTCTTCCTTTGTCGAGCGGGCACACCGTTCCCTCGGGCCCAGGTCTACCGAAATTCGACACCAGGGAAACTCCCTGTCATTCCACCCTGACTACACCGCCGCGGTCGAGACGGCTCGCCGTGAGTTCCTCCCAACGAAGCGGATCCTACAAAACACGAGGTCCCCTACTCTCTGGCGTATCCTGCCAAACTGCGGGTCCGGCAGGGCTCGAAACTGCACATCTTTCCTGACCCAGAGGAGGCTCTGGCCTTTGCCATGAAGTTGGATCGATCACACCGCTCCTCGCTGGCCGGATCCCAGGCCGCTGCCAACCTCAGTGACAATGACTGAATTGCTACCCTCTCTTGTATGTTTGCTAATTGTATATCACGTGGCCTCTGTTCTGGCTCCTAAATAGCCCCTCAAGTTTTTGCAGCCTCTCGGGGCTTTTTATTGTCAAATCTGTGTTCTGGGCCTACTGTTACTTTGTATTTGTAACCTTTTTTTTAGTTGTCTGCTTTTGCTAAAAGCTTGGCCACCCTGTCTTTACGACAGGGATGTACGCTGGGCAGCACCATGCCTCCAAGGCACGATTCCCACTTTGGACATTGACTTTTCCCTTCCTAGTAGTGGGGGCGCGGGTGGTATCTCAACCTGTTTGGGGGGTTGGTGTGGGTGGGGGGGTGATTTGTGGTTCTCCGTGATTTGCTGCCTCCCTCCGAGGCGTGTTTGTTTTTGTTAGTATGTACTGCTTTTTATTTGGTTACTTTGCTGACATATTGCTTGCATCACAACACCGTTACACACGGTCTCAGCACTGCCACGGTACTTCGCTTAGCGCACAGTCCTAGGATCATCTTCTCGGGAACGCCACCTATTGTCATCCTCCCCCCTTTGACTGGTGGTCCTCCCGTACAGCCCAGCCACTTCCCTTCGCCTGCACTGCTGCCCCTCCCTTCTATGCTGCACTGCTTATTCTTATTCCAGTTGGCTCGCACTACCATACGCATTCACTCAAGAGCCCCGGCCATACTTATCGCACCGCGCTTCACTCTTCACCACACTATAATGCCATGACTGAGGCGGTATTTTGGACATGGAACATCCGTGGTCTCAATGACCACCGAAAAGCTCGGATAATAAACGCACACCTCCTCCGGCACAAAGTGGACGTCTGTATGTTGCATGAGACCCACCTGCTACCTGCATCTGCCGCCAGACTACATTCCCGACATTGGGGAGAATCTCACTCCTCTTTCTACTCCAACTACTCACGGGGGTGTCTATTCTGATACGCAGGGGACTCCCTTGGCAATCTACCCAGGTAATCACTGACCTTGATGGACGTTAGGTTATCCTCCATGGCTCCTTCAGGCCCAACCTAGCGGCAATATACGGCCCTAATGTACGAGGCATGTGGGCTGCTGAATTCATATCGGCATAGATCGCCGCTGTAGGAGAGTAGGGTCTGCTTTCGATGTTCACCCCCACTTTTTGCTTTTGCTTTACTGGTTTTCGACTTAGATGTGGCTGTGGGCCTGCTAATCAGACCCACAGCCCTGCTGTTCTCTCTCTAAATTACTACTATGTACTTTAGGTGCATAACCCATTTGGATAGGATCACCTTATTGGCCCCTGTACAGTGTACCCTAGGTACCCAGGGCATAGGTGTACCCTAGGCCTACCAGGGGCTGCAGCATGTATTGTGCCACCCCTGGCCTGGCCTTCCATTTTGACACAACTGGCTGATCACTCAGCTGGGGCAAGGTCGTGTAATCACCCCTTGCTTAGGTGTAGTATTCCTATACCTAACTTACATATAGACACATGTGTACCTATCAGTCACTCCTATGGCAGGCCTTGACAATCCTGGAGGCAGAGTGCTTGGTAACATGTGAGATGGTGCTCTAGCATGAGCTGAGCCTGTCTGCAGCTTTCGGAACCATGTCCTTATAGCTGTTCTATGATATAGCCTACCATATACTCTTAAAGTACCTTATAATCTTAGACGGTTATGGTAACTATGGTTTGGCTTTATCAAAACATGTCGTGTAAGGTGTCTAACACTCGGGAATAATACCCCCATGCCATTTTTGGACATGAGAATATTATTCCCCCCTTCTAGAGGGAAAGACATGTTAAAATCATACTTCAACTGTTAGCCTCTGACCAAAGCCTCAGCATCACAAAATGGATGCTGCTGCCACGACACAAGTCTGACCTCCTGCAGCTGGGAGTGATCCCAGCCAGGGAGGCCTGGACAATAGGTTTCCTGCTTGGGGAGGTGCTAGCACCTCCCCAGACAGCCTTTAGTGTATTGGGGCAGGGTGGGCTGAAAGGAATGAGACATGCCTGGGGCACACAAGGTGTTCCTTGCATAGTCCAGTTCAAACCGGCGCTGGGGCACTCCAGCCCCAGCTCTGGCGCGAAACTGGACAAAGGGAAGTGGGTGTAACCACCCCCTCCCAGGTCCCACCCATAAGGCGTGACCTAGCAGGTATCCCAGCCCCCCAGATTAGTATAAGAGTGGGAGTTGGGCCTCAAGACTTTAGATTATCCTGAACCTGCAAAACTGAACAGAAACTCTGGACCTTCGACATTCGACGAAAGAAGAAGACTGAAGAATCTCCCTTGTAGCCAAGGAGTGGCTACCCTGTGCAAACAGGCACCATCAAGAGACTACCCTTTGCTTTGTGAAACGTTCGACGAGGAACCGACTGCAGAGCCCGACCAGAGCCTTGATTTCCAGACTTCTCCGACCCTCATCCACATCTGCAGCAGAGCTGAGATCCGTGGAGGCGACGAGCGACGTGGGACCGGCTACCTGGGAAAAGTGGCTAGTAACTTACAGCGCAGCTTCTGAGGTACCCTCGAAGTTGTGCACCGGGGATTGAGAAGCCCCAACCCCAAGCACCATCTGCACCGAAGACCAGCCCCCCACACTCCACGAGTCCTGCGTGGGGCCCTTCAGCATTGTCCTGCTTGCCGCGTCTGTCCGGTTGCTTGCCCGCTGGCTAGTGGCCTCTGTGACGACGCTCCCTGAAATCTTCTGCGCTGGTTTGGCTCCTCCAGACTGGCTCCCACTTCTCTGCAAAGAAGAAGCACCCCAGACCTTCCTGGTCTGCACCAGAAGCAAGTCCCTTGTTCTTCGTGGGTTCCGCTTGCCAAGGCTTGGTGAGTCCTAGTCCAACTTCGACGCCGCCGACAGCAAGAGCCTTCGTGGGACAGCTCGCCTCCTGGTCCTGGTCGTCCTCGACGCTTCCTGGTCCTCCTGGCTGCAGCGACAAGCTTCACCTTCACCTTCACCTGCAACTCTTCACGACATCGCCTGGTTCCTTCCTGGTTCCACGTGGTCACTGGCTAGTGACCTTGACTCTGTCCCCTCTGCTTGCAGGTTTCTTCTCTTCTTGATCCCAGCCTTGGGATCCACCGGACACTCTTCACTGACTGCCTGTCAGCATCTTTCTTCAGGCATCCATAGGAGTCTACGACGAAAACGACGCATCTTCACCCCTATGCACCCGCAGCCTGTGGGCTAGGTAACTTGGGTACTCCGGTGCTCATCAGGATAGTGACTATCCTAGTGTCTAGTTTTCAAGTCTCAACTTCCTAGCTACTCCGGAAGTGTCCTAAATCTATCTATTTCTAAACTGTAACATTGCTATTGACTTTTACGCATTACGCGTGAGTGTTTCCACTCTGCACACGAATCCCGTGGGCCTCCCACTCCCTAACTAACGCTAGTGTAGTGTAGCCCCAGCGATTCCCTAGGCCTAGGCCTATTCTATTTCCGTGACAGTGGTTCTTATACCACTTATTTAGTATATGGTTTGCGTGGCCCCTAGGGCCTAACTGTATTACTTACCTGTGTGACTTACTGTATGCATTAATAAGACTGTGTTGTACTTACCTCTAAACTCATAAAGAGTGCTGAGGGTTTGCTTAGAATAAATACACTTTATTTTATATATATATCTGTTGTGGTGTCCTTTCATTTGGTATTCAAGGGATTATATATGGTATCACAGCTGGCTTCACATGCCATTCAGAGTTTAGCCTAAGACTGCTCTTGTCCATGCTACCACTAGGATAGCTGGTCTATAAGGTTGACTTTACAACCAATCACCATAAGGGTATTTGGACTGATATAAGGTGTACACTATAACTAGTGACATCATACATCAGGCCAACTTCTCACAGCCGCCTAGTGTTGGGTCCGGATGATTGCACATTGTTGTCCTGGAAGAGTCTTCGAAGTATCACGAGATAGGTGGCTCCTCCCCTGGACTACAGTGCGCGTGGGCATCCTCTCCATCCTTAGATGGTTTTTTTCCGCCATTGGGTTCGGATGTGCTTATCTTAGCTCAAGTTAGGAAAAATTAGTTTAAGGCCAAAAGGCCTTTAGTTCTCGTCGGTACTGTTCCCGTTCGGTATCGACCAGTTTCTTTAGTGCTTTAACACTTTCTTCAAGCTTTTCGGATCCGCTTGGTCCGAACATCGAACTTCGATCGACGATGGAATCGAGGACTCCCTTCAAGAGATGTCCTTTATGCCACGCAAAATACCCACACATCGACGTCCACCCGGTATGCAACAAATGTCTCTCACCGGATCACGATGAGTCGAAATGCATGGCCTGCGCCCGGTTCCGCTCGAAGAAGACTCTCCGGAATTGACGGGCAGCGAGATTGCAGGCGGAGCAATCTGCGCCTGCCCTGGCCAACATATTTAGCACCGAGGACGAAGACGCCGAGAGCGTAGAAGACGTAGACTCCAGCCACGCTTCCGAACACGACTCCCGATCGGAAGACGACGATTAGGTGATCTTTGAGGGCGAAGACGTCGTCGAAGAGGTAGGAGACTACGAAGAGGCCCTTGGGGCCGAGGAAGATAGCTCCTGCGAAGAGCTAGGCCAACCCGTCGATACGGAGGCCGAGACACTAAGTCGTCATAAGGCTCAGGTCGAGGGATTGCCTGCGGGCCTTACCCAAGATCGATCACACGGTTCTTCGGCCCCGCCTCAAGGCCCGGCCTCGAACATTTCACAGGAGCCATTATTATCGAAGATGACTGGATTCCCTTCAGCGAAACCAAAACCGTCCATCGCACCGGTTCCATCGAAACCGAAAGTGAAACTGGTTGCGATCGGCTCGAAGGCCTCGAAGCCCTCCACTCCTTCGACGCCGGCAAAGGTCATCGGCTCCGACCACGCCAAAAGATTTCGGTGCCGAGCTCACCGCAACGGGTCCGGGCGCCGAGCCGAAGAAGGAGGCCCTCGGTCCCCACAAGGCGCCTCGGCCTCTGGCACCGAAGATTACGGCCCAAACCACCAAGGTCAAGGTGGTCGACCCGTCTGCGTCGACGTCGAAGACTGCGGCACCTGCCAAGTCATCGACTCCGACGAGCGTCGATACCTCCCTTCGGATCGACGACCCAAAGACTGCAAAAAAATCGGATGCCGCTTCGAACCTACCTCCAAGGTGCCGAACGGTTCCAAGGCGCCATCTGTGTTCACCGTGCAACAGGTCGCAGCATCGTTGCAACGCATCAGGGACTGGGCAACCCTCCACTCTACGTCGGGTCCCGAAACGCACAAGGCCGCAAAATCACACTCTGCGCCGGCGATCATCACATTTGGATTGCCGCCACCCACGGCGCCGAAAATGTTCGAGATTCGGACACGTGTCCGCCAAACACAGTCCCCATCCACTGGACAAACCGATATCGAGCCTTCACAGGCACACTTTATCGACGCCGACACTGGTAGGTTGATGCTCCGCAAGCGGAAAATCACGCCAGAGAGGGGCTTGGACTCATACAAAATTCCTCTGAAACACAAATTGCCGGCAGGATCAGAACCAGTGCTTCATGAACACTTTCAACCCTTCCATCAGGATCCACCGTCCTTTTCTCCTACGCATTCAGAGGCAGACGCAGGACAGGACTATGTAGGGGATGATACCACCTACCCTGGGGATATCGATCCTGATGATCACTTGCAAGACCCAGATCAGGCATGGGATGACCCCACCGACCAGGGTAACGCACCGGATACTCCTGACACGCAGCTTTACAATATAAAGACATCTCCCACAGAGGACACTGCTGCCTTTAATGCCCTCATACAACGGGCTGCTGCCAATCATGGAGTGGAACTCCATTCTGGCACTGTAGAAGAAGACTTCTTAGTGGACACTTTCGCATCCTCTGAAAAAACTGTCAAAACTCTGCCAATGTTAAAGGGAGTTCTAAAACCTGCAAAAGACATTTTTAAAGAAACAACCAGGGCAAGGGTGCTGAACCCCAGAATCGAAAAGAAATACAAGCCTGCACCCGGAGACCCTATGTACATTAGGGGTCAGTTACCTTTAGACTCCATGGTTGTTGCTAATGCTCGCAAAAGAGCCCACTCACAAACAACGGGTGATGCTCCTCCCCCAGACAAGGAGTCCAAAGTGCTGGAGACATCAGGCAAACGGATAGCAGCGCAAGCGGCAAACATCTGGCGCATTGCCAACACACAGGCACTCTTGGCCCGTTATGATAGGTCCCACTACGACACACTAGAATCACTGCTACAACATTTGCCAGATGAATACAAAAAGGCAGCGGAGCTCCTTATCAGAGAGGGACAACTCCTTACCAATGCGTCCATCAAATGCGCACTGGATGCAGCCGACACTGCAGCGAGGGCGATCAACACAAGCGTCATGTTGAGGAGGCACGCATGGTTGAGAATCTCAGGCTTCAAGCCTGAGATTCAGAACAATATCTTAAATCAACCGGTCAACCCAGACTATTTATTTGGCCCTGAAGTTGACACAACCCTCGAAAAAATTAAGAAAGACACAAACTGCAAAATCAATGGGGGCTCTGCAGTCGCAGCAATTTCGTAGTGGCTCCTTTCGTCTCCCCGAGAATAGAGGAGCAGCTAGAGGTCAGGGGTCCCAGCAGCAGTACAATAAAGGGGTACAATAAAGGGGGCACACAAAGTAACTATGATAAAACCACCAGAGGTGGATATCGTGGATCCAGCACCAAAGGCAGAGGACGTGGGTACGGCAACACCAGGTCCTCCCCCAAAAACAAACAGTGAAGCCTTCTCCCTGCCCCCCGACCACATAACACCTGTCGGGGGGAGACTCCAGCAGTTCCTGTCAGTCTGGAAAACCATCACCACAGACAGGTGGGTCAGGGACATTATCCAGCACGGTTACTGTCTCAAATTAACGTCCACCCCACCCAACATACCGCCAAAGCACCGTCTTATGTCTGTAGAGCACTTGGCATTATTGCAGCAGGAAGTACTAAGTATGCTGCAAAAAGGTGCAATAGAGGTCGTGCCCGTCAACCAAGAGGGGACAGGGGTGTACTCTCTGTACTTCTTGATCCCAAAAAAGGACGGTTCGCTCAGACCTATACTAGACCTGAGACCCCTCAACCACTACATTCTCTCAGAGCATTTCCATATGCTCACCCTACAGCAGGTTCTACCGCTACTCAGTCAGGGAGACTTCCTAGTCACACTGGACTTGAAAGATGCGTATTTCCACATACCCATACACCCATCACACAGAAAATATCTCAGGTTCACTATTCAGGGGCATCACTATCAGTTCAAAGTTCTCCCCTTCGGAGTAACAACGGCACCCAGGGTCTTTACCAAGTGCCTAGCAACAGTGGCTGCACATTTACGGAGACAGCACATTCACGTCTTCCCTTACCTGGACGACTGGCTTGTTCAGGCAAAGTCAGCCCAGCAATGTGCCAGCCACATGTCCCTCACCATCCACCTTCTTCACAGTCTGGGATTCTCACTAAATTACCCAATATCACATCTCCAACCCGCACACGTACGACAGTACCTGGGCGCGACCATAAACACTCTGGCAGCCACAGCTCAGCCAAATTTAGTGAGGATCAACAGCATGCAACTGCTGATCTCAAAGTTCAAACCTCAACACTCCCTTCCTGCGCGAGTGTTCATGCAGTTGATAGGCATGATGGCCTCCTGCATTTTCATAGTCCCGCACGCGAGACTACATATGCGCTCGCTTCAGGAGTGCTTGGCACGTTAATGGAATCAGGCTCACGGACAATTAAAAGACCTAGTGTTGGTGAGCGGTCGGGCATACAACTCTCTGCATTGGTGGAATCGACAAAACCTTTGCAAGAGCCGACCGTTCCAAGAGCCTGTTCCACAAATAATACTGACAGCGGACGCCTCTCTCCAGAGTTGGGGAGCTCATGTACTCAATTACACAGTGCAGGGACTATAGACGACACAGCAAAAGAAGATGCACATCAACGGTCTGGAACTGATGGCAATCTTCCTAGCCATGAAGGCATTCAAAGTACACTTGTGCAACAAAGTCGTGTTGATCCAGACGGACAACATGACTGCCATGTACTACATACAGAAGCAGGGAGGAACGCACTCTCCACAGTTGTCTCATCTGGCTCAGAGCATGTGGAAGTGGGCCATTCAGAGGAACATATTCCTCATGGCGGAACACCTCCCCGGCAAGGACAACCAGATGGCGGATCTGCTCAGCAGACACAGCCACCAAATGCACGAGTGGGAGCTACATCCGTCAGTACTCCAACCGTACTTCCAACAGTGGGGTAATCCAGAGATAGACCTATTCGCCACAAACGAAAACGCAAAATGCCAAAGCTTTGCCGCCAGGTTCCTACATCCGCAGTCACAGGGCAATGCGATATGGATGAACTGGTCCGGCAGATTTACGTACGCTTTTCCCCCAGCGCCATTAATACCGCCAGTGGCACGCAAACTGCGACAACACTCACTGACACTCATCCTAGTTGCTCCCATATGGGCACGCCAACCATGGTACACCACCTTTCTAGAACTTTCCGTGGTGCCGCATCAAAGGCTGCGGATCAAACCCGCACTTTTAACGCAGAACCATGGCGAAATTCTGCACCCAGATCCGCAACAGCTGAACCTGGCAATCTGGCTCCTGAAGTCTTAGTTTGGCTACCTGAACCTGCCACCTGAATGTATGGACATCATCAAGGAGGCCAGAAGACCCACTACCAGAGCTTGCTATGCGGCTAAATGGAAGAGGTTTGTCATTTACTGCAACAACAATGACATTAACCTGCTGGACGCATCCATTCAACACATCTGTTACCTCTTACACTTATACCGATGCAATCTGGCATACAACTCCATACGTATCCATTTAACCGCGATAGCAGCCTATCTTCAAAACAGGCAGCACCTCTCTTTATTCAGAGTGCCTGCCATCAAAGCCTTCTTGGAGGGACTCAAACGAGTAATTCCCCCAAGACACCCACCGGCACCGGTGTGGAACCTCAATGTGGTCCTCGCCAGATTAATGGGTCCACCTTTTGAACCTCTCCATTCATGTGAGATGCAATTCCTCACCTGGAAAGTAGCTTTCTTAGTGGCAATCACTTTGTTAAGAAGAGTTAGTGAACTCCAGGCACTAACCATTCATGAGCCATTCATACAGGTTCACGCAAACAGAGTTGTACTACGTACCAACCCCAAATTCATGCCCAAAGTGATATCGCAGTTCCACATGAATCAAACTATTGAACTGCCTGTTTTCTTTCCGAGTCCACAAAATGTCGCAGAGAGAATGCTCCATACACTAGATGTAAAGAGGGCCCTCATGTACTATATACACAGAACTAAGGACTTTAGGAAAACAAAACAACTTTTCGTTGCCTTTTCTCCACAACACAAGGGCAACGCCATTTCCAAAGCAGGGATAGTCAGATGGATCGTTAAATGTATTCAAATTTGCTATCAATAAGCTAAACGCACATTAACGATTCCCCCACGAGCCCACTCAACACGAAAGTTAGGGGCGTCCATGGCTTTCCTAGGAAACATTCCTTTACAGGAAATATGTAGAGCAGCCACATGGTCCACTATACATACATTTACAAAACACTACTGTGTAGATGTACACTCAAAACAGCAGGCAGCTGTAGGACAGGCTGTTCTACAAACTCTTTTTCAGACTGCTGCAGCTGGCACGGGCAGCCGCCGCTAATGGAGGGACTGCTATATAATCTATGCACAGATATGAATTCAGCAGCCCACATGCCTCGAACTGAATATGCTACTTACCAGTATGCATCTGTTCTTGGCATGTAGGGCTGCTGACATTCATATCGCCCACCCTCCTCCCCGGCGCCTGTAGCGGCTGCAGCACTCAGAATTACTGTATAGCATGGTTATCACTTACTGTATCTACTCCATCACTGCCACAATGGCGAAAAACAATCTAAGGATGGAGAGGATGCCCATGCGCACTGTAGTCCAGGGGAGGAGCCACCTATCTCGTGATACTTCGAAGACTCTTCCAGGACAACAATGTGCAATCATCCGGACCCAACACTAGGCGGCGATCTATGCACAGATATGAATGTCAGCATCCCTACATGCCAAGAACAGATGCATACTGGTAAGTAGCATATTCAATTGATGACCCAGAATGTTTTGCGCAAATTTGGCATCACATCTTATCCCTTGGCCCTGTTGCGCTCCTCTGGGGTGGGGACTTCAATGTGACACTTTCCACAGTCGTGGACCACTCTGGCCCCTATGCTTCCCACCCATGCTCTGCGGCGCTCCTTAGCTCCATTCTTGCTGACAACTCCCTGTACAATGCTTGGCGCCACATGCGGCCTGAAGCCCGCGAGGGCACTTGCGTCACCGGGACTCGTGGTTGTTGGTCCCGTCTGGATCTTTGGATCACCTCTCCAGATCTCCTTTCCTGGCTTACCTCTGTCGATCATATGGCGCGCACTCTGTCGGATCACGCGCCGGTACAGCTTAGTCTCCGTCTTCCTCTTGGGGGGGGGGGGGGTGGTACCCGCAGTGTATAATTGGGCATAGTACTCCATAAAGCGTGCCTTCATTTCATCAGCGGAGGTAGTCCGAGTTGGGCCACCATCTTGAAGCGCCGTGATATGTGATGCGGCACGAGTAGGTTAGCCAGGGTTTTGCCGGGCCGATCGCCCTCACCGAAGCCGTGTGCCCTGGCCTCTCTGCCAAGGAATGAGATCTCTCCTCAGCAAATTCAGTGTGCTTCTCGTAAAGGCAAGCGAGTGTAATCACCCAGTATTTTGATACCCTCGAGCTCTTATGGCTCAAACTATCACCGTGAATTCCTCGACGAGCCCTTCTCCAAAGAGGAAATACTTGCCGCCATCAATAGTATGCCTGGCGACAAGGCCCCTGGTTTGGCGGCTTGCCAGTCTTTCTACAAGACCTTTGCCCCGCTTCTGGTACCGCACCTTGCTGCCATGTATAACAATTCTTTCGAGAGCGGTCAACTCCCACCGTCAATCCGCAAGGCTATGCTAGCTCTTAAGCCGGTGAAGCCCCCCAAATACCGCGATTTCTACCACCAATTGTCCCTCATTAATACGGACAATAAAATCTTTGCCAAGCTTCTCGCTTCGCGTCTCCTTCTCATGCCACTCACTGCTCGCCCCGATCAGTCCGGCTTCATTCCCGGTCGCGCTACTGCTCACAATTTTCGGACCATCTTTTCTGTTCTTCATCAAATTAATCCCGCTCTCCCCGCAGTAGCCACCCTTCTTGACGCCACTAAGGCCTTTGATACCCTTGAGTGTCCCTTCTTGTTCTTTCTCCTTCCATGTCTTGGCTTCAGTCCACTATTTATACACAAAATCTTGCTCCTATACACTCTACCCACCGCCCGTCTTTGAATTAACGGACAAATATCTGATCCCATCCCTATCAGACGTGGTACTCGCCAGGGGTGCCCGCTTTCACCCATGCTCTTAGCTATCGTAATGGAGCCACTGGCAGCCAGACTCTGACAACACCACAGTCGGAGGGGCATTGGCTTTGCAGCCCGTGCCCTCTTAGTCTCCATGTATGCAGACGATATTACGCTGTATTTCCGCCATCCCCAAGAAAATCTCAGTCCTCTGCTACGCGAGATTATACGGTTCGGAGGCTACTCTGGAATCCAGGTGAACTGGAGTAAGTAAGTCCTTTTTCCTCTCACCGACGCCACTACGCCCTTCACTCCGGACTTCCATTTCGTGTGGGCGTCAGGCCTCACCCGCTATTTGGGTATCTGGCTCAGCAGGGACGCCACTCGCCTGGGGTTGACTACATTGGCGGATATCTACCCGGGGAACACATTCTATTCGCCCGCTGAAGACTCAGGTCCCGTGGACACTTTACTTTATCAGCTGCGAGCTATCTGCAGGGAGCTGCATCCTACGTTTCCCTTGCCTCCCCCCTTGATGACCGCTCTTGATTTTCTGTACTAGTCTCACTCTCCTCGGAAGTTGGTAACCAAACTCTATGCCCTCACGCTGGCCTCCATCTCCACTGACCGCACTCGTGTGGCATGGGGCGAGGACATTGGTGTTGATATCTCCCAAGCTGACTGGCTTTATTGTTGCAACCAGATGAAGCGATTATCCCCAAACTATCGCCTGCGCCTTATTCATTTTAAATATTTGCATAGGCTTTACTGCACCCCCGTTCAGTTGCATAAGCTGGGACTCACCTCCAGCGATAGATGCCTGCGCTGTTCTGCTCCTGCGGCGGATTTTTCCCATCTCGCCTGGTTATTCCTAAAGGTCTCCCGACTATTGGCATGAGATCTGTATTGCTATCTCCGAGATCACTTCCTCACCGGTTCGGTTCGGCCCGACCCTCCGCTCTGCCTCCTAGGCTTTGTTAAATATTGCCCTGGTGCCTCCCGCCGCTTGATTGCTATGCTGCATGTCTGCGCGCAGCGCAGGGTGTCCATGTGCTGGGGTCGCAAACCTGCACCTAAGTTCGCCCAATGGCTCGAGGATGCATCGCGATGCCAGACCCTTTTATCTGAATTCTGGAACCTCATGCCAGCCAGATCTCATCCACTGGACATATGGGGCCCCCTAGTGTCCTATCTTCATGCTCCTACCCCCCCAAGCCAGACTGCCACTCCCGCGCTACCCGCCCGCACTCCGCCCGCAGCGGCCGCCGGTGAAGGTCAGTAGCCGCCCTTTGCCCCGTTCGTATTCCCTTTCCGGTCAGGCCCGCTTCTTCTCCCACAGTTTGCCTGATTTATATCCACTGTTGCTCACTGTCCAGATGTGCATGAGTAATGTCTATTTAAGCCGTTGTACTCTGCTGGTGTGTGTTATTGGCCCTTTACATCCTCAATCGTTGCTCTGTATACGGTGCTTTGATTTGATGCAAGATTGTAATGTCATGCTATTTTGTCAATAACTGCTTTTGAAGAAAAAGGAATAGGCCACAAGCGCCCCCCGGGCCGTACTTTGAGTATCACTGATATAGAGCATTTGTATATATAGCCACATATGCTATGGATGGATTATGTTACTTGCCCTGTAAGCATCTGTTCGTTGCATGTATTGCTGTGGATTCACATGTGCCGACGCACCTCCCTGAAAGCCATTGTTTGCTAGATATTCTCAACCTATGGAATTGTTTGTGACAAGCATAGTCAATATTCTAGCCTATTTACTACTCCATACTTAGACTCACCCACTGTTCGGAAAACTATTTAACAATGGAGTCAGTGCCCGTGCGCGTTCACTAATAGGAGTCACCAACACCCCATGACTCGAAAGACTTCTTGAAGAAAAGCAAGTTGCAACAATCCAAGCCCAATACTAGACTGCAGGAGTATGCAGAGCATGTGAATCTACCTGGAACAAACAGATTCTTGCAGGATAAGCAACATAATTCATTCAGTATTTTCATTAAAGTAATTTTCAGTAATGTATAACTTTAACAGGTAAAAAAAGCAATTGATACTAGGATTTCCATCTAAGAAACTGAAGGTGCTAGTATCTTCTGCATCGAATATGACTACAAACACTAGTGTAGATCCATAGCACTATGCTCTAGATTTCTAGTTAAGGTATAGGGCTTAGTTTGAATTGGCTCAGATCTTTGAAAGCAGTTGACTCTCCATTTCAGAATAGGAGCTAAACTATTGGAAAAAGGTTTTAAAGGGACCAAGTTCAGATACGGGCCCAACCTTGATCTTTTGGTGCCTCTGTGCTAGAAAGAGGTGGAATCAAAGGTGTCTCCTTCTGAGAATAGTTCAGTGCCAGAAAAAGTACTGCACACACAATTCCACTACACCTATAACTATGATCCCAAACAGCAAAATCTTTGCTGATAACCATGGTGTCTAAGGAGCAATACTGAACATAACTTCCCAGATGATGTCACTTTAACTGTAAGGACTTGGAAGATTGATTAAATGGTTCTGGAATTAGGGTTGCCTCGTACAGCACGATGCAATGGAACCCAGGACAGGGATATGAAGGTTATTTCCTCGTTCCTCTGCAGTTTAATGCGCGTTATACAGGCATTTGTGTGTCTTGGACAGTGCATGGTCACCTTTAGATCAACAAGTAATAGAGCAGCTTCACAACTTTGACCTTGGTATCAGTAACATCGGAGTTGCAGAACCGTAATATGTGGCTGTTGGACATGGCCCTTTTTGCAGGGTCATCCCTAAACTTTTTGCCTTTCTCCTAGCCTTTTCTCTGACATGGTGTTGGTGGTTTTAGGACTCTGGGCACTTTGGCACTGCTGTCCAGTGTAAAGTGCGTGTGCTCTCTGTGATAAATGTGGTAAGATTGGTCTTCACCTGTTTTGGCCTATTTAATTTACCTGTCAGTCCCTTGTAAAGTGGTATCTCATTTACCCAGGGCTGGTAAATTAAATGCTACTGGTAGGCTTGCAGCGCTGATTGCGCCACTGTGAGAAAGTGCCATCTTTCTTGCATGGTATGCCCCCACTTTTTGCTGAATTACTGATGTACTTTGACTGAGTGTGCCCTGGGCTCCTGCCAATCAGGTGCTAGGGCCTCTGTTCCTTCACTAAAACTGTATTGACACCAACACCCAATTGGCATCTCTGTCCACATGTCAGCCCCTGGTAAATGGTACCCTAGGTACCCAGAGCACTGTGACCAGAGAAGGCCCCTAAGGGCTGCAGCACTTATTGGGCCACCCTTTGAGGCCCTGTACCCTGACACACACACACTGCCTTTGCAGGCTGAGTGTCTTGGTACAGAACAAAACAAAGAGTCGACATGGCACACATCCCTGTGTGCCATGCCCACAACACACTGCCCTGGCATACCTCAGTCACCCCTCTAGCTGGGTGCCCTATGCTAGTGGTGTGGGTACAGGTGCATCAGCCCTGTACCCCTACAGTGCCCAGGTCCATTCCTGGGCACTGTAAGTGCAGTACTGCCATTAAGAGTATATGGTGCTGGGAAGTCGTCATCACGAACTCCACAGCACCATAATGGCTACACTGAAGATTGAGAAGTTTGGGATCAAACTTCTCAGCACATTAAATCCACACTGATGCCAGTGTGGGATTTAATGTAAAATGCAGGACAGAGGGCAACTTAGAGTTGTCCCCTGAACCTAACCTACAATCCACGTCCTGTCTGAGGGGCTGCCTAGGCTGCCACCCAGCAGACATGTTGCTGGACCCCTGGGTAGAGAGCCACTCGCTCTCGTGGGCCTGCAACAATGCACATCCTGGGGCGAGGTGCTAGGCCTCCTCCCCCAGGAGGGGCAGGGAAAGCTTCAAAGGCATGCCGCGTTTGTGAGCCTCTCCAGACCACTTGCTGTACTCAGCAACTGGTCCCCACCGGTTCTGACCCCCACTCTGACGGCAAGACTGGCAAGAAAACCCAAGTGAGGAAAGGGGGTGTGCCAGCCTCTGCCTACCCCACCCCTCAGGTGGGGGAGGCGAGGTGAAGCACAACCCCGGGATCTTGCCATCTTGAGGATGGGGAGCCCTACCCAATCAGGACTAGGCTCCTGCCCCCCTCCCACTGGAGAGTGGCAGGATAGGGAGTGTACTCACCCCAGGAAAGGGCCCCATTGGTCCCTGACCTTTCCCTACCTGTTACGCCCCTAAATTTTGCATTTAGGGGCACCCTGAACCTTCCTTCCTCAGATCCCGATTCCGAAACTACAAAGAAGAAAGACCTGCCGTGCAGCTGCTAACAAGAGGACGACACCAACTGACCTGGCCCCAGCCCTACCGGTCTGTCGACCCTCGAACCTGCTCCTGCTAAACCCCGGCGTCTCCAGTGGTCATTAACATCAAAAAACCCTGAGGACCTGACTGCCTTGCTCATCTAAAGACTGGGACTCCCACGAGCAGTGGTTGTGCTCAAAGAGCAACAACCCCTGGTGCCGGCCAGGAACCGCGAATCCAGCACACTCTGCACCCTCCGAGCCCGGCCTGTGCCTAAGTGAACAAAGACCACGAGGACGTCCCCCCGGCTACTGTGACCAAGAATCCAGCACCCAAGGACCCTCCTCAACGCTCCTGACAATGCCTGCAGCCTCACCTCCTGGGACCCCCCCCAACCGTGACCAGCAGAGGGTAAGATTTCCCGACGCCAAAAGACACCCCGGCGCCCTGCAGCCCCCTGTGCCCAACTCCTGGGTGCCTACCCAACCTACAGCTTCCCAACCTACCTCTGGAAGTGGTGGTTGCACCTGAAGAATCTCAGTCCCCGAGCCTGCAGCCTTTGTTTGTCTCTCAGCTTTCCCATTAAAATCCATTGGGCGCTCGAAGGCCCAAAAGCACCCTGCACACAGCCGCCCGAGTGCCCCTGGAAGTGCAGCATCTTTTCTATTCTACTTCCCAACTTGCCCTGTGTGAGTGACCAGGAGTGCCGCTCCCACAGCCGCGTGACCTGCCTGCTAGCAGCCACCAACCAAAGGCCCCCTGCCTGCCATAGGCTAACATTGGGCCTACTCTCTGCACCTGGCTGCCCCTGTGCCGCTGAGGGTGTAACTACTGTACCTTCCTGAACCTGGGAGACCCCTGAGTCTTGCCCCAGAACCTTAACTCTGCCAGTCGAGTACTTACCTGACAGCAGATAACTCACATTTTCTCCATAGGGTAACATTGACCGGTTTTCACTTGGAAATTCTTCTGTGTCGAGTTTTGAAACTTTAAAATATTCACTAAAAATCATCCGATAAACAAAATTACTCACCTGTTACCAGGAGAGATACCAGTGCTGGATCTTGGTGCCCAGCACGGACCCTAAAAAGTAATTACAACTGTGATTTTCAGATGACCTGTTTTTCTCCCATAGGATAACATTGCCTGTCGATTTTTGCATCTTACAAAAATTCCTTAAAAATCGCCTGTTTACTATAAACAATTTCTTTCAACTGTTTACAGGAGATGCACCAGGGCTGAATCCAGGATCCAGCCCTGAGTAAGAAAAACCTATGTAAAGTAATTGATGTTGCATTTACTTAACATTCCCATTGAGCTCAATGTTATTATTGTTAGGATTGTGTTGCCTATTGCAACAACTGAAACTTTTGCATTGAAAAGTCCTATTGCTTATAGAAAGTATCCAACTATAGCATCTCATTCTGCGAAAGTATTTTTATACCTGCTTGTGGCTCTAAAATAAAACTATTTTTACATACAAACAAATTGGCCTAGAGTTCAGTTCTTGTGTGTGTGAGACCATTTGCTGACTGTGTACAACAAATGCTTTAACCTGTCCTCTGATACTGCCTTACTGTTCGATGAAGCTACCACTTTAGAGAGTAAGGTTATATCTAACTTTAACCTCTGACAAACCTCTGGGGACTGTTGGACTCTGTACACACTGAACCTTACTTTAGTGCAGTTTATACAGAGGCACTTTCTTACAGCCACCCACCAAAGTAGCCTTTCAAATCTGTCTCAGGCCTCTGCCATTGCAGGGCCTGTGCGTGCAGTGTGACTGCCGCTGTGACGTGGCATCTAAAGTGTGTGCCATGTCCGTGACCCCCCTTTTACTACATGTCAGTCACCCCTAAGGTAGGCCCTAGCTAGCCCTATGGGCAGGGTTCATTGTAGGTACAAGATAGGACATGTACTTTAAGTGTGAGACATGTCCTGGTAGTGACAAACTAGCCATTTTGGTTTCTCACTACTGTGGGGCTGCCCTCCATAGGAATGCATTGGGGATTCCCTGATAAATGTTTCAGTGGTAATTCCTGATATGAGAGGCGCAGCGTGGTCAAGTTTGGTATTTTTGGAATAGTGATAATAAATGCTACGCAAGGGTGTGCGCAGATTTATTATAACGGTTTTAGAAATGCCACTTTTAGAAGTTGGCATTTCTGTGTGCTAGGTGTCTGCCTGCCTGATTGGCTTTTGAGTGAAAGGGGCTGGTGAGGTGTGTGTGGCTCTAGGAGGGGCAGGGTGAATCAGCGCTAGGCTGAATGGGACATCTGCATTTGGAGTAGTGGGAGAAGTCGTCCCTGGTCCCTGAATAGGTCAGTGCCTGGCCTGTACAATGCTGGCTAAGCCCCCCTGTGGTGTGTCTGATGGCAGAGCCCCATCTCTGAAAGGAGGGTGTGAGCACTGTAAGCAGAGTGCTCCAAAACACCCCAGAACCAGTTGAGACTGGTTCCCCCAAGCCCTGTGCCAGGGCAGACAAAGGAAAACTAAGTATAAATGTAGGGGCTGTGACCCCATGTTTTTCCTGTGCTGGTCCTGGGGGCTGCTGCTGCTGGGCTCCAGGAGGAACTGCCACAAGGGACTGCCTCCCTGCTGGAGGGCCCTGTGTGTTGGCCTGCCTGAGCCCAGCCTTGTGCCCCTAGAAACTTTACTTCTGGAGCTGTGGCTTCTAGCGCCTTGTGAGCGCTATACTTTGTTTTCCTGCATCGGCAGCACCGAGCTGCACCTCCAAGGAGAGGGAATCCCCAGCGTAGGGATTCCTCCCCTGCTGTTTTATGGAGCGGGAGCCCAACCCGCAGTTTGAGCAGCCGAGCGGGTGCCCACCCCGCTTTATACTTTTTAAGTGAGAGCGGGTGGGTGCCCACGCCGCGTTCGGAGTTAACGAGCAGGTGCCCACCCCGCAGCCATGCTTATTTCGCCGGTGCCCTCCCCGCATTGAGGATTTGTTGGATGAGCGGGTGCCCGAGCCGCCAAGAGAAATCACTGCCGCGGCCCCGGAAGTCAGGGAACTCGCCTGGTCGGGGGCAGAGTCTCCCGCAGCCGAGGCCCGGAAGGAGGGAAGCCTGCGTCCGGCGAAGAAAACTGGCAACAAGGTGCTGGATGCGAGGCGGGGCTCCCGTATCAGTGAGGGTAGCCCCGCGTGCCACACGAAGAAGAGAGTGGAGAATGGGGGTATCGGCCTGTGTTCACCCGATCCCAGCATAGTGCCAGAGTCGTCCCCAGCGGAGTCCTGAGAAAGAGCCCAGCGGGAGGAGAGTCTGCCAAGCCCCGGTGAGTGGGGCTAGAATTGAGCCGTTAGTTGGCGCCGGGTGGTGGCACCGGACGAGCCCCCGGGAAAGTGGTGGCTTACACGGCTAATGGTACTGGGCCCTGCGAGTGACATTGGGGGCATTGTGGATCTTTGGAGTCCTGGAAAATAAAAGGGGGCTCGGATGACACTGAAGTACTAAGGCTGAGGGGCCAGTTGTTCCTAGGGCCCTCTTGGTGGTCTAGAGGACCCAGGGGTTCCCGTGCCGCCGTGTGGCTATTTTTGTACAGCTGCCCCGCCTGCTAGAGGGCAGCTGCATCAAAGGGGCACTTTTGTATTCTAAGATTCCCAGTGGGGCTCAGACAGCACGTGTAGTGCCAGTGCCATTTTTGCAATGCTTGGGGGCACATTGTTTGCAGGGCTCCAGTGGGGGCACAGAGGTGCCAGTGCCCTTTTCCATTGGTGCCAGTTCCTTTGCTCATTCCCAGCTTTGCCGCACCAGCGTGGGCAGCTGCAACGTTTTGCACCTTTGTTTTAGAGAGACCCAATAAGGACCCAGGAGGCACAGTGGTGCCGGCGCAATTGAATTCTGCTGCAGTGGCAGCATGCCCTGACATTTGGGACAGAGGGCATTTGAGCCCAGAGGAAAGGCCAGATGGCCTGGGGGGGGGCATGTTAGGGTGTGATTGAGGTATACTGGGTTTATGCTGGTGATGCTTATCCCCTAATGTGTTTTTATGCCTCGTGATTGCATAATGTGATTTGTGATGTGATTTATGCACCCGAATTTAGGCCTCTAATGATGTTTATGGTTATAAGGTTATTGCATAATGTGTTTATGCTGGTGAGGCCTAGTGCGTAATGTGTTCATGCTAGTGAGGTTTTTTTTTTAAATTGTTTTTATTAGTCAACAAACACATATATTGCCGGCCCCTGTAGCCCAGAGGTATCGGCCCAAGCAGCACACTAATCATGACATTGACAGTTTTATCATAATAGGATACTTGGAATGCATTTCAGATTAAAACCAACCCCAAACTCTCCCCCCCAACCCCCACCCCCGACCGCACCATACTGTATTCAACCAACGACAGCGTGCATGAGCATGTGTCAGACCGATCCATCCCCAGTCCCTGCGTGTACCCCCCCCCCCCCACCCCCCTTCCGGGGGAAGCTAGATGAGCCCCTCCTCCCGCTCCTCTGGAACTGGCTCCAGGGGGAGACCCCTATAGTCTGCCCACCTCTTCCATATCTTGTAGTGTTTACGGGGGCACCCCCTAGCTGCAAAAATAGGGAGCTCCAGGCCCATATTAAAGTCCAAGCCCCTGTTCCACACGTTCAGTGAGGGGGTAGTCGGCGCTTTCCATGCCAGAGCGATTTCCCTCTTGGCCAGTGTGAGACCCAGCAGCAATAAGTGCCGCTTGTATATGTTGCCACCAATGTCCTCCATAATGTGCAGGAGTGTCAGCTTGGGGTCCGCGGGGAGATCCCAACCCAATACCTCGGATAGACAAGCCAGTACCCCTCTCCAAAACCGAGACAAAGACCCACAAAGCCACACGGTGTGAAAGAAGGAACCCTCCTCCCGTCTACAGCGGAGACACTCCGGAGAGACAATCAAGCCCGCCCGCCACAGTCTCCGCCGGGTAAAGTAAGCCCGATGCAGATACTTAAATTGTATAAGACGGAGTCTGATAGCTATGGCTGCTCCCCGAGGCGAGGCCAGTGCATCCGTCCATTCCGTCTCATCGAGGGGCCCAACATCGTCCTCCCATTTCCCTTTGAGCTGCTGGAGCGAAGGGGCGCTGTGGATAACAAGCGATCGATATAGCTTGTAGATTTTCTTGTCATGGAGGTCTCCTATAAAAAGCTTTGCTTCCACTGGGCTAAAATCAGCTATGGAGTCCAAACCCACCAGACTGGGGGAGAATGCGTGACGAAATTGTTGATATCTATAGAACTGCGTCCGCGGCATGCTAAACTCCTGTTGGAGATCCTGGAAGGACTTCAGAACACACCCACGCACCACATCACCTATGGTGGGGATGCCAATCCGATCCCACCCCTCAAACCCTGACAGGGCCGCCAACTGCGGTAGTCGCCCATTGTGCCACAGTGGGGTCACCCGCGTGAGCACGCCCCACCACCCAATGCGCGTCAGCGCCTGATGCCAAATTTGAAAGACTACCTGCGTCGCCGGTGGCAACCGCGCCCGATGGACGGCGGTATAAAGCAAGGTGTGAAGTGTGTGAGGCCATGAGCCGCCGCTCCACCGCATACGCCGGGTCCCCCCCTCGCATACCACCGCTCATTCAGCACCAGCAGGTGGGAGGCATGATAATATGAGAGCAGATCTGACGTTGCCAGACCCCCAGTATATGTTGAGAGGAAGCACGTCCGTAAGGCTACACGCACTACCCCTCCCTCCCACAAAAACTGACCCAGGGTCGAGTTCACCCGACGGAACCATTCCGGTGGGATCATATAGGGGAGATTCTGCAGCTGATACAAAAGGCGGGGAAGAGCCACCATTTTAAAAATCGCAGACCGGCCAAAGATAGTGAGTGGCATGCGAGTCCACAATTTGATGTCCCGGCAAACCTGCTCCCACACGGGCACCACGTTTCGCCCCCAGGAAATCGCCGGAGTAGGTGATAAGAAGACCCCCAGATACTGAAGCCCCCCCTACGCCATCCGCACCGAGGACGCCCACTCTTGCACCCGAGTCGGACCCCCAAGTACCCACAGCATGGACTTGCGGGGATACATAAAAAGACCCGACTTCTCTCCGAATATCTGCATAATCCGGAGCAGCCGGGGCCCCGAACGATCAAGGTTCGTCAGAAAAAAGAGGACATCATCCGCGTAAAGGGCTATCCGATCGGCCAGGCCAGTTTCCCACTCAAATCCGGAGATCTGCGCGTCCATTCGCACCCACACCGCCAACGGCTCCATGGCCAGGGCAAACAGATACGGGACAGGGGGCACGCCTGGCGCGTCCCACGCCGTACAGGGAACGGCTACAAGGACGCCCCCGCCACCCTGACCGAGGCCGTAATCTCCGTATAGAGATGCCGCACATAGGACAGGAACCGCGGCCCGAAGTTTAAACGCTGCAGCAGCAGAAACAAATAACGCCAACTAAGGGAATCAAACACCCTGTCCATATCTGCCAACAATAGGGCTGCCGGTATCCCCAGCCGCTGCACTTCAGCGATCGCCACATGGGCCCGCCGAATGTTATGCCCCGTGGCACGGAAGGGCATGAACCCCGCCTGGTCCGGATGGACCAGTGAGGCGATATATGGCAGGAGGCGATTGGCCAAGGCCTTCGCCAGAATTTTAGCCTCCACATTGAGGAGGGAGATCGGACGATACGAGGCGTGCTCCTCCGGGGGCCTACTCGGTTTATGGAACACTACAATCTCAGCATGCCTCCAGTCCCGGGGTAACAACCCACACTCTCGGGCCTCCTCCACTACTGCCGTATAATGTGGGCCTAATGGTAGAAAATACTTCTTAAAAAACTCACTCGGAAACCCGTTCGGGCCCAGAGCCTCCCCCAGTTCCTCCACTGTTAGCAGACGATCCAATGCCGTCCGTGCCGTTTTGGATAATGCCGTGACCGGGTGATCGCTTAGGAATCGCTCCACGGCCTTCGCCGTGAGGCACTCACAGGGGCTATATTGACCCGCATAGTAGGTAGCAAAGCTATTGGCCAGCACCCCCGGGTCCACTATGGGCGCCCCCCCCCCCACAGGATCCACTATCCCTGGGAGGTCCTGAGCATGATACTTCCCCTGGCACAACCTCTGCAGCATTGCACCCGACCTATCTCCCCACTGGTACACTCGACTCCTAGTGGCTAGCCACACCTGACGTGCCTCGTCAAGCAGCAGGGAACCATATGTGTGCTGCGCATAGAGTAACTGCCGACAATGCGCCACCCCTCCCTCCTCCCGGCCCCTACGCTCCAGTTCCAGAACCTCAGCCTCTGCTCAAACTAGCCCTGCTCGGCGCACACGGCGGGCCGCCACACAGAAGGAGATATCCGCACCGCGGAGTGTCCGCTTCAGCGCCTCCCACAACATATCCGCCCCAGACACGGAACCCACATTCCGCGACAGATACTGATCAAGCAGTCATATGCACTCTATAGTCGTTTTGTTGCAGGTGCCACACCGAGAGTCGCCAGCGAAACGACCCCCCCACACCCCCCATACGCAAGACCGCAGACACCGGGGAGTGATCTGATTGCCCGCACGGTAGGATCTCTGCCGCATCCAACCGGGACGCCGCGGCTCCAGATAGGAATATATAGTCCAGTCGGGAAAAGGAACCGTGCACCGCCGACAAATACGTGTAAGCCCTAACAGCACCATGACCCTCCAGGCATCCACCCACGCCAGGCCACCCACCAGCGCGTGAAGTTTCGTCTGTCCCTCTCCCCCTCTCTCCCGGCCCCTTGACAGTCGGTCCCTATGGAGATCCATTGCATCATTCCGGTCCCCTCCTATGATCCCCGGGACTTCTGGGATGTCCGCCCAGCGCGCCATGAGCTGCTCCGCAAATGACCAGGACAGAGGGGGGGGGGGCGTACACACTACCAAACGCCACCCGCTCCGTTCCAATCGGCCCAAGACAAAGACATACCTCCCATACGTGTCTGCCCATGTCTGGGAATGCACATCCGCTTGTGAACCAAGATACCCACACCCCTGGAACCCTGGACAAACCCGCATGAAACACCTGTGTATATCCGTAGCGTTGTAGGCATAGCACCCTCATTCCCAGTAGGTGTGTCTCCTGTAGGAGTAACACGTCTGCCGATGCCCTCTTTGCGTACTGCAGGATCGCCCCTCTCTTGATCTTATCGAGGGCACCCCGAACATTCCAGCTCAGCACTTTGAGTGAAGCTAATCGCCCACTAGTCCCTGGGGAAGCTGTCGCCATAGAAATCATATCCAAAACATAGTGGCCACTCAGGGACTCCGGCATCCGCCCACGCCCAGTACTGTTCTAAGGTGCGGTCAACCCCTTATCTAAAACCCCAACTTCCCAACCATCCCCCCCAACCCCGCTGCCCCCACCCCATACCTCACAAACATGGAAGTACCTGTCACGGTGAGAAACTTCCCCAGGCCCAAACTGTGAACCTCAGTAGTGCTCAACCAATGGATCCCCAACGTGCCCTCCACCACCAAGTCCCAAAGACCCCACCCGCAACTGGCTACGGCGGTGGTCGCCCCCCACATCTGTCCCCCGGACCAAGGCAGCCCCCCACATCCAGGAGAGTGAAGCAGCCGGCGGCATGTCCATGATGCGAGACCAAGAAGACTCGCACCCAAGGAACTTCCGGGCCCTCAGGGTCCAATCGGCGGATGTCCTGCCTCCGGGCCGGCCCCACGCCGGGCTCCCCCTGACTTATGCCGACGGCGGGATCTGGAGCGCTGCTGCTTTTTAGCGATAGTCCCTGCCACCTCAGTTTGGGATGAGTCCGATTCTCTACCAGGGGGTGTATGAGGGCGCAGTTTTACTGTCTCATCTGTCCATTTAAATACTTCCTCTGGCGATTCGAAGAACAGTGTTCGGGACTCATATACGACCCTCAGGCGCGCTGGATAGAGAAGAGCATAGGATAAATGAAGCTCTCGCAACCTGGCCAGCCAGGAAGGACTGCCGCTGCTGTTGGACCATACGTGTATAGTCTGGGAATATAAGTATATGGGAGTTTTCGAACTGCAGAGGCTCCCTCTCCCTGGCCTGGCGGAGGATGACATCCCGGTCGTGGTAGTTCAGGAGTTTAACGATAATCGGCCGAGGACGGGCCCCCACTGGAGGAAGCTCTCCATGTTGTTCCCCTCGCAGCCCTCTGAAAACCTCACAAAGCGCAAGTTATTCCTGCGGGCCCGCCCTTCTGCATCCTCGACCCTGCTTGCCAGGCCCCGCTGGGTCGATTCTAGGGTCGCAACCTGCTTCCTCAGCGTAGCAACCTCATCCTCCACGCTCGACACCTTGGTTTCAGTCTCTGTGATGCGGGTCACCGCGTTTCGCAGGTCTTGACGCAGCAGCATGACGTCCGAACCAACTTCCCCAATCTTGGCATCCAACATATCCCGGGACTGCGTTATGGCTGCTAGGAGGGCGGCATTATCCGGCACTGCCCCCGAGGGGCCCCCGGCCCCCTTCCCCGCCAGGCCCGGACCTGTGAATTTATCAATAGGCCCCTGCTTCGCCGCCCCTCCACCAGGTTTGTCTCTGGTCATCGTTGCAGGCTGATGCTCCAAGGCCACCGCCGTGCAAAGTCCCCCTGGCCCAACTGTAGATCCTCTCTCACGTGGCTACTGCCAGGATAGTGCCTCTGTCACCTGTCCTCCGCCCCAGTCATCCAGGGGAAGCCACGGGGCCGGGGCCCAGCCGGTCCTCCGACACCCAGCCCGCGCCGGACCAGGCCCAGTCTCTGCCAGATAATGGGGATGGGGGGGGGGCCCCGGCGCTGCTCCTCCAACTATGGCTCGGGGCAAACACGACGTCCACTACACCCCAGCCGGCCAGGTCAAACGTGCCCCGTCGCCACCGGGATCCAACAGGCCGCAGCCCCTCTCCACCCGGACCCTGCGCTTCCCACCAGGCACCTCACCCCTCCCGCGAACCGGCCGCCGAACCCCTAGGGACCACCAGCTCATCCAGGGGGGAGGAGGGGGGGGGGAGACACCGGGGACCCGGGCGCCACCTCACCTCAGGGCCGAAGCCCGCAGCGCGCCTCGCTATCTCGCGGGCCCCTCCAGGCCCGGACGCCCCAGGCTACCTCCACCGGATCTCTTCAGTTGGGGCCAAGTCGTCGCTCCACCGTCAGCCCCACAACATCGCCGTCTGGCTGCCCCCTCCGCAGGGCACCACTCCGCTGCAGCCGCTTTCGGGCAGGGCCGGCCCGGCCTCCCCGCTCACGCGAGGCCGCTGATCCCGGTGCTGCTCTAGGCCGCGATCGTCACTCGGCAGCCCCGCGGCTCACAGAGGACCCAGGCAGTCGGGAGCACTTTGAGCGCCGCCGCTGCTCATCCGCTATCGCTGCCTGCTGGCAGGGCGCCTCGGCTCCGGGGGCAAGGATAATTCACCGGATAATCGCTACGGGCGGGCGGGAGCCGGCTTAAGATGCGCTCGCCATCTTGGCTCACCCACGCCCCCCGTGACAGGCATTTTAATGCTAGTGAGGTTTGAGCCTAATGTGATTTATTGCCTAATGTCATGCTATGATATTTTAGCATGGTGTCTAATGCTAATGTGATAATGCTTAGGTCATTATTGTACCAGCAGTTACTGGTTGTGGTTTATATTTACTTATATAATCCCCTGTGAATATTGCCCGTGCCAGTTGGCACAGTTGGCACAGTGTAAATGTGTGATTAGGTTTCTAATGTGTGTATGGTAATACAAAGGCTATTTATTTTATATAACCTTGTGTGGAGTTTCTTTTGTGGTGTGCCTAGTATGTTGCTGCTGTGTGTTGTGCTTACGTTTTATACATTGTCTCTGAGATAAGCCTGACTGCTCGTGCCAAGCTACCAAGGGGGTGAGCAGGGGTTCTCTTCAGTGTGTAACTCCCTTGCCCTGACTAGAGTGGTGGTTTCTGCCGGGCTTTGGCGCAAGCCCTAGCCAACCAGAAATCCCATTTCTGACAGTGGCTATATGTAATCAATATAGAAAAAGTAAAGTATTGAATTGTACATAAACATCTGTTGTCTGTTAATTCTGACTCCTATATGTTAATAAATTGGTGCTGTACCTTTTAGACTTCTTGCTAACAGATTTGTCCAGGATGGTTGAGAGATCAAGCACTCTGCATCATAAATAGAGCAGTGGGACCACACTAAAAGTATTATGAGGGATTAGAAATAAGTTGATAAACCAATGTAAAGTTTCTTCCAAAGGGCATTTTTTCCAGGCTATTAATATATGCAATGCAGTGACAGAATAATAACGTTGATTTAGGTGATGAATTGGGTTGATGATGCAACAATCCATAATGGATGCTAAAGAGGTAAGCAGTGTAGGAAGCTAGCTCTGTATATACTATACCAAAATGAGGTATAGTGTGCACAGAGTCAAGTGGAACCCCAAAGGTAGGCAGATGTAAAAGTAGATTGCACCTTAATCTCTCTTTATGGTAGTGTGGGCAAGCAGTAAGGCTGTATCAGAGGGTAGTGTTCAGTATTTGTTGTACACACTCAGTCAGCAAATGTCACACTCTCAAAGACTGAACTCTGACCAATTTTGTTTGTATAAAAATTATTAGTTATTTTATTTCTAGAACCAAGCCAAGCCTGGCACAGGTAAGTGAAATAAATGCTTTGCAAAATGTTATGCAGTGTTTACAAGTTAATGCATGTTCAATTGCAGTTATTTGAAATACAGGTAAGTCAAGGTATTGAAATGATTGTACAGATTACTTTTTCGTTACTTTTCAGATTACTTTTTTAGATAACTTTTTCTATTCAGTGTGATATGCCTAGGTACCACACTGGGACATTTCCTAGAGAAAAGGTAAGTAAAATCAGTTTTGCACAATTATTATTCAGGTTTCCATACAAATCAACTCCACACTTACGAACATTTTTCAGAGAAAAACAGTCAATAGGTTTCTATGGAGAGAAATGAAGTTGACGGCTACCATGTAAGTACTCGGTCTTTGTGGTTGAGTTTCAGGGGTAAGAACAAGGGTTCCCCCAGGGTCAAGGATGCACTCTCGTTACACCCTCAGTGGCACTAGGGCGGCCAGGTGCAGTGTGCTGAGGCCCAATGTTATCTATTGGGGGATAGGGGGCCTCCGGTTGGTGGCTGCTTACGAACAGGGCACGGGATTGTGGGAGCAAAGCTTCTGGTGTTAGGCTCAGGGAAAAGGGGGATCTGGTTTAGCACACAAAGTGCAGGGGCGGCTGGGTGCAGGGTGCTGTTTTGACGTTAGGTGCCCTGTTTTCAATAGGGATTTTCGTTTTTGGTTTTTAGCTGCAGGCTTGGTCCAGGAAGACTTCCGGGAGGAACCAACAGCTGGGCAGGTAAGTTGGAGGGCTCGGGGACGTACGTGCACCGTGGGTTCCTTTCTTCAGGGCGCAGGGCGGCTGGATGCAGGGGTGTCTTTAGAGGTCGTATTTCACCTTACCGGGCCACTCTGATGTGGGGGTGGGGGGGGGGTCTCTGTGCAGAGGCTGCAGGTGACGTCGGGGAGTCCTGTAGGGGTCATCCCATGGATGACTCAGACTCTGGAGTGCTGGGGGATCTCACTGGGACCGGTGAGCCACTCGGTCCGTAGGCGACGGGTGCAGTGGTGGTTCCAGACGTAGTGTTTCTTTGTTTTCAGCAGGCTCAGTCCGTCTTGGGAGTTTTCTTTTGAACAGAGCTGCTATTCACAGGAGATCCGGTCTTTGTTGAAAGCAGTCAGTCCTCCCAGGGTTCTGGATGTCTCTGATTGCAGGACAAGGCGACTTTCGGTGCAGGATCTCCGGATACTGCAGACGGACCGGTAGGGCTGGGGCTAAGTCGGTTCTTCTCTGCAGACTCCTCTGCTGGGCGTCGTCTTTCATCCTTCGTGGTTGTGGGAATCTGTCTTCTTGGTTCAGGGCTGCCCCCTAAATATTGTATTTAGGGGGTATTTTAGGGGCCTCAAGGGCAGTAGCCAATGGGCTACTGACCTTAGGGTGACTACACTCTTGGTGTGCTCACCCGACGTGGTGGAGGGAGCACAATCCCTATTCCTGATTGGGGTGTGCTTGCCATCTGCAAGATGGGTGGCACTGAAGAGTGGGCTTCACCTTGCCTCCCCCACCTGAGGGGTGGGGTAGGCAGAGGCGGGCGCATCTTCTGGGCTCGATAAGTCCCCCACCCCCTGTCTTCCTGCCGAAAAGGAGGGTAGACGGGAATGGGGCCTGCTCCTGATAGCAGGAGAGGCAGGGAGTCGCATTACAATGGCTGCAAGGCCTTTGAAGCTCCCCAGCCACAGATGGCTCTTCCTGGCCTGTGGGAGGTGTGAACCTCCGCCCAGGAAAGGCTTTATTTCTGGGCTCGGGGAGCGAAGGCTCAAACCCAAGAGGTCTTGAAACCTGTCTAATGGTGGCAGGCTGCTGTGTACCAGTCATCTCTAAGATGCCCTCTGAGTGCATTTTTCATTAAATCCCACACTGGCATAGTGGGTTTATTGTGCTGAGAAGTTTGCTACTAAACTTCCCAGTTTTCAGTAAAGCCATTATGGTGCTGTGGAGTTCGTAATGACAAACTCCCAGCACCATATACTCCTAGTGGCAGTACTGCACTTAAAATGTCTAAGAATTTGCTTAGACACTGTAGGGGTACTGGGCTCATGTGCCTGTACCCTCATCACTGGTATAGTGCACCCAGCTAGAGGGGTGGCTGATTATGCCAGGACAGTGGGTTGTAGGCATGGCACACAGGGATGTGTGCAATGTCGACTCTTCACTTTGTTCTGCACCAAAACACGCAGCCTGCAATGCGTGGGGATATATATACACACACTCTCTCACACTCCCTAAGGGTGGCACAATAAGTGCTGCAGCCCTTAGAGACCTTACCTGGCCACAGTACCCTTTACAAGGGACTGACCTTACATGTGGCCTGAGGTGCCAATTGGGGTGCATAGTTAAAGTGCATCAACAGTCTGGTAAAAAGTGTGGGGGGGGTTACTGCAACAGAAACCCAGCTTTCTACTCAAGCACCCCCCCCCCCCCACCCCCCAACCCAAAGGCCAAGAGACTTTCCCAAACCCGTGAGAGTCTTCTTGGTCTTTCAGGCGAGTAAGAGTAGAGGAAGTGGTTTGAAAGTTGCAGGCCTACTCTGCCTTGCATCCTTCCACCCAGGTCAGTCCCTTTGGGGAGCTGGCCTTCCTCAACAGTTTCAAGACCTAATACCCAATGCACCTTTCCTAGCTCTTTAGTGTCTTTACCACAACCTTTTTAGTTTGGGATCAGAGGTGCCTACCTCTGCAACTTCTAACGTAGCTAGGGCAAAACCTAGCTTACCCACAGAGGTTACCCACAACTTGAGCAATCCCACCATGTCCAATAGGATCAGGGAGCCTAACTTGCGACTTGGCAGAGGGCTAGGCTACCATGCCAAGGACAGTGCTGCCATGAAGGCCAACACCCAGCAGAGGCTACTGACAAAACACATCTTTAGCTCTCTACTGGTAGGTGAAGTGGCTACCTTAGAGGCTTCTTTGGGTTCTGAGGCCTGTCTGCTGTTCTAGGGTAGGGGTCACCACACTGTAGTGAACACTCTTCTTCCTCCCTCTTTTCTGTCATCTGAGGAGCCACCAACTCAGGCTGGACAGTTGTCTGACTAGTCAGGTCTTTTTGTTGGTTAGGAATGTGAGAAGTTGGCCTGATATGTAGTGCTCACTGTTCTAGTGATCACTGTGTATCATTCCAAACGACCCTCATTGATGATTGGTTGTAAGTCAACCTTTTAGACCAGCTATCCTAGTAGCGTGGATACGAGCAGTCTTAGGCTAAACTCTAGAGGTTGACTTACAACCAATCATCAATGAGGGTCGTTTGGAATGATACACAGTGATCACTAGAACAGTGAGCACTACATATCAGGCCAACTTCTCACATTGGTGAGCAGCGGTTGGGATTTGAGCTTGCTGTTGTTTTACCACACATGTATCCTAAGAATATCGCAGTGAAAGATCACATAAGTACCCAGGTACATATAACTTAACTTAGAATACTCCGAGTTCTACTGAACCGGCTGTTGTAGTGTAACAGGGCTTAGCACACCCTGACTACAACTCTTAGCAAGGGATCAGTAGGTAAACCCATAGTGTAGGTAGGTGCAACACTTACACCTCACTAGAAAAGCATGTCGGTCCACGGAGAGTCTGCAGGGACTCCCTTAGTGGTCAGTGACCCTCCACAGGTCGTGTCACGATATGCAACTCTTAGCTTCAAGGAGATGAGACAACTGTGTGCCTCCCGGAAGCTAAACCAGGGTTCTAACCCTACCATCGCAATACTGATAGGTCTCTTAGAGGCGTACGATGCTAGGAGGTCCTCTAACCCAGGTCCCCCCAGTGCAGATGGGAACATGCCTCCCTTAGAGGGAACCCTCGGTGACCCAGACCTCGACCTCCACACAGAGGAGGAGGACGAGGACGAGTTATCGGGAGACGAGGCAGACAAAGGTCCAGTGGTAGTCGGCAGGCTTACAAGGACCAACTTAAGCAGGCATGAGAATGGAACTGGGGGAGCCCCGGGCCCACGCTCAAGCAGGCTTAACCTTGGGAACGGACGAGCTAGGTCTCTCTCCAGAGGCTCTGGCAGATCGGTTCATACACATGTCTCTCAGGCACCTTCTCAGAGAGGAATGACTTCCCCTCAGAGGAGGGAGCATGAAGCGAAGATGCGGGAGGTCAATCTGAGGATCGAGCGGGAAGAACTTGCCCTCGCCAAAGAAAGACTTGCCTTAGCCCGAGAGCAGAAATTAAGTGGGTTAGATCCCACTGGTGGCAGCGTTCTCAATAGAGAGAAAGACAGGGGTATAGACACTAGACACCTGAGTAAAATAGTGCCCCCCTTTAAACAAGGGGACGACATCCACAAGTGGATAACTGCCTTGGAGAGGGCCTGCACTGTCCAGTGCGTCCCCCCAAGTCAGTGGGCAGCTATACTGTGGCTTTCCTTTGAAGGTAAAGGAAGGGACAAGCTCCTCACTACAAGAGCTGAGGATGCTAACAACTACCAAGTCCTGAAGAACACACTGATTGATGGGTTCGGCTTAACCACGGAACAGTACCGGGTGCTGTTCCGAGACACCCAGAAAATTCAGTCTCAGGATTGGGCTGACTTTGTCGATTGTGCCACTAAGGCTTTGGAAGGCTGGTTGCTGGGTAGCAAGGTTACTGATTACACAGGATTGTACAATCTTATCATGCGAGAACAGATTTTAAACAACTGTCAGAACCAATTGTTGCATCAGCACCTTGTCGACTCGGATCTGACCTCTCCCCAAGAATTGGGAAAGAAGGCAGACAGATGGGTCAGAACAAGGGTCAAGCAGAACCAGAATCAGAACCAGGGTGGTCAGAAGAAAGCAGACCAAAAGGGTAACAAGAACGAACAAAATGACCAGAAGTCTTCGACAGGTCCCCAACAAACCAAAGAGGGTGGGGGTCAGGCTTCACAGAAGAAGAAGACTCAAGAAGGCCAGTCAAAAAGGTGGTGCCAATACTGTAAAAGTAAGACTCACTGGTTTAGTGAGTGCACCAAGAAAGGAGGGCAAACTCCTACCACTGCAGCCCCTAAGGCACCTGCGCCCCCTAGTACAGTCAGCAGTGGTAGTGCGCCTCCCAAGGCATTAGTTGGGTTAACCTTGGGAACCGAGGGGAGTGACGACTTAGTCGGCACGCTCACTCAGGCCGTCCTTGTCTGTACAGGGGATATGGATATGTCCCCTGATGCCAGTCCCAATACTTTGGGCAAATACAGGCAGACACCTTTGATAAATGGAAGAGTGGCTCAGGCCTACAGGGACACGTGTGCCAGTGTCACCATGGTGACGCCTAACTTCGTGGACCCTGGACAGATCATGCTAGGTACCAGTTACCTAGTGACCAATGCCAGCAACGTCACTACCAATCACAGTATGGCAGTTGTTGATTTCTCCTGGGGAGGGGTAAGTGGCCCGAAAAAGGTTGTGGTTAGTTCAGACCTCCCCGTAGAATGTCTGTTGGGCAATGATTTGGAAACGTCACAATGGTCAGAAGTGGAGCAGAGGACTCACATGGAAATGTTAGGTTTGCCAGCACATGTCCTTGCTGTGACCAGGTCACAGGCCAAAAGATGCCCCACTGAACAGGTGCTGGATCCTGGAAGAACGGACCAGACACCTTCCAAGAAAAGGAGCAGTAAGGGTAAGGCTTCGCCTTCCCCCTTGCCCCAGGTCGTGGATCAAGTCTCCGAGGAGGCTGACCTTAAAGAACTGAGGGAAACTGAGCCGCAAGAGCTTGAACCTGGTCAGGTTGAGTTTCTGGGCTCAGGGGGACCCTCCAGGGAAGACCTGGGGAAGGCACAGTTAGACTGCCCCTCACTTGAACCCCTCAGACAGCAGGCCGCTGCTGAGGCTGCAGGGAACGCCACGGGTACCCACAAAGTGTACTGGGACGATGGACTCCTGTACTCTGAGGCAAGAGACCCCAAACCTGGTGCGACCAGGAGGCTGGTCATCCCCTTGTCTCTGAGAGGTTTCCTTCTCACCTTGGCCCACGAGATTCCCCTTGCAGGTCACTTAGGCCAGAATAAGACTTGGGACAGAATTGTTCCACACTTTCACTGGCCCCACATGTCCGAAGATACGAAGGAGTTTTGCCGCTCCTGTGTCACTTGCCAAGCCAGTGGTAAGTCAGGGGGCACGACAAAGGCCCCCCTCATACCACTACCAGTGGTGGGGGTACCCTTTGAACGAGTGGGGATCGACATTGTCGGACCAATGGAACCCCAGACAGCATCAGGGCACAAGTTTATACTGGTGGTGGTGGACCACGCCACCAGGTATCCTGAAGCTATTCCCCTTAGGACCACTACGGCACCTGTGGTGGCACGGACCCTACTTGGAGTGTTCTCCAGAGTGGGCTTCCCTAAGGAGGTCGTCTCAGACAGAGGTGCAAACTTCATGTCGGGATATCTGACTGCTATGTGGAAGGAATGTGGTGTCAACTACAAGTTCACCACACCCTATCACCCACAATGCAATGGGCTGGTTGAGAGATTCAACCGGACCCTAAAAGGGATGATTCACGGACTACCTGAAAAGCTTCGGCGGAGATGGGATGTCCTGATACCCTGCCTCTTGTTCGCCTACAGAGAGGTCCCGCAGAAGGGGGTTGGCTACAGCCCTTTTGAGCTTCTGTTCGGACATCCTGTAAGGGGACCCCTTTGTTTGGTAAAGGAAGGATGGGAGAGACCTCTCAGAAAGCCGGCATCAAACATTGTGGACTATGTGCTCGGTCTCCGCTCGCGGATGGCGGAGTACATGGAAAAGGCGTCTAAAAACCTTGAGGCGAGCCAAGAATTACAGAAAGCTTGGCACGACCAAAAGGCTGTCCTGACGGTGTATCAGCCTGGACAGAAGGTGTGGGTGCTGGAGCCAGTGGCCCCAGCAGCACTCAAAGACAAATGGTCTGGGCCCCACACGATCATTGAGCAAAAGGGAGAGGTCACCTACCTGGTAGACCTGGGAACTCCCCGGAGCCCCCACAGGGTGCTCCACGTAAACAGGCTCAAGGCGTATGTCGACAGGGAGGGCATGGGCTTGCTCATGGCCACAGATGAGAGACAGGAGGAGGAGAGTGACCCTCTCCCGGACCTGCTCTCTCAGAACCCTGACGATGGATCAGTAGATGGTGTTGTCTTTTGTGGCAGCCTCTCTGGGCATCAACAAGAGGATTGTAAACAGGTTCTTCAATCCTTTCGACATATGTTCTCTCTGACACCCAGTCAGACCAAGTGGTGTACCCACGAGGTCGACACTGGGGACAGTCTGCCCGTAAAGAGTAAAATCTATCGGCAACCTGATCATGTCAGAGACTGCATCAAGACAGAGGTGCAGAAAATGTTGGAGCTGGGAGTCATTGAACCCTCGGACAGCCCCTGGGCTAGTCCCGTAGTGCTCGTGCTGAAACCTCACACCCAGGGCGGTAAGAAAGAGATGAGGTTTTGCGTGGACTACAGAGGTCTCAATGCGGTCACTAAGACCGACGCCCACCCGATACCAAGAGCAGACGAACTTATCGACCGGTTGGCCTCGGCCAACTACTTAAGTACGTTTGACCTGACAGCTGGGTATTGGCAAATCAGGTTAGCTGAGGAGGCCAAGCCCAAAACAGCATTTTCTACCCCGGGTGGGCATTATCAGTTCGTGGTAATGCCCTTTGGTTTGAAAAATGCACCTGCCACCTTCCAAAGGCTGGTGAATCGAGTTCTCACTGGGTTGGACGACTTCTGTGCGGCGTATCTGGACGATATCGCTGTCTTTAGCTCCACCTGGGAGGATCACCTGGTCCACCTGAGGAAAGTGTTAGAGGCCCTGCAGAAGGCAGGCCTCACTATCAAGGCCACCAAGTGCCAGATAGGGCAGACACAGGTTGTATACCTGGGCCACCTTGTAGGTGGAGGCCAGGTTCAACCATTGGAGAGCAAAATACAGGCCATCCAGGACTGGGCTCCTCCAACCACCCAGACTCAGGTTCGAGCTTTCTTGGGCCTGACTGGTTATTACCGGAAATTTGTCAGAAATTATGGATCCATTGTGACCCCGCTAAACGACCTGACAAGTAAAAAGATGCCAAAAAAAGTTCAGTGGACAGCAAGCTGTCAGAAGGCATTCGATGACCTAAAGCAGGCCATGTGCACAGCACCTATCCTAAAGAGTCCAGACTACTCCAAACCATTCATTGTCCAAACAGACGCTTCGGAGCTGGGTGTGGGAGCTGTTCTATCGCAACTGAATTTTGATGGTCATGACCAGCCCATAGCTTTTATTAGCAGGAGGCTGACCCCCAGAGAGAAGAATTGGTCAGCTATTGAGAGGGAGGCCTTTGCTGTGGTTTGGGCCCTGAAGAAGTTGAGGCCATACTTGTTTGGCACTCACTTCAAGATTCAGACCGACCATAAGCCCCTCTTGTGGCTAAATCAAATGAAGGGTGAAAACCCCAAACTACTTAGGTGGTCCATTTCCCTACAGGGGATGGACTTCACAGTGGAGCATAGACCTGGCACTGATCATGGCAATGCAGATGGGCTCTCCAGGTATTTCCACTTAGAGCAAGAAGACTCATCTGGTCAAGGTTAGCTTATTGTCCCAAAGTTTGGGGGGGGGTCATGTAGGAGAGTAGGGTCTGCAATCCTATGATCACCCAGATTTTTTGCTTTTGCTTCATTGGTTTACGACTTTCTCCGGCTGTGGGCCTGCCAATCAGACCCACAGCCTAGCTGTTCTCTCTCGAAATTAACACACATGTACGTTAGGTGCATCCACTAATTGGAACTGGGCCACCTTGTCAGTCCCTGTCTCAGCATACCACAGGTATCCAGGGCATCGGTGTACCCAGGGCCTACCAGGGGCTGAAGCATGTATTATGCCACCCCTGGAATGGCCGCCCAAATCTGACACAACTGGCTGCACGACAGCTGGGGCCACCTGGTGTAATCACCCGTTGCTGTAGGTGTAGTATTCCTACACCTAACCCTAAAATGGACACATGGATTCCTATCAGTCACTCCTATAGCAGGCCTTATCAATCCTGAAGGCAGAGTGCAGGGAATCATGTGGGACGGTGCTCTGGCGCGAGCTGAGCCCGTCGACGGCTTGCGGAACCAAGCCCTAATAGCCGTTCCATGGTGACGCGGGCCAACTACTTTTAAGGCATTATAATCCTTGCGGTTATTTGCTAACTTTGGCATCGCATCACCTATACATGTCGAGTAAGGTGTCATACGAATGGGAATACGAACCCCTCGCCAGTCCTGGTGACGGGGTTAGCATTCCCCCCTTTTAGAGGGACACGACATGGAAGTAACCTTGAACCCCGGTTAAAGTTGACTCAAGCCTCAGCATCACAAAATGGATGCTGCCACCAGACACAAGTCTGACCTCCTGCTGCTGGGGGACCTTCCAGCAAGGGGAGCTTGGACAAAGGGTTTCCTGTCGAGGGCGGTGTTAGCACCGTCCCAGACAGGGTTTGTGTATCCCAGGTAGGCAGGGCTGAAAGGAAGGTGACTGCAAGTGGCACCCCGGTGCTCACTGTGCATAGCCCGGCTCAAACCAGTTTCGGGGGCACACCAGCCCCTGAGCTGGCGCGAAGCCGGACAAAGGATAGGGGTGTAACCACCCCCCTCCTGGCTCCACCCATAGGTAGAACCTAGTCACGGGCCAGCCCCTTTCTCTTAGAATAAAGGTAGGAGCGAGTCCCCTTCCCAAATTGGATAATCGGATAATCGGATAATCAGATAATCGGATAACTCCGAATCACGAACTACTTTCCACGAAAGGAACTCTTGACTATTTCTGAAGACTCTCCCTTGTGGCTAAGGAGTAGCCACCCTGCACCAGCGGGCACCATCTAAGCGCTTGCGGTTTGCTGTAAGTCTCTCCTACGGATCAAGACTGCCCAGCTCGACGAGACCCGAGTTCCCTGCCATCTCTGACCTTTTACCTCCCTCATCAGCTCAGCTGAGAGTCGTAGGTGTGACGAGACCTGCGGGACCGGCTATCTTCAGAACCTGCACGACGCTTATCTAGCACGCCCACCGAGGGACCCTCGAGTGAGTGCACCTAGGGTTTGAGAAGCCCTAACCCTGAGCAGCTCCAGCATCGAAGTCTGCCTCCCCAGCATCCCCGAGATCTGCGTGGGGGCCCTTCCGCTCCTTGTTGTTCACCGCGTTGTTCGACCACTTGCCGACCGGCTTGTGGCCCTCTTCACGACGCACCACGATTGTTTCATCACTAGTCTGGTTGCTCCAGACTGGCTCTTGCTCCCCTTCAACAGAGGAGTACCACGGACCCTCCTGGTCCACTCCCGACGCCATCTTGACTCCCCCGCCTGGGTGGCCACTGCCAAGATCCGCTGCCCCTTCCTGGGCCCAGCATCATCGACAGCAGACACCTTCGTGGGACAGCTCGCCCTCCATCCTGGTCGCCGCCGCGCCTCCTGGTCCGAGGAACAGCCGAGTCCGACGTCACCCACTCACCTGGTCGAGGTGACTTCAGCCGGTACCCTCCTGGTACCCACACGATCGCTGGCTAGCGGTTGAGAACTGAGTCCCCTCTGCTTTCAGGTTTTCCTTCACCACCGATCCAGGCTTGGATCGCTCTGAACATCGTCACTGGTCGCCTGCCAGCAACTTCTTCTTTCAGGCTCCTGAGACTACACGAGGACTCCCGACATCTTGACGAACTTCACGCAGCCGCAGCCTCCGGGCTAGGTAACTCGAGCATCTCGGTGCTCCATCGCAGGTTCGCTCTACAAGTGTCCAGTTCCTTTTTCGTTTAGTCCCACTGATCGGATCACTCCGGAATCAGTATCTCCAGACTCTAACCATTCGCATTTCACTGTTAGTGTAGATGGTTTCTCGTGCCCCTCGGGCATTTGTGTAAATTGTGCAACTGAAGTATTTTCCTAAGAGTTTTGTAGTGTGCTTAGCTCCCTGACTCATAAAGAGCCAGGGTAGTCTTGTCATAAATAAATATCCTTTTATTTTCATAACAACTTGTGTGGTGTCCTTTCACTTGGTGTTCAAGGGGTATATGTGATGGTAAACAGCTGGCTTAACACGCCCTCTAGAGTTTAGCCTAAGACTGCTCGTATCCACGCTACTAGGATAGCTGGTCTAAAAGGTTGACTTACAACCAATCATCAATAAGGGTCGTTTGGAATGATACACAGTGATCACTAGAATAGTGAGCACTACATATCAGGCCAACTTCTCACAAGGAAGGACTTCAGTGCCAATTTTTTAAGTTCTCCCTTACTGGGATTGAATCTCCCTGGCCCACTGGAACTGTGGCTAACAGGTGTCCACCTTTCTACACTGTCTCTTCTTTATCTTTTGTGGTTTATCTGCACTAACTGCTGTTCAGCGCCCCCTGGTTCCTTGGATGAGGTCTGGCACTGGACTAATACCTCTCTTTAGCCCGGACGAACCTCAGGGTGGTAATTCCCAAGGAGACAATCGAGGGGGAGGTCTTTGACTACCACCTTTCTCCAACTAAGGGACCTAGCTATTTCTAAGGGCACCACAGCTGCATGCCTAACTGTGACCTCTCCTGGGATAGCCCTTACTCTTTTTGTTCCTCCTGGGACATACTGGTTTGAGAGTACCAACCTGTCATGCACTGCGACTGTCACAAGTATCTCTCAGGGCAGTGGCTGGGATTCCATTCACCAGTAGGTGGTGGATGTGTCTACTCCCCTCTGGAATCGCCAACTCACCTTTTGGGCCCATTTTACAGTTGAAGGCTATGAGGACTTCCTCATCTGAGGAACCACCCTCCAAAGCTACACTGCCAACCCCTGGAGCTACACTAGGGGCTGTATTTTTAGGACAGCTAGGGTCTTTGGTGTGGTGTCCTGTCTTTAGACAGTTGACACTATACCTTGTTGGGATCCCAACTCTTACCTTGTTAGCCAGTTTTAGTTTGTGAGGTGTCTGGGCCCACCCTGCTGGACAGATTTTTGGGGGGCTACCAGGGACTCCTTACTTTTACTTGAGCGAATGGTCCGCCTTCTTTCCCAATTCCTGGGGAGAAATTGGACCTAGGTCTACCAGATACGGATGCAACTTTTTAATCAGTGCAATCACTTAATATGTATATCTGCTACAGGATGAATCTCCTGATCTCTTTTTAACAGAGACATGGTTGTCAGCAGATATGGTGGCTGTGCCAGGTCTGGCGCTTCCCCAGGGTTTTAACATTGTGACTCTGAATAGAGTCAAGAGCGGGCGGTATTGCTGTTATTAAATCTTGCTTCTCCTGTACTTTTGTTAGTCTCTGGTTGGCTGTGAATGCGCGTGTTTTGGGATCGCGTTTAGCGCCAGTTATACCATGTCCGGGCTATTGATTTCCTGCCCGCCAGGACCGTCTAAAGAGTTTAGGATCGCTCTCATTCGCCACTATAAGCTCCCTGGCCATGAGGGCTGCCAATTTTAGTGTTATCAGTGATTTGAATCTACATCTCGACAGTTCCTATTACTTGGAAATGGGTAATTTCTTAGCTCATCTAGCGGCATGTCAGTTGTTTAAACTGGTCCACAGTCCCACCCATTCTGCAGGCAATTTGTTGGACCCAGATTTTTCTAACCTTCCTTTCCTCACTTTCCATACCCCTACTCCAGTGTGTTAGTCCTATCATTATTTAATATCTATGACCCTCTCAGGGGTTATGCCCGCACGGAGGGTGTCCCAGAAGCTCATATTCAGGCGCCCCTGGCACAAACTAAACTTCGATTAATTTCACGACCTCGTCTCTATAACCACATTTAGTATGCCAGATGCTTCAGATGCAGCCGATGGAACACAATCTGATTGGATCCTCCGCTCCCTGGATTCTCGTATCCCTGCAAAGTGGTCTAAAAGCCGTACTACCAAATCCAGTCCTTGGTTCAATGATGAGCTCATCACCTTGCGTAAAGCTTGTAAAAGGCTGGAGTGAGCCTGAAGACGGGACTATGACCAGATTCTGAAGGGGTGTTGGCAGCCATTAAGAAGTATCACAGAGCTATCCAGACTGAACGAGCAGCATATTTTGCAGATGAGATCAGGAACAGTAGCAACCCCTCTAAAAGCATTTTCTCGATACTGAAAGATCTTAAATCATTGGCGGGCCCTACTGCGCCTTTGATATTGTCGGATGAGCAATGTGAGGCTCTTGCCTCCTCCTTTGTTAGGAAGGCGGAAAATATCTATAAGACCTTTTCTCAAGCTGCCATGTGTTCTGTTCCCGTGTCTAAATCTTCTACTCGCACTCTGGCCGCTTTCCCGCCGATTTCTCAGGACGAGTTACACATGCTCTGTAGCAAGGTCAAATCAGGTTCCCCGGCTGACCCCCTTAAGCCTGAACAATTTATGAAGTTATTACCTGTGCTCCTTACACCTTTGGGCCAGGTGATTAACCTGTCCCTATCTACGGCAGTTGTCCCCAGGACTTGGAAACAGGCTAGGGTGGTCCCATTGTTAAAAAAACCTAATGTTGACATAGTTAAACCAGAGAACTTTCGTCCCATCTCTCTTCTGCCCTGGGTCTCCAAGATTTCTGAAACCTACATTAACGCTATCTTGATTGAATTTCTGGAGGATAACATACTGGACCCCTCCCAAAATGGTTTTCGTCCAGGCCACAGCACAGAGTCCGCTCTCCTAGCTGTGACAGAGCATTTAGGAGGGGCCCTAGACAAGGGCTGTACTTCGGCACGGATTTTATTAGATCTCAGTGCCGCGTTTGACAGTCTCCCACCAGATCCTGCTGAAGCGGTTGGAGGAGGTGGGTATTGTAGATTCTGCCCTGGATTGGTTCGCCTCCTTTCTTGCTGAGGACCTTCCAGGTAACAGCCCCCCGTTTGCTTTCATGTGTCATACTACCAAACATGGGGTGCCACAGGGCTCTGCTTTAAACCCTACACTTTTCAATCTATATGTCCAACCACTAGGAGTGGTGGCCAAGAGCAGAGGGCTCACAGCAGTATCGTATGCAGTTGGTAGTCGCACTCTGACAACTCTGCGGGATTCTTGCACGTTTCGGAGTGACCTTGAGGCTGTCGCTGAGTGGATGACTGCCAACTGTCTCCAGCTCAATGCCAGCAAGTCTGAGGTCTTGCTGGTAGGGAAAGACTCTGAGCTGTGAAGTGAACGCTGGTGGCAGCCACCTTGGGTTGTGTACCCGTCCCCAAACAGGTTGTAAAGAATCTAGGGGTTTGGGTGGACTATGCCCTTAGCTTTCAGACTCTGACCAAGAAAGTGGCAGGGACCTGTTTTGGTATACTGCGAGCACTCAAACCGCTGCTGTTTTTTTTCGACCCGTTCATCAGGCAGGTTATCGTACAGGCCTCCATCTTGTCGTGACTGGACTATGCTAGTTCGCTCTATCCAGGGACAAACCAGACGGAAATTCTGAGATTGCAAAGGGTCCAAAATGTAGGAGAGTAGGGTCTGCTTTCTATGTTCACCCCCACTTTTTGCTTTTGCTTTACTGGTTTTCGACTTAGATGTGGCTGTGGGCCTGCCAATCAGACCCACAGCCCTGCTGTTCTCTCTCTAAATTAATACTATGTACTTTAGGTGCATAACCCATTGGATAGGATCACCTTATTGGCCCCTGTACAGTGTACCCTAGGTACCCAGGGCATAGGTGTACCCTAGGCCTACAAGGGGCTGCAGCATGTATGATGCCACCCCTGGCCTGGCCTTCCATTTTGACACAACTGGCTGATCACTCAGCTGGGGCAAGGTCGTGTAATCACCCCTTGCTTAGGTGTAGTATTCCTATACCTAACTTACATATAGACACATGTGTACCTATCAGTCACTCCTATGGCAGGCCTTGACAATCCTGGAGGCAGAGTGCTTGGTAACATGTGAGATGGTGCTCTAGCATGAGCTGAGCCTGTCTGCAGCTTTCGGAACCAAGTCCTTATAGCTGTTCTATGATATAGCCTACCATATACTCTTAAAGTGCCTTATAATCTTAGACGGTTATGGTAACTATGGTTTGGCTTTATCGAAACATGTCGTGTAAGGTGTCTAACACTTTGGAATAATACCCCCATGCCATTTCTGGACATGAGGATATTATTCCCCCCTTCTAGAGGGAAAGACATGTTAAAATCATACTTCACTGTTAGCCTCTGACCAAAGCCTCAGCATCACAAAATGGATGCTGCTGCCACGACACAAGTCTGACCTCCTGCAGCTGGGAGTGATCCCAGCCAGGGAGGCCTGGACAATAGGTTTCCTGCTTGGGGAGGTGCTAGCACCTCCCCAGACAGCCTTTAGTGTATTGGGGCAGGGTGGGCTGAAAGGAATGAGACCTGCCTGGGGCACACAAGGTGTTCCTTGCATAGTCCAGTTCAAACCGGCGCTGGGGCACTCCAGCCCCAGCTCTGGCGCGAAACTGGACAAAGGGAAGTGGGTGTAACCACCCCCTCCCAGGTCCCACCCATAAGGCGTGACCTAGCAGGCATCCCAGCCCCCCAGATTAGTATAAGAGTGGGAGTTGGGCCTCAAGACTTTAGATTATCCTGAACCTGCAAACTTGAACAGAACAGAAACTCTGGACCTTCGACATTCGACGAAAGAAGAAGACTGAAGAATCTCCCTTGTGGCCAAGGAGTGGCTACCCTGTGCATACAGGCACCATCAAGAGACTACCCTTTGCTTTGCCCACGTTCTACGAGGAACCGACCGCAGAGCCCGACCAGAGCCTTGACTTCCAGACTTCTCCGACCCTGATCCACATCCACAGCAGAGCTGAGATCCGTGGAGGCGACGAGCGACGTGGGACCGGCTACCTGGGAAAAGTGGCTAGTAACTTCAAGCGCAGCTTCTGAGGCACCCTCGAAGTTGTGCACCGGGGATTGAGAAGCCCCAACCCCAAGCATCATCTGCACCGAAGATCAGCCCCCCACACTCCACGAGTCCTGCGTGGGGCCCTTCTGCATTTTCCTGCTTGCCGCGTCTGTCCGGTTGCTTGCCCGCTGGCTAGTGGCCTTTGTGACGACGCACCCTGAAATCTTCTGCGCTGGTTTGGCTCCTCGAGACTAGCTCCCGCTTCTCTGCAAAGAAGAAGCACCCCAGACCTTCCTGGTCTGCACCAGAAGCAAGTCCTCCGTTCTTCGTGGGTTCCGCTTGCCAAGGCTTGGTGAGTCCTAGTCCAACTTCGACGCCGCCGACAGCAAGAGCCTTCGTGGGACAGCTCGCCTCCTGGTCCTGGTCGTCCTCGACGCTTCCTGGTCCTCCTGGCTGCAGCGACAAGCTTCACCTTCACCTGCAATCTTCACGACATCGCCTGGTTCCTTCCTGGTTCCACGTGGTCACTGGCTAGTGACCTTGACTCTGTCCCTTCTGCTTGCAGGTCTCCTCTCTTCTTGATCCCAGCCTTGGGATCCACCGGACACTCTTCACTGACTGCCTGTCAGCATCTTTCTTCAGGCATCCATAGGAGTCGACGACGAAAACCGACGCAACTTCACCCCTATGCACCCGCAGCCTGTGGGCTAGGTAACCTGGGTACTCTGGTGCTCATCAGGATAGTGACTATCCTAGTGTCTAGTTTTCCAGTCTCGACTTCCTAGCTACTCCGGAAGTGTCCTAAATCTATCGTTTTCTTAACTGTACTATTGCTAGTGACTTTTACGCATTACGCGTGAGTGTTTCCACTCTGCACACGAATCCCGTGGGCCTCCCACTTCCTAACTAAAGCTAGTGCAGTGTAGCCCCAGCGATTCCCTAGGCCTAGGCCTATTCTATTTCCGTGACAGTGGTCCTTATACCACTTACTTAGTATATGGTTTGCGTGGCCCCTAGGGCCTAACTGTATTACTTACCTGTGTGACTTAATGTATGCTTAAATAAGACTGTGTTGTACTTACCTCTAATCTCATAAAGAGTGCTGAGGGTTTGACTAGAATAAATACACTTTATTTTATATATATATCTGTTGTGGTGTCCTTTCATTTGGTATTCAAGTGATTATATATGGTATCACAGCTGGCTTCACATGCCATTCAGAGTTTAGCCTAAGACTGCTCTTGTCCATGCTACCACTAGGATAGCTGGTCTATAAGGTTGACTTTACAACCAATCACCATAAGGGTATTTGGACTGATAAAAGGTGTACACTAGAACTAGTGACATCATACATCAGGCCAACTTCTCACATTGGTGAGCAGCGGTTGGGATCTGAGCTTGCTGTTGTAATACCATTGTAATCTTGAGATACTAAATTGAAAGATCACACAGATATTGTCTAGGTACATAGAACATAGATTATAATACTTAAGTCCTACTGGACTTAGTAGTTGTAGGTTGAAGGGAGTAACACACCCTGACTACAACTACCAGAGAGGTTTAGTAGAAACAACTAGTGTAGGTAGGTGCACACACCACACCCTCACTAGATCATGTCTCTGAGAGATCAAGTAGATGCTCTCTCAGGAGGGTCAGGTCTGCAGAAGACCCCCTCTAGATATGATACCTTAACATTCCAGGTGATGAGACAATTGTGTACCTCCAGAGGAATAAAACAGGGTGCAAACCCTACCCTCCTTCAGTTAAGACAACTCCTAGAGGAGTATGATGCTCTTAGGGCCTCTCAGGCAGGTACCCTAGGTACAGAGGAGGGTCTACCCACCACAGATGAGTCAGATGGGGCTTCAGATGGAGAGGTAGACAGCCAGGGCCAAGTAGGAAGACTTAGCCAGGCTAACCTAAGTTTACATGGGAGTTTGCATGGGGTCCCCCCATACAGACCCCGAAGTGGGCTTAACCAGAGAAACAGGAGGGACAGATCCCCTTCAAGGGAATCCATCCACTCCCATGTCTCTAGCATCTCTAGTGTTTCCTCTCACAGGGGAATGACTTCCCCTGAGAGAAAGGAACATGAAGCCAGAATGAGGGAAGCTAATCTGAGGATTCAGAGGGAAGAAGCTTGCTCTGGCTAGAGAGCAAAAGTTAAGTGGGTCAGAACCCACTGGTGGCAGCAATATCCCTAAGGATAGAGACAGGCACTATGATAATAGAAACCTGAGCAAGATTGTCCCTCCCTACAAGTGTGGGGATGACATCCACAAATGGATAACTGCTTTGGAGAGAGCTTGCAAAGTACAGCAGGTACCCCAAAGTCAGTGGGCAGCTATCTTGTGGCTCTCCTTCTCTGAGAAAGGTAGAGACAAGCTCCTCACAGTTAGTGATGAGGATGCAGATAATTACACTGTCCTGAAGAGTGCTCTGATTGATGGGTTTGGCCTAACCACTGAACAATACAGGTTGTTGTTCAAGGATACCCAGAAGACACAGACTCAGGACTGGACTGACTTTGTAGATTGTGCCACTAAGGCTCTGGAAGGCTGGCTAATGGGAAGTAAGGTTAAGGACTATACAGGATTGTATAATTTGATCATGAGAGAACAAATACTTAACAACTGTCAAAACCAGCTATTGCATCAACACCTGATTGATTCTGATCTGACTTCTCCCCAAGAATTGGGAAAGAAGGCAGATGGGTCAGGACTAGAGTTAAGCAGAAAAACCAGAACCAGGGCGGTGATCAGAAAAAGGCAGACCAGAAGGGTAATGATCAGAAACAAAAAGACCAGAAGTCTTCACCAGGCCCCCAAAAGGCTCAGGGGGAGGGTGGTCCCAAAAAGGATAAAAAGAAAGATGGCCAAAAGAAACCATGGTGCAACTATTGTAAGTCCAACTCACATTGGTTTAGTGAGTGCACCAAAAAGGATAAGCCCCCAGCCACCATTGCCCCTAAGGCAACTGTACCCCCTAGTTCAGCTGTAAGTGGTGGTTCCCAGCAAAAGGGTGTAGTAGGGTTAACCCTGGGAACTGAGGAGGATTCTGGCCTAGTCAGAGTACCTACTCAGGCTGTTCTGATCTGTGATGGGGACTTAGCTTTGTCCTCTACTGTAGGCCCCAGTAACCTGGGCAAGTACAGACACTCCTTTTATCAACCAAAGAATGGCTCAGGCCTACAGGGACACTGGGGCTAGTGTCACAATGGTGACACCTGCTTTTGTGGACCCTGGACAGATCAAACTAGGTGAGAATTACCTAGTGACCAACGCTAGCAATGCCACTACCTCACATAGTGTGGCTATTGTTAACTTCTCCTGGGAAGGGGTAACTGGCCTCAAGAAAGTTGTTGTTAGTTCAGACCTTCCTGTAGAGTGTTTACTGGGCAATGATCTTGAAACTTCAGTTTGGTCTGAAGTGGAGTATAGGACCCATGCAGAAATGCTAGGGATAGATGCACATGTCCTTGCTGTGACCAGGTCACAGGCCAAAAAGTACACCACTGAACAAGTGCTGGATCCTGAAACTATGGACCAGTCACAACCCAAGAGAAAGAGCAGTAGGGTTAAGGCTGTGCCTTCCCCCCTGCCTCAGGTGGTGGATCAGCCCTCCCAGGAGGATGATTCTGAGAGCCCTGAAGGAACTGTCCTAGAAGAACTGGAACCTGATCAGGTTGAGTTTCTTGGGACAGGGGGACCTCAAGGGCAGATCTGAGGCAGGCTCAATTAGACTGCCCCTCTCTTGAACCCCTCAGACAGCTGGCTGCTGCTGAGGCTGCAGGGAATGCTCAAGGTACCCATAGAGTGTATTGGGATGAAGGGCTACTGTATTCAGAGGCAAGAGACCCCAAGCCTGGTGCATCCAGGAGGTTGGTCATACCACTGAAGTTCAGAGGCTTCCTTCTTACCTTGGCCCATGATATTCCCCTTGCAGGACATCTAGGCCAGAACAAGACTTGGGACAGGCTTGTCCCTCACTTTCACTGGCCCCATATGTCAGAAGATACTAAGGAGTTTTGTCGCTCCTGTGTCACCTGCCAAGCCAGTGGCAAATCAGGTGGCACCACAAAGGCCCCCCTCATACCACTACCTCTGGTGGGGGTCCCCTTTGAAAGAGTGGGCATAGATATTGTAGGACCAATGGACCCACAAACAGCATCTGGGCACAGATTCATACTGGTGATAGTGGACCATGCCACCAGGTACCCAGAAGCAATTCCCCCGAGGACCACAACAGCTCCTGTTGTGGCAAGGGCCCTGCTTGGAGTATTCTCCAGAGTGGGCTTTCCAAAGGAGGTCATTTCTGACAGAGGTGCCAACTTCATGTCAGGATACTTGACTGCAATGTGGAAGGAGTGTTGTGTTCACTACAACCAAAAGGCTGTACTGACTGTTTACCAGCCAGGACAGAAAGTGTGGGTGTTGGAGCCAGTGGCCCCAGCAGCACTCCAAGACAAATGGTCTGGACCCCACACTATTGTTGAGAAAAAGGGAGAAGTCACCTACTTGGTGGACCTTGGGACTCCCAGAAGCCCCCACAGGGTGCTTCATGTCAACAGATTGAAGGCATATGTTGACAGGGCAGACATAGGGCTACTCATGGCTACAGATGAGGGGCAGGAGGCAGAGAGTGACCCTCTCCCAGACCTGTTGACTCAGAACCCTGATGATGGCTCAGTTGATGGTGTGGTCTTTTCTGACAGCCTCACTGTCCATCAGCAACAGGACTGCAGACAAGTTCTGCAATCCTACAGACATATGTTCTCTCTGACCCCAAGTCAGACAAACTGGTGCACCCATGAGGTGGACACTGGTGACAGTCTGCCTGTGAAGAGTAAAATCTACAGGCAACCTGACCATGTCAGGGACTGCATAAAAGTTGAGGTACAAAAGATGTTGGAGCTGGGAGTCATTGAACCTTCAGAGAGCCCTTGGGCTAGTCCTGTAGTTCTTGTGCCAAAACCTCACACCCAAGATGGTAAGAGAGAGATGAGGTTTTGCGTGGATTACAGAGGTCTCAATGCTGTCACTAGGACAGATGCCCACCCAATACCTAGGGCAGATGAGCTCATTGACAGACTGGCAGCTGCTAAGTTTTTGAGCACATTTGACCTGACAGCAGGCTACTGGCAAATCAGACTAGCTGAGAGTGCAAAGGCCAAAACTGCTTTCTCGACCCCAGGAGGACATTATCAATTTGTGGTAATGCCCTTTGGTTTGAAGAATGCACCTGCCACTTTCCAAAGGTTGGTGAATCAAGTCCTTACTGGGTTGGATGATTATTGTGCAGCTTATCTTGATGATATTGCTGTCTTTAGCTCCACCTGGGAGGATCACCTGGTCCACCTGAGGAATGTTTTAGAGGCCCTGCAAAAGGCAGGCCTCACTATCAAGGCCACTAAGTGCCAGATAGTGCAGAGCAAGGTTGTATAACTGGGCCACCTAGTTGGTGGGGGTCAGGTTCAACCACTGGAGAGCAAGATCCAGACCATAAAGGACTGGACTCCTCCAACTACCCAGACTCAGGTCAGAGCTTTCTTGGGCCTGACTGGGTACTACAGAAAGTTTAAGAACTATGGGTCCATAGTGACACCACTTAATGACTTGACCTCCAAGAAGATGCCAAAGAAAGTTCAGTGGACAGTAAGCTGTCAAAAAGCATTTGATGACCTGAAGCAGGCCATGTGCAGTGCACCTATTCTGAAAAGTCCAGACTACTCCAAAGAGTTCATTGTCCAGACAGATGCTTCTGAGTTAGGTGTGGGAGCTGTTCTTTCACAACTGAATGTAGATGGTCAAGACCAGCCCATTGCTTTTATAAGTAGAAGGCTGACCCCTAGAGAGAAACGTTGGTCAGCTATTGAGAGGGAGGCCTTTGCTGTGGTTTGGGCCCTGAAGAAGCTGAGGCCATACTTGTTTGGCACTCACTTCAAGATTCAGACAGACCATAAGCCCCTCTTGTGGCTAAATCAGATGAAGGGTGAAAATCCCAAACTTCTTAGGTGGTCCATTTCCCTACAGGGGATGGACTTCACAGTGGAACATAGACCTGGGACTGACCATGCCAATGCAGATGGACTCTCCAGATATTTCCACTTAGAACATGAAGACTCAACTGGTCAAGGTTAGTTTAATGTCCCTAAGTTTAGGGGGGGGGGGTTGTGTAGGAGAGTAGGGTCTGCTTTCTATGTTCACCCCCACTTTTTGCTTTTGCTTTACTGGTTTTCGACTTAGATGTGGCTGTGGGCCTGCCAATCAGACCCACAGCCCTGCTGTTCTCTCTCTAAATTAATACTATGTACTTTAGGTGCATAACCCATTTGGATAGGATCACCTTATTGGCCCCTGTACAGTGTACCCTAGGTACCCAGGGCATAGGTGTACCCTAGGCCTACCAGGGGCTGCAGCATGTATTATGCCACCCCTGGCCTGGCCTTCCATTTTGACACAACTGGCTGATCACTCAGCTGGGGCAAGGTCGTGTAATCACCCCTTGCTTAGGTGTAGTATTCCATTACCTAACTTACATATAGACACGTGTACCTATCAGTCACTCCTATGGCAGGCCTTAACAATCCTGGAGGCAGAGTGCTTGGTAACATGTGAGATGGTGCTCTAGCATGAGCTGAGCCTGTCTGCAGCTTTCGGAACCAAGTCCTTATAGCTGTTCTATGATATAGCCTACCATATACTCTTAAAGTGCCTTATAATCTTAAACGGGTATGGTAACTATGGTTTGGCTTTATCGAAACATGTCGTGTAAGGTGTCTAACACTGTGGAATAATACCCCCATGCCATTTCTGGACATGAGGATATTATTCCCCCCTTCTAGAGGGAAAGACATGTTAAAATCATACTTCACTGTTAGCCTCTGACCAAAGCCTCAGCATCACAAAATGGATGCTGCTGCCACGACACAAGTCTGACCTCCTGCAGCTGGGAGTGATCCCAGCCAGGGAGGCCTGGACAATAGGTTTCCTGCTTGGGGAGGTGCTAGCACCTCCCCAGACAGCCTTTAGTGTATTGGGGCAGGGTGGGCTGAAAGGAATGAGACATGCCTGGGGCACACAAGGTGTTCCTTGCATAGTCCAGTTCAAACCGGCGCTGGGGCACTCCAGCCCCAGCTCTGGCGCGAAACTGGACAAAGGGAAGTGGGTGTAACCACCCCCTCCCAGGTCCCACCCATAAGGCGTGACCTAGCAGGCATCCCAGCCCCCCAGATTAGTATAAGAGTGGGAGTTGGGCCTCAAGACTTTAGATTATCCTGAACCTGCAACTTGAACAGAAACTCTGGACCTTCGACATTCGACGAAAGAAGAAGACTGAAGAATCTCCCTTGTGGCCAAGGAGTGGCTACCCTGTGCAAACAGGCACCATCAAGAGACTACCCTTTGCTTTGCCCACGTTCTACGAGGAACCGACTGCAGAGCCCGACCAGAGCCTTGACTTCCAGACTTCTCCGACCCTGATCCACATCCACAGCAGAGCTGAGATCCGTGGAGGCGACGAGCGACGTGGGACCGGCTACCTGGGAAAAGTGGCTAGTAACTTCAAGCGCAGCTTCTGAGGCACCCTCGAAGTTGTGCACCGGGGATTGAGAAGCCCCAACCCCAAGCACCATCTGCACCGAAGATCAGCCCCCCACACTCCACGAGTCCTGCGTGGGGCCCTTCTGCATTTTCCTGCTTGCCGCGTCTGTCCGGTTGCTTGCCTGCTGGCTAGTGGCCTTTGTGACGACGCACCCTGAAATCTTCTGCGCTGGTTTGGCTCCTCCAGACTGGCTCCCGCTTCTCTGCAAAGAAGAAGCACCCCAGACCTTCCTGGTCTGCACCAGAAGCAAGTCCTCCGTTCTTCGTGGGTTCCGCTTGCCAAGGCTTGGTGAGTCCTAGTCCAACTTCGACGCCGCCGACAGCAAGAGCCTTCGTGGGACAGCTCGCCTCCTGGTCCTGGTCGTCCTCGACGCTTCCTGGTCCTCCTGGCTGCAACGACGAGCTTCACCTTCACCTGCAATCTTCACGACATCGCCTGGTTCCTTCCTGGTTCCACGTGGTCACTGGCTAGTGACCTTGACTCTGTCCCTTCCGCTTGCAGGTTTCCTCTCTTCTTGATCCCAGCCTTGGGATCCACCGGACACTCTTCACTGACTGCCTGTCAGCATCTTTCTTCAGGCATCCATAGGAGTCGACGACGAAAACCGACGCATCTTCACCCCTATGCACCCGCAGCCTGTGGGCTAGGTAACTTGGGTACTCCGGTGCTCATCAGGATAGTGACTATCCTAGTGTCTAGTTTTCCAGTCTCAACTTCCTAGCTACTCCGGTAGTGTCCTAAATCTACAGTTTTCTAAACTGTACTATTGCTATTGACTTTTACGCATTACGCGTGAGTGTTTCCACTCTGCACACGAATCCCGTGGGCCTCCCACTTCCTAACTAACGCTAGTGTAGTGTAGCCCCAGCGATTCCCTAGGCCTAGGCCTATTCTATTTCCGTGACAGTGGTCCTTATACCACTTACTTAGTATATGGTTTGCGTGGCCCCTAGGGCCTAACTGTATTACTTACCTGTGTGACTTAATGTATGCTTAAATAAGACTGTGTTGTACTTACCTCTAATCTCATAAAGAGTGCTGAGGGTTTGACTAGAATAAATACACTTTATTTTATATATATATCTGTTGTGGTGTCCTTTCATTTGGTATTCAAGGGATTATATATGGTATCACAGCTGGCTTCACATGCCATTCAGAGTTTAGCCTAAGACTGCTCTTGTCCATGCTACCACTAGGATAGCTGGTCTATAAGGTTGACTTTACAACCAATCACCATAAGGGTATTTGGACTGATATAAGGTGTACACTAGAACTAGTGACATCATACATCAGGCCAACTTCTCACACAAAATACCGCCGCCAGAACTCTTTTTGGCCTGCCTAGAACTTGCTCTGAGTGCTATCCGCCGGCTACACTGGCTGCCTGTGGCCAAACGCGTAGAGTTGAAGTCTCTCTGCATTGCTTTTAAAAAATGTAATGTTCGAGGCATATGAGCTGCAGATTGTACACTTAGCATAGATCGCCATCTGGTGTTGGGCCCGGATGTTTGCAGTTTGTTTTTGTTCTTTGGACAGTCTTTGGAAGTCACGAGTTCGGTGACTCCTCCTTCGGTCCGTACTGCACATGGGCTTCGGCTCCATCCTCAGATTGTTTTTTTCCGCCATCGGGCTCGGATGTGATACTTCGTGCTCCGGCTTCGAACTTCTACGGTTCCAGCCTCGACGGAAAATCCTCGTTCTTCGAGTTTCTTCATGTATCTTCATCTCTCGAAGCGGCACTTTTCTCCATTCCACACATCGGCACCGGCCTTCGGGCCCTCCTCGACTCCGGTCCCGGCCGATGGAAAGGACTCCGTTCAAAAAGTGCCCAAAATGTGGGTCTAAATTTCCCCACACCGACCTCCATCAGGTGTGTAACCTTTGCCTCTCTCCAGAACACGAGGCTAGAGACTGCCCCGCCTGTAAGTCTTTTCGATCGAAAAAGACCATACGGGATCGAAGAGCTCGACGCACCATGGCGCACTCATCGACCGCGGCTCCGCCGGACATCTTCGGAGACGACACCGGAGCTTCGGGGCAACAACACACCGAGCAGGAGGAAGACGTCGTCAGCGCTTCCGAGGCCGACGACTCCGACCTGGAGGACATCACACCGGCGCAGAGGGTCGTGAGTACTCTACCCCCTCCCACCCCCGCGCCCAAAACCAAACAGACTCAGGTTACACCCTCGCCTGCAGGCCTGGGTAAAACCAAACACGCAGCTTCTATCACCCCACCTTCGGGCCCGGTGTCGAAGCCTCACAAGTCTCACGGCAGCTCGGGCTCGAGCCAGCCGACGCCTGGTGCCGATAAACACCGTTCGGCACCGAAGAAAGTGACGCCTAGCTCGACTCCGAAGCCACCGGTGCCGAAGCCTGGACTTTCGGTGCCGACAAAACACAAGCACAAATCCCTCGGCACCGACGCTCCGGCGCCGAAGCCTACCTCGACGCCGAAAAAACCGGAGGTTCCAAAAAGGCATGGCGCAGAGAAACCACCCAAGTCCTCGGCTCCGAAAACATCGGCGCCAGCGGATGATTCGGCGCCACCGGACCTTTTTACACCAGATCCTTATCAAAAGACCTTATCAAAGGATCCAAAGACTGGGCTATGAACTTTGACTATCAAGAAAAGACGTCTTGACACACCAGCTCCTCCTCCACCGCCCAAGCGGAAGGACTCTGCCACATCTCCTCTCAGAGTACCCTCCCCACCACCTCCTACACCTCCTCCTCCACCTCTTCCACCTCCTCTCCCTCCCAGGTCTCCGCCACCCTTGCCTCCTCATTCCCCGACCCCGTCCCCAGATCCGGATTACGGGGATCCAGATTATGACCTGGCGGACACCCCAATGGACCCCACACCACCGGGGACCCCAGACCCATGGGAAGATTACCAAAACCCTGACATACCGGATGTGCCTCAAGATGACCTCTACCCATCCAGGCCATCTCCCCCAGAGGAATCACTAGGGTTTCACCACTTAGTGCAGAGAGCAGCACACTACCATGGGGTGGAACTGCATAGTGAACCAGTGGAAGACGACTTCTTACTGGATACATTTGATAAGTCCACAGCCATCTTGCCCATGCTTAAGGGTGTCACCAAGCATGCTGCAGAGGTGTTCAAAGACCCTGTCAGGGCCAGGGTCTTAAACCCTAGAATAGAAAAAAAGTACAAGGTGGCACCCACAGACCCTACATACATTAAGGGCCCTGCTCCCTTAGATTCCCTAGTTGTGTCCACAGCTAGAAAGCGGTCTAACTCCCAGTCCTCAGGTGAGGCCCCACCGCCAGATAAGGAATCGAAACTCCTAGATGCGTCTGGTAAACGCACTGCCTCGCAAGCCGCGAACATCTGGCGCATTGCGAATACACAAGCGCTGCTTGCGCGTTATGACAGAGCACACTACGATGAGCTTGAGGCTCTTATGCAGCACCTCCCGGAAAAACACAAACGTAAAGCTCATGACCTGATACAGGAGGGAAAGCTCATTACTAACACCTCCATTAAATGTGCCCTCGATGCAGCGGACACTGCTTCTAGAGCCATAAATACTAGTGTCCTGCTTCGTCGTCATGCCTGGCTCAGGATCTCAGGGTTCAAGCCAGAAGTCCAGGCATCCATACTAAATCACCCCTTTGACCAACAACACCTCTTTGGGCCAAAGGTAGACGAAGCATTAGAAAAAATGAAAAAGGACACGGACACAGCAAAGTCTATGGGGGCATTACAATCACAGACCCCTAAACGCTCCTTTCGGCGTTCATCCTTTCGTAGCACAGGCAGAGGCTACTCCACCGATAGCGCCTCTACCTCCTACAAGTCCCCTCCTCAAAATACCTTCTCGAAGGGCTACCAAAGGGGTGGATATAGGGGCAACAACAATAAGGGCAGGGGCAAAACTAACACCACCTGTTCCGCCACCCCGCCCGCGCAATGACTTCCCTCCGCTCCCCCCAGACCATCCCACTCCGGTCGGGGGCAGACTACAACACTTTATCCACGCCTGGGAATCCATAACATCGGACAAATGGGTGACCCAAATTATTCGGTCAGGGTACTGTCTCGAGCTAACATCTACCCCACCCAATATCCCACCAAGGCACCGTCCAATGTCTCAAGAACATTCCACACTGCTCAAACAGGAGGTGCTCTCCCTCCTCCAAAAACACGCTATAGAGCAGGTCCCCGTCAATCAGCAAAATCTAGGGGTCTACTCTCTGTATTTCCTAATACCAAAGAAAGACGGGACCCTGAGGCCCATTCTGGACCTCCGGCCTCTAAATGCATACATACATTCAGACCATTTCCACATGGTCACCCTACAACAAGTCCTCCCGCTCCTCTGTCAGGGAGACTTTCTCACTACCTTGGATCTGAAAGACGCATACTTTCACATTCCAATACACCCTTCTCACAGGAAGTACCTCAGGTTTGTGGTGGACGGTCAACATTACCAGTTCACAGTTCTCCCCTTCGGGGTCACCACCGCACCACGGGTGTTTACCAAATGCCTAGCAGTAGTAGCAGCACACCTCAGACGTCAACATATTCACGTCTTCCCTTACTTAGACGACTGGCTGATAAAAGCAGCGTCCTACAACCAATGTGTGCAACATACAAACAGCACCATCCAACTGCTCCACCAGCTAGGCTTCACGGTGAACTACCAAAAGTCCCACCTCGTACCATCTCACACAAAGCAATATCTCGGGGCCACTATAGACACCTCCAAAGGTATTGCCTATCCAAACTCAGCCAGAATCGCAAGCATACAAGCTTTGCGCCAAACGTTCCTTGCTCAGCACTCTCTCCCAGCGAGAGTGTTTATAAAGCTCATAGGGATGATGGCATCTTGCATCTTCATAGTGCCCCATGCAAGTCTCCACATGCGTCCACTCCAAGAGTGCCTAGCACAACAGTGGAACCAGGCCCAAGGACAGCTGACGGATCTGGTGTTGGTGGACGGCCGCACCCATCACTCTCTGCAGTGGTGGAACACCACAAACCTTTCCAAAGTGCGGCCGTTCCTGGACCCGGTTCCTCAGGTGATTCTAACAGCGGACGCATCGCTCTCCGGCTGGGGAGCGCACCTCCTACACCTCACAATGCAAGGTCTATGGACGCCACAGCAAAAGTCGCTCCACATCAACCATCTGGAGCTCTTGGCGATCTTTCTAGCCCTTAAATCCTTTCAAAAACAAATTTCAGCCAAAGCAGTCCTCATTCGCACAGACAATATGACTGCAATGTATTATATTCAAAAACAGGGGGGGGGACACTCTCCCCAGCTCTCCCGCTTAGCCCAGAGCATATGGAGATGGGCAATTCCTCAAAACATCTTTCTCCTGGCACAGCACGTCCCAGGCGTACAAAACACCATGGCAGATCTGCTCAGCAAACAAACGCAACAACTACACGAATGGGAACTGCATCCACAAGTTCTTCGTCCATTCTTCCACAAGTGGGGGCATCCTCAGATAGACCTCTTCGCCACCCACGAAAACAAAAAATGCCCAAGCTTCGCCACCAGATACCCACACCCGTTGTCCAAAGGCAATGCGATATGGATGAACTGGTCAGGCAGATTTGCATACGCCTTTCCACCTCTCCCACTAATTCCATTGGTGGTCAGGAAACTGCAACAGCACTCCCTCACGCTCATTCTGGTAGCCCCAACATGGGCCAGGCAGCCGTGGTACACCACACTATTACAACTATCAGTGGTACCACATCAAAAACTGCACCTGTCCCCATGCCTCCTAACTCAGAACCATGGAGAAATCAGACACCCGGACCCAGCGCAGCTCAACCTTGCGATCTGGCTCCTGAAATCTTAGAATTTGGGTACGTTAACCTTCCCCCTGACTGCATGAATATTATCAAGGAAGCCAGACGTCCTACCACTCGAGCATGCTATGCCGCAAAGTGGAAGAGATTTGTTGTTTACTGCCGTAACAATACAATCAACCCTTTAGATGCATCCATACAACACATTATATGCTATCTGCTCCATCTTCAAAGGTGTAACCTGGCATACTCTTCCATACGCTTACACCTAGCAGCGATTGCTGCTTACCTGCAAAACAGACAGCATTTGTCGCTGTTCAGGGTGCCTGCTATTAAAGCCTTTATGGAAGGCCTTAAACGCATAATTCCACCCAGGGCACCACCTTCTCCTGTATGGAATCTAAATGTAGTTCTTACAAGGCTAATGGGTCCACCCTTCGAACCACTGCATAAATGCGAGCTACAGTTCCTCACCTGGAAAACAGCTTTTCTAGTGGCTATCACTTCCCTTAGAAGGGTCAGTGAAATACAAGCGTTCACTATACAGGAACCCTTCTTACAAATACATCACAGCAAAGTGATACTTCGTACAAATCCAAAGTTTCTGCCCAAGGTCATTTCCCCCTTCCATCTCAATCAATCGGTGGAATTACCTGTTTTTTTCTCGCAACCTCAATCTGTTGCGGAAAGGGCTCTACATACACTTGATGTTAAGAGGGCTTTACTGTACTACATACAGAGAACACAACCTTTCAGGAAAACTAAACAATTGTTTGTTTCCTTCTCTCCACCGCATAAAGGCAACCCCATCTCTAAATCAGGGATAGCTAGGTGGATTGTAAAGTGCATACAAATTTGCTATCAAAAAGCAAAAAGAACATTATCTGTTCCACCTAAAGCCCACTCTACTAGAAAGTTAGGGGCTCCTATGGCTTTTCTAGGGAACATACCCTTAGATGACATCTGCAAAGCAGCCACATGGTCAACACCGCACACCTTCACAAAACATTACTGTGTAGACGTGCATTCCAAGCAACAAGCTAGTGTGGGCCAGGCTGTACTAAAGACACTATTTCAAACCGCTGCAACGGATACCGGTGGTCGCCGCTAAGGTTGGGTACTGCTATATAATCTATGCTAAGTGTACAATCTGCAGCTCATATGCCTCAAACGGAATATGCTATTTACCAGTATGCATCTGTTCTTGGCATGTAGAGCTGCAGAGTTGTACACGCCCACCCGCCTCCCCGGCTACCTGTATCTGTTCCAGTCCATCTTATTTAGATACAACACACATGGGTTTCTCACTGTTATTACTACGCTCCATCATTTCCCTGTTGGCGAAATACAATCTGAGGATGGAGCCGAAGCCCATGCGCAGTACGGACCGAAGGAGGAGTCACCGAACTCGTGACTTCCAAAGACTGTCCAAAGAACAAAAACAAACTGCAAACATCCGGGCCCAACACCAGATGGCGATCTATGCTAAGTGTACAACTCTGCAGCTCTACATGCCAAGAACAGATGCATACTGGTAAGTAGCATATTCCTTCTCTTCGGCAGGCATTATGGCCAACTTGCTTGTACCCTATACTCTCCTACGCCAACTTCGGTCTATGGGGCAGTACCTGGCGGTTGTTCCTCGGGTGAGGAGGGCGCCTGCTGGTGGGCGTTCCTTTTGTACTTTGGCTGCCAAACTTTGGAACGCGCTACCTATACACATCTGCAGTATGAATAACTATCTGGCCTTTCGCAAGGCATTTAAAAAGTACCTCTTCCCTCTGTTGTAGGCTTCCCCCCCCCCGTCAGTTGTTGTGCAGATTTCTACTTTCAGTGCTGGGATTCCCCTTTTTGTGTGGTTTAAAGAAGGAACATAGGCCCTGGGAACCTGGTTGGCAGGAGTCCAGGGTACACTCAGTAAAAGTACATTCAGCAATTTAGCAAAAAGTGGGGGCACACCATGCAAGAAAGATGGCACTTTCTCACACTTATGGAGAGAAATTAAGTTAACGGTTACCAGGTAAGTACTCGGTCTTTGGGGTTGAGTTTCTGGGGGTAAGAACAAGGATTCCCACAGGGTCAAGGATGCACTCTCGTTACACCCTCAGCTGCACTAGGGCGGCCAGGTGCAGTGCGCTGAGGCCCAATATTATCCAATGGGGTAAAGAGGGACTCCAGTTGGTGGCTGCTTACGAGCAGGCCATGGGGTTGTGGGAGCAAAGCTTCTGGTGTTAGGCTCATGGCAAAGGGGGATCTGGTTTAGCACACAAAGTGCAACCGCAGCGGCGACTGGGTGCAGGGTGCTGTTTTGGCGTCTGTGCCCTGTTTTTAATGAGGATTTTCGATTTTGTTTTTTAGCTGCAGGCTCGGTCGAGAGACTTCCAGGAGGAACCAACAGCTGGGCACATCGGTTCACCTCAGGTTCTTTTCTCCAGGGTGCAGGGCGGCTGGATGCCGGGGTGTCTTTTGAGGTCAGACTTCACCTTACCGGGCCACTCACAGTTGCAGAGGCTGCAGGCGACATCTGGGAGTCCTGGAAGGGTCGACCCACAGTGTACTCTGCCTCTGGAGCGCAGGGGGGACCGTGCTGGGGCTGGTGGGCCACTCTAACTCGTGCCGTAGGCAACTGGTGCAGTGGTGGTTCCAGGCATCGGGTTTCTTTGTTCTTAGCTGGCTCAGAGTCTGTCTTTGGGAGTTTTCTTTTCAACGGAGCTGCTGTTCACAGGAAATCCGGTCTTTTTTTAAGCCAGTCAGAGGGGTGACAGGAAGGGGACCTGCTCCTGATAGCAGAAGAGGCTGGGGGTCGGATTACAAAGGCTGCAAGGCCTTTGAAGCTCCCTTGCCACAGATAACTCTTCCTGGCCTGGGGGAGGTGTGAACATCTCCACCCAGGAAAGGCTTGGTTTCTGGGCTCAGGGAGCAAAGGGTCCCACCCCAGGGGTCCAGAATCATGTCTCATGGTGGCAGGCTCATATGTACCAGTAATGGAACCCACCAGAGGCTGGTCATTTTTCAGGGGACCTCTCCAAGATGCCCTCTGAGTGCATTTTTCATTAAATCTCACACTGGCATCAGAGTGGGTTTAATGTGCTGAGACGTTTGATACCAAACTTCCCAGCTTTCAGTAAAGCCATTATGTTGCTGTCGAGTTGTTAATGACAAACTCCCAGCACCATATACTCTTAGTGGCAGTACTGCACTTACAATGTCTAATAATTGGCTTAGACACTGTAGGGGTTCAGGGCTGATGCACCTGTACCCTCACCACTAGTACAGTGCACCCAGCTAGAGAGGTGGCTGACCTATGGCAGGGCAGTGGGTTGTGCCATGTCGACTCTTCACTTTGTTCTGCACCAAAACATGCAGCCAGCAATGGCAGTGTGTGTGTAAAGGTACAGGTCCTCTAAGGGTAGTACAATAAGTGCTGCAGCCCTTTGAGGCTTTCCCTGGTCACAGTGCCCTTGGTACCCATGGAACCTTTTACAAGGGACCGACATGTGGCCAGAGAGGTGCCAATTGGGGGTACAAGGTACAGTTTGGGGGGAAAAACACAGGCCCTGGGAACCTGATTGCCAGGGACCCAGGGCACATCAAGTCAAAGTGCATCAGTAGTCTGGCAAAAAGTAGGGGGTTACTGCAACAGAAACTCAGCTTCCTATAAGCGGTAGAAGGATTTTTTTCATCAAAACCAGCAAATGGGAGAATGTAAGAAGTGGTACAGTAGAAACACCTTACAGCATGTGTGAGTTGTGTAAAAAGTAGAAGAATGGGTTCCACCTGTAATACGCCAAAAGGAGTGATTGGACTACGGTTCCTTAGTTAAATGTATTGGCAGACCCCATCCATCATAGTGCATGTTCTTTAGTTAGCAAGGCCTTGTGCAGGCGTTGGGTCTACCTTTTTGGCAGGCATTCAAGTCTTCCTTTGTGCCCCAGCAATGTAGCTCCGAAGGTTTCAGATATTGTGGTATTCTGCTAGAGATAGATGGTTTCTAGAAACTTTTCCAGCAAGATCTGTGGATGCAAGTTGGCGCCGTGTGGCTCTGCACTGTTGCCTTTCCACTCTAAAAATGATGTGCAGACTCTATATAGGCTCCACTCCCACACGATGAACTTCTACATCTCCAAACACAGGTAGACTCTTCATAGAGTTTGGTCCACGTCCAAACTTCGATCTTGGTCTTGTGCCCTGTCCAAATGTCGCAGGAGGGAATACAGAGGTCATTCATAGACTCGCTCAAAATATTCAGGTAAGTAAAAGCCTAAAAATTCCAAGCAGGACTCTGCCTTCCCTCCACTCCTACCCTGAGAAGGCGTGAGGGCACATCATTCTTCCCAATCTCGCTCACAAGGCAGCCAATTTCGTAATGAATCCCACAGATTGTCCCAGCACAACCAGAGTTTCCAGGGTAGTTTGTGACACCTAGGCAGATCCAAGAGGCCAAGTTCTAACTCTTCAGGTGCATTCCAACTTCCTCTGGCGCAACTGCAGCCCCTAGGGAGTCTAGATTCCCACCATCTGGGATACCTCCGGCAGCAGTTGTACGCTTTGATACCCAGACTCCACCTCCACCATCCACACTGATTGCTTGGAGCGTTGACAGCAATGCATACTCCATCCCCACCGGAGGACCAGATTCCCATTGTGCTCACCAACTTGAGTCAGCACTGCTACAACCCCGCCTTGCCAGACACATTACCCCCACTGTTCCTTTTGCAGTTCCAGTAGCGTCTCCCTATCCCGGCAGCCACCTCAGCAAGGTGCCTAGCAATTTCAAGGCTGTGGCACCCACTGACACTCTCCACCCCACCTGCAGTCTCACCAGCCAACTCACTTTAGCATGCCCTTAGTGGAGCACAGCACCCTGTTGGAGGCAGGATCGAGTGATTTCTTCCTGGCCATAACATTGGACAGGTGGGTCCTGCAACTTGTCGAAGAGGGATGCACCCTACCCTTCAGACATTTTGCCACACCTTATATTAACCCAAGGCCAACTAATAGATGACCACAGCTCCATCTTACGGCAGGTAGTGCAAGCGTTTTTGGACAACGGGGATATCAAGAGGGTGCCTCCATCAGAAGTGGGTTTTTGGCTGTACTTCCTGCTACTTTCAGGCCTTTGTCATATGTTATACTTGTGAACTCTCAGCGCCTTCCTCTGGAAGGACAAATTCTGAATGCTCTCTCTGGCCCCAGTCGTGTCTGCCTTCGACCCTGGAGACTGCGAAGTGGCATTGGATCTGCAGGAGTCATTTCCATATTCCAGCGCTCCATGCTCATTGGCACTGCCTGCAGTTCATGAAGTTTGTGGGCCCCACCTTTGGCCTCCTCGTGTGTTCAAGAAAGTGATGGTCCTTGCAGTAGCACACCGTCTGAGGTCAGTGTAAGAAAGTGGCTCTGTATATACTGTTCCCAAATAGGTACAGTGTGCACAGAGTCCCCAGTCCCCAGAGGCTTGGCAGAGGCTAAAGTTAGATATACCCTTAATCTCTAAAGTGGTAGCTTGGTCGACCAGTAAGGCAGTATTAGAGGGCAGTGTAAAGCATTTGTTGTACACACTCAGTCAGCAAATGATCTCACACACTCAAGAAGGGAACTCTAGGCTAATGGTTTGTATATAAAAATATATGCTTGTTTTATTTTAGAACCAACAATAGGTATCAAAATATACTTTCTCAGAATGAGATGCTTTAGATAAATACTTTCAATAGGCAATAGACTTTTGAATGCAATAGTTAGTTGTTGCAATAGGCAACACAATTTCAAACACAATTATACATTGAGCTCAATGGGAATTTCTAGTTAAATGCAATAGATTACTTTTTGGATTACTTTTCTTACCACAGGACTGGATCCTAGATTCAGTCCTGGGACATCTCCTGTAAACAGTTGGGTAAAATCATTTTGGTTACAGTTGTGATTTTTAAGGAATATTATTGTATTTTAAAAGTTGACACTTTGAAACTTTTTCACATAGACTCCCCAATGTTATCCTATGGGAGGAAATACACTTAGCAGGTAAGTAGGGTTATCGTTACTTTTTCATACTCTGTGTTGGATCCTGGATCCAGCACTGGTGCATCTTCTGTAAACAGTTGAAAGAATTTTTGTTATACAGGCGATTTTTAACGAATATTTGAAAGTTTGCAAAATCGACACTTAGAAGAATTTCTGGCAAAAACCAGGCAATGTAATCCTATGGAGGAAAATCAAGTTAGCGGTAAGTACGGTTGTAATTACTTTACAGGGTCAGTGCTGGGCACCAAGATCCAGTACTGGGATCTCTCCTGATAGCAGGTGAGTCACTTCGTTTGCGTAATTTGGCTGATTTTAGGTGAATATTTTAAAGTTTCAAAACTTTCACAAGAATTTCCAAGTGAAACCAGTCAATGTTACCCTATGGAAGAAAAGAGTTATCGGCTTTTGGGTAAGTACTCGACTGGCAGAGTTAAGGTTCTGGGTATAGACTCGGGGGTCTCCCAGGGTCAGGTAGGTACAGTTGTTACACCCTCAGTGGCACAGGGCAGCCGGGTGCAGAGTGAGTTAGGCCCAATGTTATCCTATGAGAGGCAGGGGGCCTTTGGTTGGTGGCTGCTGGCTAGCAGGCTACGAGGCTGTGGGAGCTGGGCTCCTGGTCACTTAGGGCAAGTGGGGAAGTACATTAGAGTAGAGGTTGCACTGCCAGGGGCACTCGGGCGGCTGGGTGCAGGGTGCTTTTGAGCCGTCGGGCGCTCAATGGATTTCAATGGAGAAGCTCAAGGAAGAACAAAAGCTGCAAGCTCGGACGAAGATTCTTCAGGTGCGACCACCACTTCGAGAGGTAAGTTGGGTAGTTGGAGAATAGGTAGGCACCCAGAAGTTGGGTACAGGGGGCCGCAGGTTGCAGGGGTGCCTTTTGGCGTCGGGAAATCTTACCCTCAGCTGGTCGCGGTTGGAGGGGTCCCTGGTTCTGAGGCTGCAGGCGTCCGGAGCGTCGAGGTGGGTCCTTGGGTGCCGGCTTCTGGGTCACAGTCGCCGGAGGGATGTCCTCTTGGTGTTTGTCCACTCGGGCACAGGCCAGGCTTGGCGGGTGCAGAGTGTGCAGGGTTCGCGGTTCCTGGCAGATGCCAGGGGTCAGTTACTTGCTTTGAGCAGTACCACTGCTCGTGGGAGTCCCAGTTGGTTAGAGTCACAAGGCAGTCAGGTCCTCTGGGGTTTTTGAGGTTGCTGACCACTGGAGACGCCGGGGTTTAGCAGGTTCGAGGGTCGACAGGCCTGTAGGGCTGGGGCCAAATCAGTTGGTGTCTTCCTCTTGTTAGCAGCTGCACTGCAGGTCTTCTTGTTTCTTGATCTTTTTTCTTGTTTCGGAATCTGGATCTGAGGAAGGAAGGTTTAGGATGCCCCTAAATACTAAATTTAGGGGCGTTACAGGTAGGTTAAGGGCAGTGACCAATGGGTCCCTTCACTGGGGTGGGAACACCCCCTATCCTGCCACTCTCCTGTGGGAGGGGGGCAGTAGCCTAGTCCTGATTTGGCAGGGCTCCCCATCTTCGAGATGGCGAGAGCCCGGAGATGTGCTTCACCTCGCCTCCCCCACCTGAGGGGTGGGGTTGACAGAGGCTGGCACACCCCCTTTGCTTCCTTGGGGTTTCCGGCCAGTCTTCCTGCCAGGGAGGGGGGGGGTTGGGGGGGGGGTCAGAACCGGTTAGGGCCAGTACCGGTTAGGGCCAGTTGCTGAGTACAGCAAGTGGCCTGGAGAAGCTCACAAAGCTTCCCCTGCCCATCCTGGGGGAGGAGACCTAGCACCTCGCCCAGGATGTGCATTGTTGCAGGCCCAGGAGAGTGGATGGCGCTCTACCCAGGTGTCCAGCAACATGTCTGCTGTGTGTCAGCCTAAGCAGCCCCTCAGACAAGACGTGGATTGTAGGTTAGGTTCAGGGGGCATCTCTAAGATGCCCTCTGTCGTGCATTGTACATTAAATCCCACACTGGCATCAGTGTGGGTTTAATGTGCTGAGAAGTTTGATACCAAACTTCTCAGTCTTCAGTGGTGCCATCATGGTGCTGTGGATTTCGTGTTGACGACCTCCCAGCACCATATACTCTTAATGGCAGCACTGCACTTACAGTGCCCCGGAATGGACCTGGTACTGTAGGGGCACAGGGCTCATGCACCTGTACCCACACCACTGGCATAGGGCACCCAGCTAGAGGGGTGACAGAGGTATGCCAGGGCAGTGTGTGTTGTGGGCATGGCACACAGGGATGTGTGCCATGTCGACTTTGTTTTGTTCTGCACCAAGGCACTCAGCCTGCAAAGGCAGTGTGTGTGTCAGGGTACAGGGCCTCTAAGGGTGGCACAATAAGTGTTGCTGCCCTTAGGGACCTTCTCTGGTCACAAGGCCCTGGGTACATAGGGTACCATTTACCAGGGGCTGACATGTGACCAGAGATGCCAATTGGGTTTTGGCTGTTAGGCAGTTTTTAGGGAAGGAACACAGGCCCTGGGCACCTGATTGGCAGGAGCCCAGGGCACACCAAGGAAAAGTGCATCAGTTATCAGGCAAAAAGTGGGGGGTTACTGTAACAGAAACCCACTTCCTTACAGTCAGGGATTTCAGTCTTTCCCTACCTCATTATCTGGCTGTTGAATGTGGAGTCGTTCCGGGCTGTCGTCATCCACCTCCGGATTATTGCAAATCTCCTGTCATCTTTGGCATTTACCATCAACATGCTGAAGTCACATCTGACTCCTCAGGCACACCCCTTCATTAGAGCTATGCTGGACACAGTTCGGTGCCTTTCCACTGGAAAGAAGTGTCCATGGCATTAAGGCTGATCCCAGTCTTTCAGTCTCTGCCCTGGATTTCAGTAAATTCAACTGTGAGGTAGCTGGGACTGATGACCTCCTGAGCATCCTGCTGGTCAAACATGCCAGGTGATCTATGCAGGCTCTGCATTAGGATCGAAGTCTCGGGGACCCCACATCAGTGCGACCTCTTCGACCATGTCCAGATTTCAGAGGAGAATCCAAAATATCTGCAATAACTCCGGCGGAGTCCCAGCTCCACATCATCCTTCTGGAGCTGCGGGCCATCTACTTTATGTTGAAAGTCTTCCTTCAATTTCTCAAGAGTAGGCTGGTACATGTGCTTACAGACAACACCACTGTCATGTGGTATTGCAACATCCAGGCTGGGGTGGGACCACAGACCCTGTACAATCAAGGCAGTTTCTTTGTGGCAAAGCAACTGGTAGGATCCTTACATGCAAGGGCAGACAAACTCCATTATAGACACTTAGCAGATCACAAATGGCAGTTGCACCAGAGGTGCAAAAGGTCTCTTCTGCAAAAATAGAGTAACTTGGCTCCATCTATTCACCTGTGCTAAGAAATCATGTCAGCAGTTCTGCCAGTTGGAGTTTCTAAGGTGTCTTGCTCAGACTCGTTCCACCTAGGGTGGAACTCTGTACTCCTGTATGCCTTCACTCCTATACTTCTTTTGCCCCTAGTTCTAAAGATCAGAATCTACTGGTCCCAACTCATCCTAGTGGCCCTGAATTGGGCATGGAAAGTATGGTGTCTAGAGCTCCTGTGCATAACCATCTGTTCTCCGATAATGCTGCCCCTCCAGTAGAATCTGTTGCAGTGGAGCAGGGTTCTGCTCCTGTGCCTTCACAATCTCCACTTTTTTGCTTGGAGATTGAGCTATGAGAGAGTGCCTCATTTGACGTGGTTAGCCCTCACTTTTTGCCTGAAAATTGATGTGGTTTTGATTGTAGTCCACAGGGTCCCTGGCAACCAGGTCCCCTTTGCCAGTGATGTTTCTCTAAAACTATTCCTCAATTGGCCTTTAGGCCCCTGTAAGCCCCTAGTAAATGGTACATAGGGACTGAAGAGGGTCCACTGAAGACCCCTTGTGAGAAAGTGGCTTTGTATATACTGGTCCTAAATAGGTACAGGGTGTACAGAGTCCACAGTCCCCAAAGGCTTGGCAGAGGCTAAAGTTAGATATAACCTTCGTCGCTAAAGTGGTAGCTTGGTCGAGCAGTAAGGCAGTATCAGAGGACCGTGTAAAGCATTTGTTGTACACACTCAGTCAGCAAATGGTCTCACACACTCAATAACTGAACTCTAGGCCAATGGTTTATATATAAAAAAATATATGCTTGTTTTATTTTAGAACCAACAATTGGGTTTAAAATATACTTTCTCAGAATGAGATGCTTTATATACATACTTTTGCAATATGCAATTTACTTTTGTAAAGTTATGTGGTTGCAATAGGCAACATTATTTTAAACACAATAATGCATTGAGTTCAATGGAAGTTTCATGTTATTTCCCACAGATTACTTTTAGGAATTCCAGGACTGGATCCTAGATTCAGTCCTGGGTCAGTACTTGGAATCAAGTGATAAAAGTCGACTTAATTACTGTGATTTTTAGACAATATTTTGCTATTTTAAAAGTTGACACTTAGAAAATATTTCATAGAAAACAGTCAATGATTCCCTATGGCAGAAAATTCAAGTTGCAGGTATAGTATGTTCTCGTTACTTTTGTAATCCAGTACTGGATGCCTAGATTCAGTACTGGGACCTTTATCCAAAACAGGTAAGTAATTACTTTTTCAGATCTTATACGATTTTTAAAGAATATTTAAAGATTGCAGAAATTGACACTTAGAAGAAATTTCACAGAAAAACAGTCAATGATTTCCTATGGAAGAAAATTGGGTTACTGGTAAGTAGTTTTCAGAGTCAGTGCTGGGCACCAAGATCCAGCAGTGGGAGCTCACCTAAGAGCAGGTGAGTATTTTCGTTTTCATAATTTATACGATTTTAAAAGAATATTTAAAGTTTGCAGAAATCAACACTTAGAAGAAATTTCAGGAAAAACCAGTCAATGTTCCCCTATGGAGAAAATTGTTATCGGCTTTAAGGTAAGTACTCGACTGGCAGAGTTAAGGTTCTGGGCATAGACTCGGGGGTCTTCCAGGGTCAGGTAGGTACAGTTGTTACTCCCTCAGCGGCACAGGGGCAGCCGGGTGCAGAGAGAGTTAGGCCCAATGTTATCCTATGGGAGGCAGGGGGGGCCTTGGTTGGTGGCTGCTGACTAGCAGGCCACGCGGCTGTGGGAGCTGGGCTCCTGGTCACTTGCTCAGGGCAAATGGGGAAGTAGATAGGTGTAGAGGTTACACTGCTAGGGCCACTCGGGCGGCTGGGTGCAGGGTGCTTTTGAGCCTTCGGGCGCTCAATTGGCTTCAATGGGAAAGCTCCGGTTTAGAAAAAGACTGCAAGCTCGGGGATGAAGATTCTTCAGGTGCCACCACCACTTTGAGAGGTAAGTTGGGTAGTTGGAGGATAGGTAGGTACCCTGGAGTTGGGCACAGGGGGCCGCGGGGCGCCGGGTGCAGGGGTGCCTTTTGGTGTCGGGAAATCTTACACTATGTTGATCGCGGTTGGGAGGGGCACCTGGTTCTGAGGCTGCAGGAGTCGTCAGGAGCGTTGAGGCAAGTCCTTGGGTGCCGGACGGTGGGTCACAGTCGCCGTGGGGTCGTCCTGGTGGTCTTTGTTCACTCCGGCACAGGCCAGGCTTGGCGGGTGCATAGTGTGAAGGGTTCGCGGTTCCGGGCTGATGCCAGGGATTAGAAGCAGATTTTGAGTAGAGCCTCTACTCATGGGAGTCCCAGGTGCTTAGAGCCAAAAGGTAGCCAGGTTTGTGAGGTTGCTGGCCACAAGAGATGCCGGGTTGGAGCAGGTTCGAGGGTCGACAGACCGGTAGGGCTGGGGCCAAAGCAGTTGGTGTCTTTCTCTTCTTAGCAGCTGCAGGGCAGGTCTTCTTTCTTCTTGCTCTTCTTTGTATTTCGGAATCTGGGGAAGGAAGGTTCAGGGTGCCCCTAAATACTAGATTTAGGGGCATTACAGGTAGGTGAAGGGCAGGGACTAATAGCTCCCTGTCCTGGGGTGGGTACACCCCCTATCCTACCTCTCTCCTGTGGGAGGGGGGCAGGGCTTCCCAGCTTCAAGATGGCGAGAGACCGGAGATGTGCTTCACCTCGCCTCCCCCACCTGAGGGGTGGGGTTGACAGGCTAGCACATCCCCTGTCCTTATTTGGGGTTCCGGCCAAGCTTCCCGCCAGAGTGGGGGGTTGCAGTGGTCTGGGGAAGCTCACAGAGGCGGCATGCCTTTGAAGCTTCCCCCTGCCCATCCTGGGGGAGGAGATCTAGCACCTCGCCCAGGATGTGCATTGTTGCAGGCCCAGGAGAGCAGGGGCTCTCCTACCCAGGGGTCCAGCAACATTTCTGCTGTGTGGCAGCCTCTCAGACCAGACGTGGATTGTAGGTTAGGGTTCAGGGGGCACCTCTAAGATGCCCTCTGGGGTGCGTGGTACATTAAATCCCACACTGGCATCAGTGGGGGTTTAATGTGCTGATACGTTTGATACCAAACTTCTCAGTCTTCAGTGTTGCCATTATGGTGCTGTGGAGTTCTCGTTTGACGAGCTCTCAGCACCATGTACTCTTAAATGGCAGCACTGCACTTACAGTGCCCAGGAATGGACCTGGGTACTGTAGGGGCACAGGGCTCCTGCGCCCACACCACTGGCATAGGGCACCCAGCTAGAGGGGTGGCTGATGTATGCCAGGGCAATGTAGGTGGTGGGCATGGCACACAGGGATGCGTGCCATGTCGACGTTGTTTTGTCTTGTACCCAGACACACAGCCGGCAAGGGCTGTGTGTGTGTTAGGGTACAGGGCCTCTATGGGTGGCACAATGAGTGCTGCAGCCCTTAGAGGCCTTCCCTGGTCACAAAGCCCGGAGTACCTAGGGTACCATTTACCAGGGGCTGACATGTGGCCAGGGTTTGCCAATTTGGGTTTTAGGTTTTTAGGGAAGGAACATAGGCCCTGGGCACCTGATTGGCAGGAGTCCTGGGCACACTCAGTCAAAGTACATTCAGCAATTCAGCAAAAAGTGGGGGCGTACCATGCAAGAAAAAAGATGGCACTTTCTCACACTTTGCCCACCTTCTTTCCGTCTCCGCATCCTTCTAGAGAGGAAGAGGCTCCTCTTTCTGGACCCAAAATGTGCGCACTCCTTTTACCTGAATCGCACACAACAGTTCTGGGTGGATGACCAGCTCTTTGGCTATGTTGGTGCCTAGAAAGGTCGGGCCGTACACAAGCGGACTATCTCTCGATGGGTCGTCTTTTGTATTAAAGCCGATTACTCTTTGGCTAAAAAGGAGCCTCCGTTGGGGCTGCGCGCACATTCCACCAGGGCCACGGCTGCCACTACGGCGTTGGGACGTGGTATCCCCTTACAAGACATCTGTCAGGCAGCTACCTGGGCCTTGCTGCACACTTTAAGCATTACTGTCTGGACAGCCAAGTCCGGAGAGACTGCTTATTTGGCCGTTCTGTTCTCGGAGACTTCCTGGTGTGATCTTGGTTCGCAGACCCACCACCGGGGTTGGTATTGCTGGGGTATCTATTCTAAGGTCAGGAATCTATCACTGTGTTTATTTCAGATGAACAAGTTACTTACCTTCGGTAATGATATATCTGTAAGAAACATTAGTAGTGCTAGATTCCTTACCGCCCCACCCATCCTCCCCATTCTGCAAACTGATTTCTAGGGTTAAGGGCATCCCTTTCAGGGCCCTAGTTTCAAGGCACCAGTGGTCAGTATCTTGCATGGCTCAGCGTTCCTGGTGCGGAAAGTCGTGTACAGAACTGACGTCAGTGCACGAGGGCGGCGTCTAAGTAGCTGCCGCGACGTCATCTCTGCAACCACGACTGACACGGAGCCACACAACGCTACCTTCCGACGCGCAGGGGTACTGCTGACGAAATCTTTCCGGATCCAGTCTGACGCCTGGGGGTAATTCTAAGGTAAGTAATCTATTACTACAAATTTTTCTTACAGATCTATCGTTACCGAAGGTAAGTAACTTGTTCTTTTGGCTAATACTCCCTTTCGCTCTGGGACTTTGTTGCTCAGGTGCTGCCTATGGTCTTGGAAGAGGCCAGAGCCATACCCTCCCAAGCTATTGCTGACTGGAGAGGCACAGCAAAGTTCGCCGTACACTGTGGACTAGATACGACTGACTCCCTAGGCAGGGCAGTTTAATTGTCGGGGGCCCTAAGTGGTCATACCTGGTTGAGAACCACTGGCTTTTCAGGAGATGTCCACGGCTTGCTTATGGATATGTCCTTTGACTCCTGTGTCTTTGGAGACTAGACAGAATTGGCGCTAGAGTGTTTAAAGGCTAGCAGAGCTATGTCCAGGTCCTTGGGCCTTGCCATCGCCCCTTGCCAACCTCAGTCCACATTTTGTGGTCTCGGATAGGGCTTCCACTTGCGTCTCTACCTGCCCAGCCACCACAGCACACAAGCTTCCCAGCCCCTGCATGTCAGAGGATGTGGTATCCACAGACCTCGTCAGTCAGGTAGCCAGACTTTGGGCCAATCCACCCCTGGCAGCCGCCGTCTCCAAGCCTCTTTAGTTTACCTTCCGACCATCATGGGCACCCAGGGAGAGGCAGGATATGCCATCATCTGCACCACTATGGTCAATAACATCCGACAGCTGAGTTCTCCAGATTTTCCTAAGGGGATTCCCTCTGCCCCTCCACCGCCACCCTCCAACCATGCCACCCATTTGCAACAGGCTGACGGAGTATTATATGTTCGAGGCATATGAGCTGCAGATTACTCAATTTTGCATAGATCACCATCTGGTGTTGGGCCCGGATGTTTGCAGTTTGTTTTTCCTCTTGGAAAGTCTTTGGAAGTCACAAGGTCGGTGACTCCTCCTTTGGATGGTATTGCGCATGGGCTTCGGCTCCATCCTCAGATTGTTTTTTTCCGCCATCGGGCTCGGATGTAATCTTCGCGCTCCGGTTCAGAACAGCTTCCAGTTCGACGATCCACGCGCAATCCTCACCCCAATCGCTGTATTGTTTCGATCGCGATCTCTATAATCAATGCGCCTTCTCATCGACACAAACCTTCGGTTCCAGTCGTCGACGCCGGCCTTCGGGCCTACCCAGGCTCCGGTCCTGGCTCATGGAAAACTCCATTTAAAAAGTGCCCTCGATGTGGGTCCAAATTTCCCCACACCGATCTTCATGAGGTATGCAACCTCTGCCTTTCCCCTGAACATGAGGCTCGAAACTGTCCGGCCTGTAAGTCTTTCCGATCCAAAAAGACTATTCGGGACCGTAGAGCCAGAAGGAACATGGCACACTCCTCGACGTCCATTCCAGTCGACATCTTCGGAGACGACATCGACGATCCGGAACATCATCGCACCGAACAGGACCTCGTCAGCGCTTCCTAGGCCGACGAGTCAGACGTGGAAGACATCACTCCGGCGCAGAGGGTCGTGAGTACCAATCTACCCCCTCCCACCCCGCACCGAAAGCCAAATAGGCTTTGGTCACGCCTTCGCCTCCGGCCCTAGGCAAGACCAGAGACACTGCTTCACACACCCCACCTTCGGGCCCGGTGAAGAAGCCAAGTAAGCCTTCCGGCGGCCCGGGCTCTAGCCAGCCTACCAGCGGTGCCGAGAAACACACTTCGGCACCGTAAAAGAAACCTGCCTCCACTTCGACACCGAGCTCCGCACCGAAGCCCTCGGGGTCGAAACCCAGCTCTTCGGCACCGACGCCATCTTCGGTACTGACCAAACCACACAAGGCCACCGGCACCGACCCTTCCAAGCCGAAGCCCATCTCGGCACCGACCAAGAGACCGGAGGGTCCCAAGCCGGGTTCTAAACATCAGACCGGCACGGAAAAATCTAAAGTCATCGGCCCGACGCCTTCGGCGCCGACGGACCAAATTACCTCACCAGAGCTATTTACACCAGATCCCTTGCAAAAAACTCTCACCAAGGATCCAAAAACTGGACATTTGACACACTCTACCACAAAGAGACACTTGGAGAAGCCTGCTCCGCCTCTACCTCCAAAAAGGAAGGAGTCTGCTACCTCTCCGTTCAGAATACCTTCCCCTCCGCCCTCTCCACCCCTACCTCATCGTTCTCCTACCCCGCCTCCAGACGATGATGATCAGGGGGGACACATATGATGATACAGGGGATGTGCCACAGGACCCCACCCCTACAGGATCCCCAGATCCATGGAACGATTACAATATACCAGCTATCCCCAACGTCCCACAAGACGATATTTACCCTTCTAGGCCATCTCCACCAGAAGATTCATTAGGGTTCAACCATCTTCTGCAAAGGGCAGCACATTATCACGGGGTGGACTTGCATACCGACCCCGTGGAGGAAGAATTCCTCCTAGATACATTTGACACTTCACATAGGTCCACCTCCATACTGCTCATGCTCAAAAGGGTGGTAATGCATGCGGCAGAAGTTTTTTAGGACCCAGTTAGAGCTAGGGTCATTAACCCACGTATTGAAAAAAAATACAAACCTGCTCCCTCAGATCCCTCTTACATCAGAGGACCAGCGCCACTAGATTCCTTAGTAGTATCTCCGGCACGTAAAAGGGCTAATTCACAAGCGTCAGGTGATGCAGCACCACCTGACAAGGAATCAAAACTGCTAGATGCATCAGGCAAACGCACAGCATCCCAGGCAGCCAACATATGGCGTATAGCAAACACTCAGGCACTGCTGGCCAGATATGACAGGGCTCATTATGACCAATTGGAAGGCATAATGCACCATCTCCCTGAAAAATATAAGCTAGGGCCAACGAGTTAATTCAAGAGGGTAAAACAATCACAAATACCTCCATACATTGTGCCCTAGATGCAGCAGACACAGCCTCCAGGGCCATCAACACCAGCGTCCTTTCTCTGTCACCATGCTTGGTTAAGGGTATCTGGGTTTAAACCAGAAGTACAAGCCTCCATCCTTAACCATCCCTTTGACCAGGAACATCTATTTGGCCCAAAGGTGGATGAGGCCCTTGAAAAAATGAAGGATACGGCGAAGTCTGTGGGAGCCTTACAGTCACACCCTCCTAGGCGCTCCTTTCGCCGCTCTTCCTTTCTGAGTACATCTAGAGGCTACTCCTCAGACACCGCGTCCACTTCGTACAAATCCCCCACTCAGTCCACCTTCACGAGGGGTTATCAAAGAGGCGGCTATAGGGGTAACAATAATAAAGGCAGAGGCAAAACAAACAACGCCCGCTCTGTCACAACGCCTACCCAATGACTTCACCCCCCCCCCCCCCCCCCATCCCCCCAGACCATTCCACTCCGGTCGGGGGCAGACTCCAAAATTTCCTTCATGTCTGGGAGACCATCATCTCAGACAAATGGGTAACCCAAATAATTTGGTCAGGCTACTGCCTAGAATTAACATCTACCCCCCAAACATTCCACCCAGGCGACACCCAATGTCACAAGAACATTCAACATTACTAAAGCAGGAGGTAATCTCCCTCCTACAAAAACAGGCAATAGAACACGTTCCTGTCAATCAACAAAATATAGGGGTCTACTCCCTATATTTTCTAATACCAAAAAGGGACGAGACTCTACGACCTATTCTAGATCTCCGGCCCCTAAACACATACATACACTCAGACCATTTTCATATGGTAACGCTTCAGCAGGTACTTCCGCTCCTCTCTCAGATCGACTTCCTCACCACACTGGACTTGAAAGACGCATACTTCTACATTTCAGTACACCATGCTCACAGAAAGTACCTCAGATTTGTAGTGGACGGGCAACACTACCAATTCAAAGTGCTCCCGTTCGGAGTCACAACAGCACCACAGGTATTCACCAAGTGCCTAGCGGTGGTGGCGGCACACCTGAGAAGACAGCACATTCACGTCTTCCCATACTTAGACGATTTACTTATAAAAGCCATTTCATACAATCAGTGTGTACAACACACCACCACCACAATCGAACTACTTCACCAACTAGGCTTCACGGTGAACCACCAAAAGTCCCAGTTACAACCATCCCACATAAAACAATACCTCAGTGCCACCATAGACACCTCAAAAGCGATAGCCTACCCCAATCCGGCCAGGATTGCAAGCATTCAGGCTTTGCGACAAAAATTCATACCTCAACACTCCCTTCCAGCACGAGTGTTTGGCAACTAATAGGGATGATGGCCTCTTGCATTTTCATAGTGCCCCATGCAAGACTCCAGATGCGTCCTCTCCAAGAGTGCTTAGCGCGCCAATGGAACCAGGCCCAAGGTCAACTGACAGATCTGGTGTTGGTAGACTGTCGCACCCATCGCGCTCTGCAGTGGTGGAACACCACAAACCTTTCCAAAGGTCGACCGTTCCTGGGCCCGGTTCCCCAGATAACACTAACAACGGACGCATCGCTCTCCGGCTGAGGAGCTCACCTATTACACCTCATTGTTCAGGGCACATGGACGCCTCAACAAAAGTTACTCCATATCAACCATCTGGAGTTACTAGCAATCTTTCTAGCCCTAAAATCTTTTCAAACACAGATTTCAGGCAAGGCAGTCCTCATTCGCACAGACAACATGACGGCCATGTATTATATACAAAAACAAGGCGGCACACACTCTCCACAGCTCTCTCAATTAGCACAGAGCATATGGAGATGGGCAATTCCCCACAAAATCTTTCTCCTAGCCCAACATGTCCCAGAAGTCCAAAACACCATGGCAGATCTGCTCAGCAGACAGACACAACAGATCCACGAGTGGGAACTTCACCCACAGGTTCTTCATTCGTTCTTTCAAATGTGGGGGTATCCGCAGATAGACCTCTTCGCCACCCACGAAAACACAAAATGCCCAAGCTTCGCCGCCAGATACCCACACCCATTGTCCAAAGGCAATGCGATATGGATGAACTGGTCAGGCAAATTTGCGTACGCTTTTCCGCCTCTCCCACTCATTCCATTAGTGGTGCGCAAACTACAACAACACTCCCTCACACTAATCCTAGTAGCTCCAACGTGGGCCAGACAACCGTGGTACATCACACTGCTGGAACTCTCTGTAGTACCACACCAAAAACTGCACCTCTCACCATGCCTCCTAACCCAGAACCATGGAGAGATCAGACACCCGGACCCAGCTCAGCTCAACCTTGCGATCTGGCTCCTGAAGTCCTAGAATTTGGGTACCTAAATCTTCCCCCTGACTGTATGAACGTCATCCGAGAAGCTAGACGACCTACCACTAGAGCGTGCTACGCTGCCAAGTGGAAACAATTTGTTGTTTATTGCCATAACACCATCAATCCCCTGGACGTCTCCATTCAACACATCATAGGCTACTTACTCCACCTACAAAGGTGTAATTTAGCCTATACGTCCATTCGACTACACCTCGCAGCAATTGCAGCTTACTTACAAAACAGGCAACATCTTTCACTCTTTAGAGTACCTGCCATTAAAGCCTTCATGGAAGGCCTAAAAAGAATAATTCCCCCCAGAGTACCACCCTCACCTGTGTGGAACCTAAATATTGTTCTCACAAGGCTAATGGGGCCTTCCTTCGAACCTTTACACACATGCAAACTGCAATTCCTAACATGGAAAACAGCTTTCCTTGTAGCCATCACTTCCCTTAGAAGGGTCAGTGAGATACAAGCGCTTACCATACAAGAACCCTTTCTTCAGATGCACCATAACAAGGTTGTTCTCCGTACCAATCCAAAATTCCTACCTAAAGTCATTTCCCCTTTTCACCTAAACCAATCTGTAGAACTACCAGTATTTTTCTTGCAACCACAGACCGTTGCAGAAAGGGCTCTGCACACACTAGATGTCAAACGAGCCTTACTCTACTACATCCAGAGAACACAACCTTTCCGAAAGACCAAACATCTGTTTCTCTTTCTCTCCACCACACAAGGGCAACCCCATCTCAAAATCAGGGATAGCTAGGTGGATTGCAAAATGCATTCAGATTTGCTACCACAAAGCATAACGAACGCTATCCGTTTTCCCTAAAGCCCATTCTACACGAAAGATAGGGGCTTCCATGGCATTTTTAGGGAACATCCCATTAGATGATATCTGCAAAGCAGCTACATGGTCAACACCGCACTCTTTCACTAAACACTATTGTGTAGATGTGCAAACTAAGCAACAAGCTAGTGTGGGCCAGGCTGTACTCAAAATATTATTTCAAACCACTGCAACAGATACCGGTGGTCGCCGCTAAGGTTGGGAACTGCTATATAGTCTATGCAAAAGTGTGTAATCTGCAGCTCATATGCCTCGAACGGAATATGCTACTTACCAGTATGCATCTGTTCTTGGCATGTAGAGCTGCAGATCTACACACGCCCACCCGCCTCCCCGGCTACCTGTATCTGTTCCAGTTTATCTTATTTAGATACAACACACATGGGTTTCTTCACTGTTATTACTACGCTCCATCTTTCCCTGCTGGCGAAAAACAATCTGAGGATGGAGCCGAAGCCCGTGTGCAATACCATCCAAAGGAGGAGTCCCCGACCTCGTGACTTCCAAAGACTTTCCAAGACGAAAAACAAACTGCAAACATCCGGGCCCAACAACAGATGGCGATCTATGCAAGTGTGTTTAGATCTGCAGCTCTACATGCCAAGAACAGATGCATACTGGTAAGTGGCATATTCCTTACCTACTCCGCCAGGAAGTGGTGGCTCTCTTAGCCAAGGGAGCCTTAAAGTGGGTGACAGCATCAGAAGTAGGTCGTGGTTGCTATTGCCGCTACTTTCTGGTGCCTTGAAGGGCAGAAGCCTTATTCCTATCCTAGACCTGCGCGCTCACTTCTTCCTGAGAAAAATAGAGAAATTCAACATGCTCACGCTCGCTAAATTTCTGTCTGCCCTGAATACTGGATGATAGCATTGGACTTGCAGGGCACATACTTCCACATCCCCATCCTTCTTGCCCACTGATGTCACCTGTGGTTCAAGATAGGCTGCAAGCACTTAATTTCACCACGCTTCCCTTTGGCCTTACCATTGCCCCATAGGTGTTCACCAAGGTGATGGCCGTGGTCGCAGCTAGTCTGCGGAGATTAGGGGTGCCGGTCTTCCCCTATCCAGACAACTGACTGCTGTAGGTGGGCTTGCCCCAGGCAGTCGTCTCCCACCTCCACACTGGTGGACCTCCTGCACTTGCTGGGGTTCACTATCAACATGCTGAAGTCACACCTGACCCCTTCTCAGATGCTCCCTTTCTTCGGAGCTGTTTTGGACACAGTGTAGTTTCGAGCTTATCCTCCCGAATGGCGAGGCCAGGATATTTAGACTGCTGGGCCTCATTGCCTCCTGCATCCTGATTGACACATGCCTGCTGCAGTTAGACCTGAAGTTCCAGTGGACACAGCACCAGGGGAATCTCTCCGACATGGTCCAGATCTCGGAGTGCACTCTAAAAGATCTCTATTGGTGTTTAATGAACAGTGCTTCGGTTAGCGGCAGAACACTCATTCCCACAGCCAGATCTAACAGTATTGACCGATGCAGCACTCCTGGGCTGGGGCAGCCATCTGGGAGAGGTGGACATTAGAGGTCTCTGGTCTCCAGCAGAATCTGTCCTCCACATGAACCTGTTGAAGCTTCGAGCGATCTCATTGGTTTTAAAGCCTTCCTACCCTCCATCAAGGGAAGGCTAGTACAGGTGTTCATGGACAACACCACCGCCATGTCGTATTGCAACAAACAGGCCAGGGTGGGGTTGTTGACCCTTTGTCCAGAGGTCCTAGGCTCTGGACATGAGTGGAGTGTCAGGGCATTTCCCTGGTGGTTCATAGCTTGGCAGGATCTCTCAATGCCAGAGAGGACCAACTCGGCCAAAGATGCCTTGTGGATCAGAAATTACATGTTTCTGGAAGTGGTGCAGGGTATCTTTCAGCCCTTGTTAGATCTATTTGCCACCGTCGAACGCCCAATGTCCGTAGTTCTGCGGCCTGGAGTTTCCAATGTGGCTTTCGCTCGGAGACATTTTTCGTCTCAAGTGGAGCTCAGGCCTCCTGAACACCTTTCTGCCAATACCACTCCTGTCCTGAGTTCTCAAGAAGATCAAGAACGACCGGACCCAAGTTATTCTCTGGACTGGGCTCAGAGTCTGGTATCCGAGCTGTTGAGCATGGCCATTGGTCCCTCGATCAGGCTGCCTCTTCGGGAGGATCTTCTGTTGCAGCAGAAGTGGAGGGTTCTCCACCCAAACCTGTCAATGTTCTGCCTTCATGTGTGGAGATTGAGAAGCAGCAGTTGACAGCTTTCAACTTACCACCCGAATTCTGTAATGTTATCATTGCAGCTTGGCATCCTTCCACCAAGACGGTATACACTAACCATTGGCGCAGGTTTGTGGCATTGTGTACAGCCAAACAGGTTGACCCTTTATCTGCTCCCCTTCCAAAATTGTTTATTCTTACCCTGGCCCAGCCAGGGCTCTGCATTGGACACGGACACAAAGGGTTATTTGCCATCTCTGTCTTCTTGTAGCTGCCAGTTCAGCCTTCCCTCTTAAAGTCTATTGTAAATAGTTTCCATAATGGTTTGCAACACTTATTTCTTCGTTATGCCTCAATGGAACCTTAACTTGGTTCTTACTTTTCTAATGTGTGCTCCCGTTGAGCAGCTTTATACATGCCCTCTTAGGCTTCTTACCATCAAGACAGCTTCTCTGGTGACAATTACATCTGCTTGAAGGGTCAGTGAACTGCAGGGGTTGTCATCCCTACCCCCATACTACTTTCTTCTGAGACAAACTGGCCCTTCAGACTCTAGCATCCTTCTTGCCAAAGATAGTCACCCCGTTCCACATAGTCCAGTACATCATTTTGCCTACTTTTTACACTCCACCTCATCCCTCTAAGGAAGAGGAGAGACTCCACAGTCTGGGCTCATTAAGAGCGTTGTCATTCCACCTTGACCGCACAAAGCCAATCTGGTTGGACGATCAACTCTTCATGGGATTTGTCTGCGCCAAAAAAAGGAAAGGCTGTTCAGAAACGAACCATCTCCTGATGGATCGTGCTCTGCATTAATATCTACTACGCATTGTCCAAGAAGCAGAATTCTGAGGGTTTGCATGCTTATTCCACCAGAGCAAAGGCTGCAACCACTGCTTTACACATGGAGTTTCTGTCCTGGACATCTGGCAGACCGCAATATGGACCACACTGCATTATATTAATCAAGCACTACTGCTTGGACTACAAGATCCGTTGGGACTGTACAGAGTAACTGAGAATCTCAAGAGCATGGAGAATGGGCACCCCAACCTTAGTTCTCTCCAACACCTCAAAGGACTCTGAGAGTACACGATCTAGAGAAATATGGGCCTCACTGTGTACATTCACCAAGCACTACTGCCTGGACATTCAGGTCCATTGGGATGGGCACTTTGCCCGTTCGGTGTAGGTTGAGGAGCATCTCAGCGCTCCCCGGTTCATGTCATGTTGTGGATGAGTTGAACTGCATTAGTCTTACCATTAAGAGCAGATACGCTATTGTGAGGCTCTTCAGCAGAGGAACTGAGGATATAAATACTTAACGACACAACATTGAAAACAACTTTTGATGCCAGTAGGTACATCAAGTAAATCTTTGGACTTTTTTTGTAGAGCAAGTGAGTTAATTGAAAAGAGGAGTCTCAGACTCATCTGATTCGGAGTACTCTCCTGCATGTGTAGTCTGTTAAGAGGCTGCACCAGTGGTGAGTCTCATTGGACACCGTATCTCCTTTACATCATGAAGCACTGACTCCTGCTTCTCCTTTTCAAACTGCTGCAGATCCAGCACCTACTGCAGCTCCACAGTTACCAACCTCTGACTTCCAACCAGTAGATTTACCACCACTATTACGGTTTCTCCATACCATGGAAAATCTCCTCCAACTAAGACACCCCAGAATATCTGACACAAATCGAAATTTAGATGACATGTTCATCAGTTGAGATTCAGAAGACTGTAATGGCTGTTGTATTGTTCCTTTGCAAGATTTGGTTTTCGCTCATCCATTTTTAACTGAGATCGCAGCCCTCCTATCAACCCCTCCCCCCGCTTTAAAAACTGTTTACCTACTGTCCCTCCTAAGCAGTACATTAAACAGATAAATGTAAGGTCTATGGGACATCTGCAACTGTCATGAAAGTACTAAGAGCATTTCTTGGCAGTACAACTATTCTTTGTCAGACACTCCGTTTTACTGACATGCTCGTTTGAGGACAGGGAAGACATTAAAGAAATCCTTCAAGATGCGGATTTATCACATCAGGGTGCGCATTAGAAATGTTGTGTTTCGGTCTTAGTAAATTCTTCTTGGCTCAGACTCTCTGGTCTGAAGCATGAATCCTATCAGAAAAATGTAAATCTGTCCTCTGGCTTATTGTTTGTATTCATGCCGACAAAGAAATGAAGTGCATTAGGTCTGAATGAAGGCAGTCTGAATTGGGGGTTGGGGGGATATAAACACATTTCCTGCCCTGCAACCATTTCTGTTCACAGAAGAGGATTCACACCCCGCCCAGGCCACAACCGTACCCATCAGCAGCAACACAAAAACCAGCCCATATCCGCCTAGTATGTCTGTAAATAAGAGGAAAGAACATCGGGCTTCTACACCTACAGTAGAGCCTCTTGCCAAACAGTGGCTCATACCTTACGCCTCCTCCGTTTGCTTTTCTGCGAATAATGGAGAAATGTCACAAGAGGCAGATGGTGTTATTTTCAAAATGGCTGTTCTCTGAAGTTCGGATCTCCTCCAGCCTTCCATCCTAACAAGTCTTTTCTGATATACTTCTCACAGTAGATTCCTCACCAAATGGATATTCTTCAAGGCGTCGGACTGGGTACAGAAACTCAAAAGCAGTACTCTTGTGCACTGTTAGGTGGTGCCCTGCGGCTTGCACCGTCATTCCTCTCTGGAAGTAAGGAAGGGGGCCACATAGAAGTGCCATCCAGGTGAGCTGACATCTCCTTTCCTTCTGCTTCTTCAGACATGCATATGGAGGTCTACTCTTTCTTTTTTAAATTTAGTTTTTTTGTTTTTACTCCCATTTTACCAGTAAGCGAGGGAACTAAGTCATCACTCTAAACAAACGGCTTTAAACCTTGTAGGGACTGTTGCAAACAAATGTCAGCAACAGACCCCCATGAGATATGGCTGGGGGTCAGTGCACACCTCCAATGACTGTGCCCAGATTAACCCAAGATCATACAGGACTGAGACGCAGAGATCAACGCCTGCCAAATAAGACTGTGCATTGTAACCGGTCATAAACTGAAAGGAAGGTTCCATTGCTACTCTAGAAATTATTCCCATGGGTGGTCCTCGGATATCAAGGACTTTGGGCGGTGGAGTGGCAGGCTGCGCGTATTGACAAGCTTCTGGTTCCACCTGGTGTGCCTTTGGTCCTCATGGATTTGAAGAGGTCACCAGTCTGGGTTCCTCAGCGCCGCCTGTGCCTCAGTCATTTCAGGTTCTGCACAAACTTTGGTGCAGTCTTCAGTCCTGGCGCCGCTCCCTTCTCCGATATCCTTGACATCCAAGCTGATGTTGATTGCCCTGTAGGAGGATCCACAACCCATAGTGATTTCTTAATCCCAACCGGCCTCATCTCAACCAAGTCAACGTCCGATCCCTCCTTAGTGCAGCCAATAGGTAACACTTCTGACTCTGACACATTGCCTTTACCACGCAGCAGAGTCCATACATTACACCAGCTCCTTGGTTCTGATTCTGGCAGTTGTGATGAAGGGTATGAATGGTCCTGCCAGAGAGGACATTTCTTCTTCTTTTGCTGCTGTCAAGCAAAGGGCTGCAAAGGTTTTTGACCTGTAGCTCCCTACCCTGGAAGTAAAGACTGACGTCATCACGGAAGTTCTGCAGCCTGCTAGGCACCTAGTGAACCTCTTACCAAATAAAGAAACCTTAACATATACCCTCTAGACACATGTTCTGGGCTCCCAGTCAGTAAGCAGATAGCTTGTCACCACAGATCAGCCCTGGGCACATTTGTCTTCCTGACCCAACACCTAAGAGTTTCATGGTACAGGTGTTCTCCAGCAGAGCAAATGCTAATTCCATTCCTACGGCACCTGTCAGCGAATCAATACGCATGGAAACCTTTGGCAAGCACGTTCTCCTCTGCCAGCTTTGCCTTGTGTTCTATTAACACCAGCTGCCTCCTGGGTCGCTACGTCCATTCTTTGTGGGAAATGGTGGGTCAAATCCTACCAGCAGTTCCGTACGACCTACAGGTGTCTTTAGCCCTAAACATCCAGAACGACTGGCATGTGGCAAATCTTAAGTTTAGCCTGGACACAGCAGATTGCTTATGTTTGGTAATTTACACCTGTGTGGTGCTTTGACACCACGCCTGGTTGAGGTCTATGGGCTTCTCAAGGAATGTACAAGTTTCTTTGAGACCGCTTTCCTCCTCAGTGCTAAAGCGGACTCGACGCTGCAACGCTCTAAAGGAAGGTATGCCACTGTGAATTCCTTGGGGTTGTCTGCCCCTACCAGGCACTTTCCCTGCAAGTTCTGTTCTTTTCGGGAGATATGCAAATGGTTAATATAACCAGTTGCCATTACCAGACCCCTCTTTCACCCTAACAAACTTCTTTGCTCTTTCGTGGCTGAGGCAGTGGCTGCCAAAGAAAAATGTTCATGGCATTTAGGACAAAGCCCCCACCCTCTAAAAGACATCAAAACCACTTTAGTGTTTCCTTTTTGATACACACCCACTCTGTGGGATGCAGGATCCATACTTTCCTCTGGCAGAGGTGAGACATCCATGCAGGTTCATAGGTCCTCCAAATTGTTCATTAAGGCTATGCACTCCCGCGTCTTCCACCCTGTCACACCATATACCCACATCAGCGTGGTTGATGGAGAATCACCTGTCCGTTTTGCAGCAGGAATTGCAACCGCTTTTGTCCAAAGGAGCCTCACAGAGGGTTCTAGCCCCATAAGTAGGAACAGTGCTACTCCTGCTACTTCCTTGTGCCAAAGAAGCATCAAAGCCTTTTTTCTGTTTTAAATATCTACCCTCTAAACATCTTCCTGCGGAAGGAAAAACATCCAGATGCTTTTAGTGGGTCAGCATTTATGTGCCCTGAATCAGAGGCTGGATGGTAGCATTGGACCTGCAGGATGTTTTTTTTCTATTTACCTCCCCTGCAAGTCCACCAGTGTTGTCAGGGGTTCACAGTGGGCCAAAATAATTTGAAGTTTACTGTGCTCCCTTTTGGTTTTCCTAGAGCCCCTCAGATAGTCACAAAAGTGATTGAAGTGACTGTGCACCTTTGATGGATGGGTGCACCAGTCTTTCCCTTCCTAGTCTGGCTGAAGAAGGCGGGCTGGCCCCAGGCAGTTGTAGACTAAACTTAAGAGGACTGTGAACCTTCTTACATCATTAAGGTACACTATCCTTGTGTCGGTCACACTTGACTCCTTTACAGACTCTCCGGGTCAAATCAAAATAAGCTTTATTCGAAGTCACAGTGAATCATAAAAGCCACAAAATACATTGATAACGATGATCAAAAATGACCGAAAATACAATTTAAAACAATGTACAAGATTCTTCCTTATAAAAAATGTGCAGGCATAAAGTATTAAAGGCTAACATCATGACACAATTTGATTACTGTTTACAGCTGCTTCCTATAGTTGATGACAGCCAACAAGAAACGCGACATTACAAAACAAGTAAAAATGTCTGGTAACGTTTGCAAATAGGTATATGCTGGGCGACAATATCTGAAACCCAACTGGAGTAACAAGGGTTTTATAAGTTTGTCTCAGACATGAGAAGTGTTTACAGACAAATACAGTGTGCATAGTTGTAGGAAGGTGGATATCTGACTATGGTTACCCCCAACTTTTTGCCTAGTGTCTAGCTGGTTTTTCGACTTAGTTGGCCTGAGATCCTGCCATTCAGGGTCTCAGGCTGTCTGCTCTCTCTTTAAAATGGACTCCATGTACCCTAGGTACATAACCAATTGGTAAGGATCACCTTATTGGACCCTATACAGTGTACCCTAGGTACCCAGGGCATAGGTGTACCCTAGGCCTCCCAGGGGCTGCAGCATGTATTATGCCACCCCTGGTCTGGCCTTCCAATCAGACACAACTGGCTGATCACTCAGCTGGGGCAAGGTCGTGTAATCACCCCTTGCTTAGATATAGTATGCCTATATCTACCCTTATATATAGGCACATGTGTACCTATCAGTCACTCCTATGGCAGGCCTTAACAATCCTGGAGGCAGAGTGCTTGGTAACATGTGAGATGGTGCTCTAGCATGAGCTGAGCCTGTCTGCAGCTTTCGGAACCATGTCCTTATAGCTGTTCTATGATATAGCCTACCATATACTCTTAAAGTGCCTTATAATCTTAAACGGTTATGGTAACTATGGTTTGGCTTTATCAAAACATGTCGTGTAAGGTGTCTAACACTCTGGAATAATACCCCCATACCATTTCTGGTGATGAGGATATTATCCCTCCCTTCTAGAGGGGGAGACATGTTAAAATCCTACTTTGCTGTTAGCCTCTGACCAAAGCCTCAGCATCACAAAATGGATGCTGCTGCCACGACACAAGTCTGACCTCCTGCAGCTGGGAGTGATCCCAGCCAGGGAGGCCTGGACAATAGGTTTCCTGCTTGGGGAGGTGCTAGCACCTCCCCAGACAGCCTTTAGTGTATTGGGGCAGGGGGGCTGAAAGGAATGAGACATGCCTGGGGCACACAAGGTGTTCCTTGCATAGTCCAGTTCAAACCGGCGCTGGGGCACTCCAGCCCCAGCTCTGGCGCGAAACTGGACAAAGGGAAGTGGGTGTAACCACCCCCTCCCAGGTCCCACCCATAAGGCGTGACCTAGCAGGTATCCCAGCCCCCCAGATTAGTATAAGAGTGGGAGTTGGGCCTCAAGACTTTAGATTATCCTGAACCTGCAAAACTGAACAAACTCTGGACCTTCGACATTCGACGAAAGAAGAAGACTGAAGAATCTCCCTTGTAGCCAAGGAGTGGCTACCCTGTGCAAACAGGCACTATCAAGAGACTACCCTTTGCTTTGCCCACGTTCTACGAGGAACCGACTGCAGAGCCTGACCAGAGCCTTGACTTCCAGACTTCTCCGACCCTGATCCACATCGACAGCAAAGCTGAGATCCGTGGAGGCGACGAGCGACGTGGGACCGGCTACCTGGAAAAAGTGGCTAGTAACTTAAAGCGCAGCTTCTGAGGTACCCTCGAAGTTGTGCACCGGGGATTGAGAAGCCCCAACCCCAAGCACCATCTGCACCGAAGATCAGCCCCCCACACTCCACGAGTCCTGCGTGGGGCCCTTCAGCATTTTCCTGCTTGCCGCGTCTGTCCGGTTGCTTGCCCGCTGGCTAGTGGCCTTTGTGACGACGCACCCTGAAATCTTCTGCGCTGGTTTGGCTCCTCCAGACTGGCTCCCGCTTCTCTGCAAAGAAGAAGCACCCCAGACCTTCCTGGTCTGCACCAGAAGCAAGTCCTTCATTCTTCGTGGGTTCCGCTTGCCAAGGCTTGGTGAGTCCTAGTCCAACTTCGACGCCGCCGACAGCAAGAGCCTTCGTGGGACAGCTCGCCTCCTGGTCGTCCTCGACGCTTCCTGGTCCTCCTGGCTGCAGCGACAAGCTTCACCTTCACCTGCAATCTTCACGACATCGCCTGGTTCCTTCCTGGTTCCACGTGGTCACTGGCTAGTGACCTTGACTCTGTCCCTTCTGCTTGCAGGTTTCTTCTCTTCTTGATCCCAGCCTTGGGATCCACCGGACACTCTTCACTGACTGCCTGTCAGCATCTTTCTTCAGGCATCCATAGGAGTCGACGACGAAAACGACGCATCTTCACCCCTATGCACCCGCAGCCTGTGGGCTAGGTAACTTGGGTACTCCGGTGCTCATCAGGATAGTGACTATCCTAGTGTCTAGTTTTCAAGTCTCAACTTCCTAGCTACTCCGGAAGTGTCCTAAATCTACCGTTTTCTAAACTGTACTATTGCTATTAACTTTTATGCATTACGCGTGAGTGTTTCCACTCTGCACCCGAATCCCGTGGGCCTCCCACTTCCTAACTAACGCTAGTGTAGTGTAGCCCCAGCGATTCCCTAGGCCTAGGCCTATTCTATTTCTGTGACAGTGGTTCTTATACCACTTACTTAGTATATGGTTTGCGTGGCCCCTAGGGCCTAACTGTATTACTTACCTGTGTGACTTAATGTATGCTTAAATAAGACTGTGTTGTACTTACCTCTGATCTCATAAAGAGTGCTGAGGGTTTGACTAGAATAAATACACTTTATTTTATATATATATCTGTTGTGGTGTCCTTTCATTTGGTATTCAAGGGATTATATATGGTATCACAGCTGGCTTCACATGCCATTCAGAGTTTAGCCTAAGACTGCTCTTGTCCATGCTACCACTAGGATAGCTGGTCTATAAGGTTGACTTTACAACCAATCACCATAAGGGTATTTGGACTGATATAAGGTGTACACTAGAACTAGTGACATCATACATCAGGCCAACTTTTCACAATAGTGTTCTGAGATTAAGTATCATATCACGTACAGTTCCCCATGTCGGCTGACCAATTAACATTAGGAAAACTGATTAAGTGATGGAAAATATCCTTCCGAAAACGAGTGAGCACAAACCGGTGACGAGAATTATACACGTTAGCAAGATATGGTTGCATGTAAACACTAGTCAAGATCAATTGGTTCCTCAACACAGTTGGTTTACAGATTTCAGATGCTAATCTGATTTCTTCCAAGGAGATACATTTGAACTTCAAGGCTTTCCTCTGCACAGTGGCCAAACTATCGAGGAGGGTAAAATATTCAGGATGGCCAACGTTTACCCAAAAATTATGGACGTTCTTGAGCCACGGAATTTTAAAAACATTAGGGGATTTTTGGCAGTCTGCAATTATGGCTCAATTTAAAGTAGTGTATTAAGATGACCATATTTTGTGCCATAATAGCACTGGTTGGATCCTAATCAAGTCAAGGTAGGGGGCACCTAATTCAGCGTGACATACAAATGTTGGGGTACTTTTCGGGAGTGCAAGGAGAGACCTGAGAAAAGCGTTCTCTTCAAGCTGTAATGCATCGATCTTTCCATGCCCCATAGCTCAGCCCCATACATAGCAGAGGATCTGCACTTTACATTATAGTCATCATCTCCTTTGGATGTTTAAAGCCACACTGACTGGCAAAACTCAATAGGGCCATTTTTGTTTTCATAAAATGGAGTCGCCTTGATTTAATAGCCCCTTGCCAATACCCTGATTGATTAAAAAAAATGCCCAAATATGAAAATCTGTAAACTGAATGGTAGATCCCTCAATGGAAATGTGACGGCAGCGGGTGGCCGCCTTCCCAATCTTCATAGCGAAGGTTTTACCTATGTTGATTTTTAACCCCAAGTTAGACACATACTGAGCAAATTCGTCCACCAGACTCTGCAAGGAAATGGGAGTACGGGCCATTAACACCGCATCGTCGGCATAAAATAATACTGGAATAGGCCTTTGTCCCACCTGAGGTAGATCTACACATTTACTTGCCAGTATGTCTCCTATGCTGTTAATATAAAGGTTAAATAGGAAGGGGGCCATTACGCATCCCTGACGCACCCCTCTTCCTATGCTAAATGACTCAGTACAGGTGCCATTAAGATCGTGACGTCCTCTACCTCTGCCTTGGGCATACAAATCTCTTAGGAAATTCACAATTTTAACATCCACGCCCATATTAGTCATTGTTGCCCATAACTTATCGTGAGCTACCAAATCAAAAGCCGAAGATAAATCAATAAAAAAAAAAAAAATACCACCTTTCATATGCACATACTTGCCAATTAATAAATCTAGGTTTACAGCTTGCTCTACAGTGCCCAGCCCAGCCCTAAACCCGTACTGTAAGTCTGAGAGGATATTGTTTGATTCCGCCCAATCCTGTAAGCGACCAGCAACCTTAACCAGGCAATCCAGGAGGGAAATTGGCCTGTATTGTGCTGGGTCGTTATGGTCGCCCTTCTTGAAAATGGGGACGATAAGGGACTCAGGCCAGGTAGATAAAAAACCCTGAGCTTGGCAAGTTTTAAAAAGCAAAGTTAGGATAGGTCCCCAGAGCTCAATGTCTAGTTTAAACAGATCAATAGGGATCCCGTCGGGCCCTGGGGCTTTGCCCCCCTTGCTTTCTTTCAGCGCCAATCCGACTTCATCCAACGAAAAATCCGGATATCTACACACATTTAAAGGGCCAGTGGGTTTGGGAACGTTAACAAGAGACAAAAGTCCATTATGTGGCAAGGCACTGGTTGTGGGAACAGCCAGCTCTTCCTCAGGGGAGTATAATTTAGAAAAGTGAGCTATCCAAGCATCCTCAGAGATTGCTACCTCTACGCGTGGAGAATCTAAAACATAATGAGAATGGGAATTAATAACACGCCAAAAAGAGGTGTTCTCTTTGGATAGACTAGCCTCCAATAACTTATTCCAGGTATCCTCTTTCAAAATTATTTTCCGTTGTTTAATGGCTGCTTTGTAGGCCACTCTACACTCCCGGACTTTCCTTACAGTTCTACTTTGTTCAGCTAAAGCTAATTTCAAGTTTCTGTGGGCTTTAGTACAAGCTGAATCAAACCAACCACACACACCCGCCTTTAGTATTTTCTGTTTTACAGAAAGGCCCTCTCCCACACCCTTTTTTATTTGATTAAATGCTAAGATAAAGTTATGCGCCTCTGTGGTTTCATCTAGGCAAACTTCAAAAGCCTCCCTCTCTTTTTGAATCAATTTTTCGAGCAAGTTAAGAGAATCCACTAGGGACCACTTTAACGCATACCCATTGCGGCGAGAGATCGCAATTTCCTCTTGTACAAGGGCTTTAGATTTACCGCTTAGCTGCCCGGTAAGATCAAGCTTTAACGTGACGCTCTGGGGGTAATGATCACGAAGTGCTATATCCTGCACAATAAACTCCAAGGCCAGTGTTGAATGACGCTGGGGGAACAGTAAAAAGTCTATCACACTATTGTCTCCTCTTCCACTGTACAGACACCTCACTGTAATCGGTGAAACAGCTAAAGCATTGCAAAACCCTAAATTGTGTTTGAAAATTAGCTCGTTTAGGGTATCCCCATACTGCGAGTGAATAAAGTGGGTTGTCTCACAGAGGTCAGGGGATGTCATACCACATGCCTTGTTCGTTGTCACGGTACATGTTCATATGTTAAAGTCACCACCCATTAGAATGATGGGATCGCGACAATTGCTGTAAAAGACCTTCTCTAAATCGTGATCTAGTAATTGGAGGACTGTAGTGATGTCAGATAAGCACTCATTATTGTAAAAATTAGCAATAATTAGAGTAACATGAGCAGAAATTACCAAGGTATTATTTGATAAAAAGCTCTTGTAACAGTTGCTGTGGAGCTTAAAGGTGCTAACATATTAGAAACATAAATACACAGTCCCCCTTTAGGGCGCCCATGTTTGGACTCTATAGCTGGGCTGTGAAAGGTTTTAAAGCCATTTATATGGATGGGCTCAACAGCCCAAGTCTCCTGTAGGCAAAGAATATTACATTTAGAAATAAAAACTAACCATTCATTCATGAGGTGTATGTGACATAAACCAGCCACGTTCCAATAAAGGACTTTAAGGGCTGTGACGGGGATACCAGCCCTGGATTCTGCTAGCGACAAGGGCGATGGATATCCCACAAAGTCACACTCAGAGTTTACTGGATGCACTAAGGCCTCATCTAAATCTGCCAATGACCCCCTCTTGTGCGATGTAGCAATCACAGGGCCAGGCTGATTCTTCCTGTTTGAATCCACAGGTTTCATTAGTCAATCCACACCATTTAAAGTGGAGAGACAATCAAACCTGTTATGGGTTTCAATTGGATGTAGAAACTTTAACCGGGACCTCTGGTAATGTGGCTCTGCTGCAAATGGCAGCTGTTCATGATGGGCCGGGGGTTGATAAAAGAAACCAAGTGGTAGAACCAATATCTGCTGAGATGCAAGAGAGGGGAGACTAGCACTCTCAAGAATGAGACTCACCAAGTTGGGGAAAGTAAATGAAAGCACAACACAATCACCCTCTAACATTTTACTTCCTGTTCCCACCCATCTAACCCTCCTGATCATTTTTAGATCAGCAAAAAGTGCCCCCCCAAGCCCTACCCTTGCGTTGAGCCAGTTTATGGATTTGTTCTTGAGAGATTCCCATGACTCGTGTGCGGAGTTAGTGAGAACCAGGACATTTTCTAGGATTACTACATAGGGGGTAGCTGCAGGTGGAAGCTCTAAACAATTAAATTTTGTTACCGAGTAATTCGATCTGTACGAGTTAAAGTATGTGGGGGAAAAGATGGAATCGTAGGACCACTATTCAACCCAGGTTGGAAAGGCGAGGGTTGAAGGGGAGGAAGGGGACCACCCTGAGTCGAAATGGTGCTTAAATCAGTGTTTGTAAAATCCCCAAACCACCACCCACTGTATGCTAGGGTTGAGATATACCTCGGGTGTTAGTGCAAGAAGAGGGTTGCACACTGGCACTATTATCCAAACTTGGTTGAAGGTGCTGATAGTTTGCCGGCATATGCAGGTTAGTTGGCCGCAAATTTAATTTGGAGTGGATGTTCTTCTCCATCCCCTTTAGTTGCTCAGTGAGTGAACTAAAAGCCGATTCTGTTAGGGATTGGACTAGGGCGAACAGGGCAACATAATCTGCATGCTGCTGTACTGCCCCAGAATTCTTAGGCTTTTTTGCCAAGGGTTGCTTATGGGAGTTCTTAGTGTCGACTACTCCCTCCTGCTCTTCCTATTCTCTCTTCTTCACTAGATTCAGGTAGCAAGACTGGCGGTGCAATGGACGGGGTTTTAAATCGTTTAATAGGGGGTTGATTAGCAGATTGGATATCTTGGGGGGGGGGGGGGGGGGGGGACACAGTACTAGGCGATTTTTCAGGGTCCTTCCTTCCTTCCTTCCCTCTGCCCAGGCTCCTGCAAACTAGCAACACAGTCAAAGCTGGAGCTAGTAGCAGGATATTCACTGGTAATTGTAGCTGTGCCAGAAGGGTATGAACCTGAAATATTAATACAGCATGTTAAAGACTCATCCACACTCAGAATGTGTTTCTCCAAAGCCCCCATTGCTCCTGTAATCTAATTCAGGATGGAAGAGGGAGGGTGTACTTTATTCTGTGATTTAGCAGCCCCGCTTGGGTGTTTCCTTTTACCCATGTTTGGAGATAAGGACCAAACCAAGTCAGGCGATAGAACAATTTGGCTGCAACACAATCATAAACAATGTCAGTATGTCAAAGTCAATAGCAGGAAGCACCAAATGATTCTTAAGTAGTTCAGTTGGAATTGAACAGCCGGATGACACCAAGTAGCGAGTTCAGCACGGACCACTTCAGCTCCTCATAACATGTCGAATACGTGGGACCAGGGGGGGGTGGCCCTGCCCCTTCATGTCACTGACGGGCACGGGACGGGCCTGCCCTTGACCCGGGCTTCGCCCGGGCGCGACCCGCACGCGTCCCGCGCTGCTTTCCCGTTGGCGCTTTTTAAAGCACTAGAGAAGTGCAGGCTCCTGGTTGCGCTGAGAGTTCTGGGGCTTGGAGTCCCCCACCAGGGGGCAATGGCAGCAGTAGCAGGCAAGGCAGAAAAGCAAGAAAAACAGCGACTCTTCGGGTCATCAGAGCCATCTTGGATTCAGTGCAGTTTTATGTGTTACCTGCAGGTTGGAGTGTCATGGACATTCAAGCTATGATGCCATTTTTTCATCCTCTATCTTGGATCTGTGAGGAAGATGTTGAGGCTGCTTAGACGATTGGCCTCCTACATCCTGCTGGTCAACCACGCCAGATGGCACAAGGGCTCTGCAGTGGGATCTGAAGTCTCAATGGGCACAGTACCAGGGGAACCTATTGGATTCCATCCAGATTTTGGATGAGACTGCAAAAGATCTTCAGTGGTGGCTACTAGACCATGATTGGGCCTGTGACAGACTCCTCTTCTTTACCCCACCTAAAGCTGAACGTGTTTGCGGATTCTCCACTTCTGGGCTGGAAAGGACATCTGGGAGAGGTGAAGGTGGAGATCAGAGGCCTCTAGTCTCTGGTGGAAACCCCCCTCCACATCATTTTGCATGAGTTACAGGCTATCCCCTTGGCATTGACGGCCTTCCTGCGAGCCAGCAAAGGCAGGACAGCACTGGCTTTTACAGCCAACACCACCGCATTCTACTGCAACAGGCAGAGCATAGTGAAGTCTTACTTAGTGTCAGAAAGTCCTGCATCACTGGAATTAGCTGACTTCACTAGTTAAGGGCATTTCCCTTGTCGTGAACCACCTGGAGGGATTCTTACTGCATGTGTAGGTGAAGCCAGTTGCTGACGTCAATACAAAGTTGCACAATGCCTCCTACTGACATGCAGGAGTACTCCTTTTGAGTTTTCTCATCTGGTCTTGCGCCTGGTGAAATATTCACAAGGTGAGTAATCTATGGGTTGCTAGAGTATCCACTAGAAATAGTATTACCACAGGTAAGTAGATTGTTCTTTTCACCCAAGATTGCTTGACCAGAGTCGCACAGTGTGCGGGTGCTGTGACCGCTACCTCTAAATTGCGTGAATGGTACCAGTTTATTTGGGAGCGGATGCAATCTGGGTAGGATGCCCTCTCACAAGGTACAACACCTTTCTGTGATTTACAAATAATTACTTTCTGGGTTGAGATCACATTTTTTGTCCGTTTGTCTTGTGCTTTGGTGCTTATAGCCAAGATATACCCCTAGATAGGCTCAACTCTTACTGTAAATTTTTCTTGCATGCATATCTCTCCCCTCTCTGATCCCAGCCATCCCCTCCGATCTCATTTCTTCAACCCCTCTGATACTGTTTCCCCTCTCTGAATTCACATCACTGATCAAATGTTACCCCTCTAATTTTCCCCCAGAGGATCAGAGATCCCATCACTCCCTCTGGTCTCTCGCCTGTTGTCCGTCCACATCCACCCCCAACAGTCACTTTCTCCCAGGTAACCAGACTCCCTCATCTTTGATGCTGTAGTACAGCCTTCTCTCCCTCCTCTGTTGATAGCCATCTGCATACTCATATTAACCTCTCCCTACACACACTCTAGATCATGCTCTCACCTCATTGCCCATAGGTCGCCCTTCCTCTCTCCAAATCACTCCATCTTTACACTCTCTCCAGACTCCCTAAATTACACCTGTAGCCCCCCTTTCCTGCACAAATCACCACCTCACTTCCCTTCACTCTTCAGAATACCCTCTCCCTTCCTCCCTTAGCTCAGCCTGCAGGTCTTCTCTTCATGGATCACCTCCAGTTTCCCTTCCTCTCAATTATTCCACAGGTCATTTGCGCCCTTTAGCCCTCTCTTGCCATATGTGGTACCCACCCCTTTACCTCGCAGGTATTTCTCTCCCTTTTGGCACTTGTTCCCTCACCCCAACTGTTATACTCTTTCTCTCTCCTTTACCTACAGATGATCCTCACTCACCCCTTCAACGTAAGCCTCTTCCCCACTCTTATTTTTCTGCAGGTCTCCCTCTCTACTTTAAAGTTACTATGTCACCTTTGCTTTTTTCTTTCACTGGTAACACACACTACCTGATAGACGTCTAGCCGCAGATTCCGTAGCTTTTGAATTCTCCCCAGGAGTCCGACAGGACCCAGGAATTTTTCAGCAGTCCCTCTGTGCGCCGGTGGATGGCGACTTTGGACTCCAGGATGATATCGACTCCGGTTGAGACGTCAGTGGAGTCATACAAGTCCCCGCCGACTTCAGTGTCTTCTTTTCCGTTCTGCAACATGAATCCAGATAGCAGTTCCTCTGCCCATTTCTTCTGGCCTATTTTGAGAGTTTTTTGTTGGGAGGAACAGTGTGCCTTCCTCTAATTTTGCTGAGCTTTACAACTTGTGGGTCCTGTACTCAACAAATGTCGGTTACACACCCGCATTTTGTATGTATGTGGTGTTTGGGAGAACACCATGACTTCGAGGATTGCAACTCCTGCCAGAGACTGTATCAAAGGCACTCAAGGAATGCCGTATGTAGTTGTTGGCTGCATGTCTGTCGCGGTTCTCGGATACCTTGCAGCCCCGGTCTTCTCATGCGGAGGTCAGTTCACGAGGCCAGTCTCCAGCTTCCAAAACGGAGGCCAGCTCATGGGGCAGGTCCAGGAGCCAAGGCCGTTTTCCAGGACGTAGTACTTCAGAGACGTCCAAAGGTAAGCGCAGGCTTTTATAGCTGCAGCACCCCCCAACTTTGCCGCATGGAGACTGTGTCTCCCAGGGCTCCTCCCTCTCAGCGGTTGGGCAGGTTGCGACTCCACCTCATGTCTTTCTGGGAGCCGGGGCATCAGTGGCCCAGGTGAAGGAGTATTATAACTCTCTACACATTTTTGGCCTTCCACTGGAGTGCCTACGGGCCCCAAGGAGGTGAGTGGAGCCACACACTGGCGGATTTGTCCTTAGTCAGTTGAGCCGTTTGAGTCTTAAGTTCAGCTGTGGTCGGCGTCTGCTGACACCGCAATGGAGCCGGTGCACAGCCCTTCGGGAGCTCCACCTTTGACTTCCGTTATTGATAAGCCGACTCAGACGTTGAAGTTAGCGATGCTGATCGAAGTTTCTCCTCCTATCAACATTAAGGCGTCGCCTTCTCAACTTAAATTGGCATCTGGTGCAGTCTCGGTGAAGCATACTAAGGGAAATGTGGGTTTTTTCACTTCCTCCTCAGGGTGAGACTTCGGAGGGTCTCCTTGTAACGGGTGATGCAAGGAGTCCTGGGCTTTTTCGGCCCATCTCTGAGATTATTCCTTCTCAGGTGGAGGAGGGTTCAATATCTGCTCTTGGTGAGGCTAGTGGGATGGAGTCCTCTCCAGCCCTGGTGTTTTTTCCCCACCTAGCCTTGCTATTGAGGTCAGTTTCTCCTTTGTAGACATGTTGAGGAGAGTGGTGGCAGTTTTAAAGCGGTCACTGCCTATGGTAAAGAAGTCCACAGATCCTCTAATTGATGTCCGTTACCAGGGTCAGTTAGGGGAAGAGCCTGTTCTTCCCTACAGTCAAGCCCTGTTCGATATATTATTAGGAACTTGGACCAAGCTTGATTCAGGGGTCTCGGTGGACCGACCGCGCAATATCTCGCAGGCATCTGCCTGCTCCTGGAGATCCAGTTTGTCTCCTCAGGCATCCTACCACACGTAGCCTGGTAGTTAATGCAGCTACAGCTTCTTAAGATAAGGATTCTTCACCTGAGACTCCATTAAATGGAGACTCTTGGAGTCAAGATGAACGTGGCAAAAAACACATCTTTGCTTCTGCTAGTTCTGTGTTGAAGCCTACCAACACGTCTTGTGTTCTGGGATATTTTTCCCATGCTCTGTGGGATACCTTTCAGACTGTTGCCATTTCTTCCGGATACTCTGCGTTCTCGTTACAAAAACTTGATTAGAGATGGCCAACAGGCAGCTAAGCTGATAATCAGATGTAACATGGATGATACTGATTCAGTAGGCCGAGCCATGGCATCTTCAGTGTCACTCCGGCGTTGTACATGGTTAAGAACTTCAGGTTTTTCAGAGGCAGTGCAGGTGACTTTAGCCGATATGGCCTTTGACAGCACCCATCTTTTTGGGGCGCAAGCTGATTCAGCATCAAGATGCTTCCGTGATGGGAAAAGTGGTACACAGTTTTAATTACTCTTATTCTCTTGTATGTTATTAGATTTTGACCCTATAGTTAAGCATAAGTGATTATTCTGGATGTTTGTTTTCTCAAAGGGCCTAACTTGTTAGGACATTAAGTTCTTTTTTTTATTACACCTGGTTGGTGTGTCTGCGAGAAGCAGATGTTATTTTTTCAATACGGTTTGTAGCAGTTTAAGTGGTATAAGGATACCTAAGATATAACTTTTTCTTTTTTCCTTCAATAATGGGCTTCATGCTCAAGAGGTCATTTGCAGGTGATGTCTTCCAGTTAGGAAGTTTAACTTTTCACATGCTCCTTTCCAAGCAGTGTGGTATGCAGGTATGCATTGCTGTTGACTTGCAGTATTTCTTATAGAGACCGATTACTTTTGCCAGATGTGAGACCTTGTATACGGAGTGTATACTTGTTTTTTGCAAATTCTCTGAATTTCCACTGCAGGGTAATTTTGGTCTCTGGTTTCTACAACTCAGTTCCTTTTGCTACTTTAGCGGAGTGCAATTTTCATTGAATTCAAATGGTGCACTTTTGGGTTGGATAAAGTTTAGGGTATGCTTCCCGGTGAGATGGTCATGCCAGCTTTATTATGTGATTTGTTGTTTACCTGCACATAGGAATTTGTTCCATGGAAGTGTGCTCCTTTTGCTGAAGACATTACGTTTGGCAATTCAAGGTGTCTGATTTATATTCATCTGAATAAAAAAAGTATTGGTTTCCTCCATTTTTGGATGTGATGTTTATTCTTATGATCATTTTTGGAACATGGTTATCCCGTGTGCACCTGCTTCTAAGGTTATCTGTGATGCAGTGTCTGAATATTACCTTAGAGCTGTTCACAATCCTGTCTTATATGGTTGAAAATTGGAAGAGAAAGTTTGCTTTTTCATCCTTCACTTTAAGAACATCCTGGATATTTCCATACTCTTTGGCATTGGTTCTGTTGATGGTCATACATTTCCTGTAGGGAAGTTGGATGTTCTCTGTCTCCTTGGGGACATGTCTTTCTCCATTAAGCATGTGTTAATTTCTGTACCTTACAGCCCTCTTCAAGTGGCCATAGTGTTAATGTATGATCTGGTGCTTCGTGTGTTCTTATAGAACTAAATGTGTATTGAGCACTTGTCTGCCTTAGTCAGATTGGATTTTGGCTCATATGCCTTGTGGACAATTACTCCAACTGAGTTCCCTTTTTGAGTATTTTCCAGGGGCTTGGTTTATTTTATTCATCTTGACCTTCTAGTCCAAGGCTGGTTGTAGTAAGTGCTTGCTGCTAGCAAGGTCTCAATTTCATATGGTTTTCTTTGAGTAGTACAAGATTATGAAAATACTTTTAACAGACAGCATTGTCTTAAGGTTAAGTCACCTAGGTGTTTCATTGAGGGTGTGATATCTCTCTTGATTTTATATTGTATGGTTCTTTGGGACTGATTTTTCAGTTCGGTTTATCCATATATGTTTTCAGAGTTTACATAAGTGTGTTGCATATGTGTTTACACATGATATAGTTCTGCTATATGTAATGAAAAGGATAATTTAAAAAAATTGAATTGAGAGGTACAATTGCTTCTCTGTTCGCTGTAATTTTTAGGTCTCGCCTTGCTATCGCGTAAGCGATCGCGAAGCGAGACTATTGTAAGGGGCTTTTAAAAGTGCTCCCAAAAAGCGGATTGCATGGCTAGCACATGCACAATCACGCGCATCGTGCCGCCATGCAATCCGCCTTTTGGGAGCACTTCAAAGGGTCCGCTCCCCCGCCTGGAATGCGCTCCCCCGCCCCCAAGCGCGCGCGCGCCACGCTCCGCCGGGCTTGTCTTTTTTTTTTTTTTTTACTTTAAGCACGAGGCGCGCGTGCGGCCAATGCTTGTTATAAATGTTGAAATTCTAGCATTGTGGCGAATTTGCCTTAATTGCCGGTTTATACTTATGAGTAGAATTCTTGGCGTTCCTGCGTAGGATAGCCTGTTAAGTCGGTGAACGCCCACACCATCACGAATTCACAAACTCCCTATGGGGTTGTTCCTCTCCTCGCAAACACAACTAAACTTCATCCTTTCAAAGGCAGGGGTAAGCGCATTTTAGAATCGAAAGGTACGCGTGCAGAATTTTCCACCTTGTGCAAAGTCCACCTGCAGAGACAGTATGCTTTGAAGCACTCATGCAACTGTTGTCGACTTCCTGGAGGACTTTTGGAATTTCATATACATCTCAGTATAGTCACACTATATTTCCAAACGTGGTTTTAGACAACTTCAGATTTTGTCCACTCACCCCTTTCTGGATGCACCGTGAACGTCTGAGGGATCTGGAACAAAGAAAGCTATGGGAACATACAACAGAGATGTTTGGATGGGGGATGCAACTTTGCAATGACAAAATCTTTATATGGAGGTCGGATAAGTACTGCAGAACTCCTTGACAACAACCCCGGCTTTTCAAGGAGTCTGGGAACAGGTCATTCAGGCAGAAGCAGCAAAAAGGAGCCCTGCCCCCTCCTCCTCTCATTAGCTGCAGTGACTGCAGACATGTTTATGGTAGCAATGCGGCCGTCTGGAGACGGGGTTGCATGTTAATTGCAGCCTTTAAACAGGCACAATAGAGTCCATCAATGGACCAGGTTTGACCAGTGAGAATTATCCTTACATTCTGATTGCATCATGCTCCTATAAGCCCTTGTCCCGTCCACGTGTGAACTGCACCCCCTCCCTTTGTATACAATGTATAGTTTGTTAAACTTAGTGACCCTTCGTCATACTCTTGGAAGCCGACAGTGGGTGTCTGACTACCCTATTGAACTTCATTGAGGGCCCATTGCTTGCCTTTGTAGTACGATAGCACCCTCGAGTGCCCTGCTATAGGGATGTCTAATTAGGATATCTGAAAGAAACACGTTAGATTCCTCACCTTAGAATATCCCCAGGCGTCAGACTGGATCCGGAAGATTTTTCGTCAGCAATACCCCTTGCGCGTCGCTAGGCGTCGTCTGCGGCTCCGCGTCCGTCGTCGGCGTCGTGCGCCGGAATGACGTCGTCGGAGTACTTGGACGCCGCCCTCGTGCGCTGACGTCAGTTCTTCTTTTTTCCGCGCCAGTAAGCGCAGATCCGGGAGAGCTACCCCTTTAGTCACTTTTTGACTAACATTTTTCGATCCTTTTTGATCTTGTCTCGACTCCGGTGCCGGTAGGATGCCTGGTTTTAAAGCCTGTGCTGACTGCAACCGCTTGATGTCGGTTACGGACCATCACCGCCGGTGCCTTTACTGCTTGGGCCTCGACCACGACGCGGCGTCTTGTTCGGACTGCAAGGCCCTGACCTCGAAGGCTAGACGGGAGCGGTCCCGTAAGCTTCTCGAGCTTCGCCACTCGGCTCCGCGCCCCTCTCGATCCCGGTCCAGGAGGACGTCCAAGGATCGGTCGCGGAGCCGCAGCCGACGTCATCATCGATCGTCTGGCTCAAAGTCTTCGGGTAAGTCGAAGCACTCCAAGAAGTCCAAGAGGCGACACCGCTCTTCGGACTCCTCTCGCCGGTCGCGTGACTCGGCCGAGGGTCAGGGTGGTTCCACCCCCGCGGCTCCAGCGGAGGTGCAGGCGCCGCGCAAGTCCCCATACCCGCCGGTCCCTGGGACTGACGCGACGCCGGCGGAAGTCAGTGCCTTCCTCTCAGCCATGAGGAACCTGGCTCCACCGTCGACGCCCGCTAGCGCGCCTTCGGGCCCCGCGGACCCGACTGCGCAACCTTGCCTGCTGGCGGCTCCGGCCCCGGCGCCGTCAACGGCTCCGGCCTCGACGCCGCAAGCGCCCGAGGGACCCGTTCCCGAGTCCCCGCTGACGCCGGTCGACCTCGTCACGCCTCCTCCGCCAGCGTCGACACCGGTACCACCTCCGACGCCGACTCCGCTCGGCGTCGAGCCCCAGTTCAGCCCTGCTCCGGGCCCGGCGCCGTTACGGCGTCGATGGACGCCGCGTTCGGCGCCGCTGGAGACACATTTTGTCTATCGCCCGGCTCCGATCCTTCCTCCTGCATACCAGGAATCGGATGATGGGGGCGAATGGGAGGGATCCTAGGATCCTATGGCCGTTCAGGCTCAACTGTCACAGGACTGGGCAGATGAACTGGGGGAGGCCAGTGGTCTGGATACCTCTCCAGACACTGGATTCATCTCTCCTCCGACTGTGGCTTCGGAGGAGGGTGCTGCTTTCTCTGTGGTGCTGCGCAAGGCGGCTGCAGCCCTTGGGCTCGAGCTACCTGCCGTGGCTGTGAGGACTAACGTCCTCACTGAGGTGCTTCAGTCTGCAGCAAGCTCCACTGAGCCTCTGCTGCCATTCAATGAGGCCCTCACTGACGTTCTGCAGGGCACCTGGTCCAAGCCCTCCACAGTCCCTCCTGTGGACAGGAACGTCGCCAGGCGCCACCGCCCTGCTCCGGGTGACCCCAGTTTTCTGTCCCAACAACCTACCCCTGAGAGCCTAGTTATCCAGGCCTCTACCTCCCAATCCTCCTTCCCGACCGCTCCGCCGGACCGGGATTCCAAGAGACTGGAACAGTTCGGCAAAAAGCTGTTCTCCTCCCTTAGTTTGGGCCTGCGGTCTTTGAACACCGCCTGTCTCTTGGACCGTTATTCCCACTCTCTGTGGGATACGGTGGAGGACGTGCTGCCCCTGTGTCCGGAGGAGGTCCAGACACGACTTACCCAGGCTCTGGCCGATGGGAGGGATGCAGCACAACATGCTATCAGATGTGGGCTTGACACTACGGACTCGCTGGGTAGGGCGATTTCTACCTCAGTGGCGCTTAGACGTCACGCCTGGCTGCGGTCCACGTCCTTTTCGGGCGATGTCCAGAGCACCCTCATGGACATGCCCTTTGATGGCACTCGCCTTTTCGGCGAGAAAGCGGACAGTGCGCTGAATCGCTTTAAGGACTCCCGGGCTACGGCCAAGTCCTTGGGCCTCTCGGCCCCGCGGTCGCAAACTTCCGCCTTTCGCCCCTTTCGTGGCCAAGGAAGGGGTGCCTCCTCACGTACGCCTAGCCACCAGCCCCAGAACCAACCTGCGCGCGGTCGCGGACGTGGTTTCCGCCGAGGCGGTTCTGGAGGACGACGCGGTCAGCCCACATCCACCCCGGCAGCATCCGCCTCAAAGCCTTCCTAGTCCGAGCTTTCAGGCCCATTCCACGCCAGTGGGCGGCAGAGTTCGCCATCACCTGCTCCACTGGCGGTCCATCACATCGGACAGGTGGGTGCTGCAAATCGTCCGAAGGGGCTACTCCCTCCCCTTCGAGACGACCCCTCCAGCCATGCCACCGCAGCACCACCGTATCTCGGGAGATCATTTGCATCTTCTCCACGAGGAGGTTTCGGCCCTCTTGGCCAAGGGGGCCGTCTAACGCGTTCCGAGCCCAGAAGTAGGTCGTGGTTGTTATTCCCACTACTTTCTGGTTCCCAAGAAGGGCAAAGGGGGCCTACGCCCTATCTTGGACCTCCGGAACATCAATGCCTTCCTCCGGAAGGACAGGTTCAAGATGTTAACTTTGGCTCAGGTTCTAGCTGCCCTAGACCCTGGAGACTGGATGGTAGCGTTGGACTTGCAGGACGCATATTTCCACATTTCCGTCCTGCCGGCCCACCGGCATTACCTGCGGTTCACGGTGGGCGAAGAGCACTTTCAGTTTACCGTGCTCCCTTCGGCCTCACCAGTGCCCCTCGGGTGTTCACGAAAGTGATGGCGGTGGTCGCAGCTCATCTGCGCAGATCAGGGGTTCCAGTCTTCCCCTATCTCGACGACTGGTTGTTGAAGGCGGGCTCGCCCCAGACAGTCGTCTCCCACCTCCAGACTACGGCGCATCTCCTGCATTTGCTGGGATTTTCCATCAACGTGCAGAAGTCACACCTGAGTCCCTCTCAGCAGCTCCTCTTCATCGGAGCGGTTCTCGATTCGGCGCAGTTCCGGGTCTATCCGCCGGGACAGCGGGTCCGGGATATTCAGGCCCTGATTCCCATCTTTCGGCCTCTATCCTTGGTTTCGGTCAGGCTAGTGTTGCGGCTTCTGGGGCTGATGGCCTCCTGCATCCTACTAGTGCATCACGCCAGGCGGCGCATGCGGGCTCTGCAGTGGGACCTGAAGTTTCAGTGGGCCCAGCATCACGGCAACCTGTCCGACCATGTCTTGATCTCGGAGAGCACTGCACAGCAGTTGCAGTGGTGGCTCACGGACCGCGATTGGGTCAACGGCAAGAGCCTCTCCCTTCCCCAACCGGAGCATGTCTTAGTGACGGATGCGTCCCTCCTGGGATGGGGTGGCCATATGGGAGAGGCGGAGATCAGAGGCCTCTGGTCTCCGGCGGAGTCTCGTCTCCACATCACCCTGTTGGAGTTGAGAGCGATCCGACTTGCACTGAAAGCCTTCCTTCCCTCTGTCAGGGGAAGTGTCGTGCAGGTGTTCGCGGACAACACCACCGCCATGTGGTATTGCAACAAACAAGGCGGGGTGGGGTCGTGGACCCTTTGTCAGGAGGCTCTGCGCCTCTGGACATGGCTGGAACACCAGGGCGTCACCCTAGTGGTTCAACATCTGGCGGGCTCTCTGAACGCCAGAGCAGACAAACTCAGCCGCCGGTGCATGATGGATCACGAATGGCGTCTGAACTCCGAAGTGGCGCAAGGTCTCTTTCAGCAGTGGGGAGAGCCTTGGTTAGATCTATTCGCCACCGAAGAGAACGCGCAATGTCAGCAGTTCTGCGCGTTGGAATTTCCAAGGCGGCACTCGCTCGGCGACGCTTTTCGTCACGAGTGGAGTTGCGGTCTGTTGTACGCCTTTCCGCCTATACCACTTCTGCCCAGAGTGCTGAAGAAGATCAGGCGTGACCGGGCCCAAGTCATCTTGGTGGCTCCAGATTGGGCACGAAGGTACTGGTATCCCGAGCTACTCAGTATGTTGACCGATCCTCCGATACGTCTGCCCCTTCGGGAGGATCTTCTGTCGCAGCAGCAGGGGACGGTCCTCCACCCGAACCTGTCCAGCCTCCACCTCCATGCATGGAGATTGAGCGACGGCAGTTGATGCCATTTGACTTGCCTCCTGAAGTCTGTGATATCATTCTGGCAGCCAGGCGTCCCTCCACAAAGACGGTATACGCCTGCCGGTGGAACAAATTTGTGGCATGGTGCACAGCAAAGGCTGGGATCCCCTTTCCGCCCCTCTTTCTGAGGTTCTCCTCTTTCTTCTTTCTTTGGCCCGGCAGGGCTCTGCCCTGGGCACCTTGAAAGGTTATCTTGCTGTCCTCTCTGCCTTCTTACGGCTTCCTGATCAGCCTTCTCTTTTCAAGTCCCCTGTAGTTACACGCTTTCTAAAAGGCATTACTCACACGTTCCCTCCTGTCCCTTTTGTAATGCCTCAGTGGGACTTGTATCTTGTTCTCACATTTCTAATGTGCGCTCCCTTTGAGCCTCTTCATAATTGTCCTCTTCGTCTGCTGACGCTTAAGACTGCTTTTCTGGTAGCCATCACCTCGGCTAGACGGGTGAGTGAGCTCCAGGCTTTATCTTCACAGCCTCCTTTTCTCTCTGTTCATCCGGACAAGGTTGTCCTTCGGCCTCGTCCCTCCTTTCTTCCGCAAGTGGTGACCCCCTTTCATCTTGGGCAGTCTGTCACCTTGCCCACCTTCTTTCCGCCTCCGCATCCTTCCAAAGAGGAAGAGGGGCTCCACCGTCTGGACCCAAAACGTGCGCTCTCCTTTTATCTGGACCGCACAAAGCAGTTCCGGGTGGACGACCAACTTTTCGTTGGATACGTGGGTGCTAAGAAGGGGAAAGCTGTGCACAAACGGACCATCTCTCGGTGGGTCGTTTTGTGCATCAAAATTTGTTATTCCTTGGCAAAAAAGGACCCTCCTGTTGGGCTGCGCGCCCATTCTACTCGGGCCACAGCGGCTACTACTGCTTTGGGACGGGGTGTCCCTTTGCAGGACATCTGTCAGGCGGCAACGTGGGCTTCGCTACACACGTTTGCCAGGCATTATTGCCTTGACAGCCAAGTCCGGAGGGATGGCTTCTTTGGCCGTTCTGTCCTCCAGGACTTTCTGGTGTGATCTTGGTTCGCAGACCCACCACCGGGGATGGTATTGCTTGGGTATCTATTCTAAGGTGAGGAATCTAACTAACGCGTTTCTTTCAGATGAACAAGTTACTTACCTTCGGTAACGATGTATCTGTAAGAAACATTAGTTAGTTAGATTCCTCACCGACCCACCCATCCTCCCCGTTCTGCGAACTGACATCTAGGGTTAAGGTTATCCTTTTCAGGCCCCTAGATTTTATTTTTGGCACCAGTGTCTGTCTTTGCATGGCTCTGCGTTCCTGGCGCGGAAAGCTGTGTACAAGAACTGACGTCAGTGCGCGAGGGCGGCGTCTAAGTACTCCGTCATTCCGGCGCATGACGCCGACGACGGACGCGGAGCCGCAGACGACGCCTAGCGACGTGTAAGGGGTATTGCTGACGAAAAATCTTCCGGATCCAGTCTGACGCCTGGGAATATTCTAAGGTGAGGAATCTAACTAACTAATGTTTCTTACAGATACATCGTTACCGAAGGTAAGTAACTTGTTCTTTGGGTAGAAGTGCAACTTGGACATGTCTCTCTGGCTGCCTTAGTGCCTACCATAGCCTGGATTTTATGAGTGACAATGACTGTATTTAAATTGCATTAATTTAGTGTTAATTGCCTTTATTTAGTGTTTACTGTTCCTGCACGAGCAAGCTGGCTTCTTTACATTAGAACTGAAGTGCGACAGCATCTATGTCTGTTTTTATTTCTATACACGTCGAACTAGTTTGTGCTCGCGTCCTCCTGCGCTTGATTTTATTTGACCTTGAAATACTCGACTTCTTCTTTTCCTCATTTTCTTGGAGTGGGCAGAGGTGAGTTGCTTTCCAGCATTTCACTTGCATTCTCTCTGGGTCTTGGACCAGCTCATGTAGTCCGTTAAGCCCTGTCAACCGACTGTCGGAGTTTAGTCCTTCTTTGCTGACTGTTCACCCACAGAACCTCAATGATGAAACGTCACCAAAATGCATGCTGCCCAGCAGCGCTTCTTGGTGTGTAGACTCCGAGCCGCCATTTTGCTTTCCCTGAAAAATAAGGTAGGGCCGTGAGGCACTTCAATTAAGGCCTTGCACATTTTTGTAGCCGCCCCACTGGTGAAATTAAACTCCTCAGATCTAAACCTGCTTCTGGTTTTCAAGAAAAGCCCATCAACAACGTATAATATTTTCAAAGAGATACGCGATGCGGACAGACATCTCCGACTCAAGATGTATTCTGAATTAGGGCTGCTATGGAAATCTGCATGTGCAATGTATACATTGCATATTGCTAGTCTGGACTTTGGGTTTTGAGTACTCCGGACACTCATCCCTTTTGTGCAACGACTACTCCCACCCAAGCTGCCGCATCCCTCGCTCGCCTTCACTTCATTGGTGACCCCCCTCACGCTGCACTGAGCCCAAGGGACTGCTGTGGTTTCACAAAAGATGTCGCGGTGCAGAAGGACCAGAGAGGCCGCCAGGGGTGCCCTAGTTCAGGGGGTGGGGGTACCATGGGCCCTACTGCAAGCAAGAAAGCACCCCTCTATGTTTGGTAGTAAACACGTGTCATGTTTGGGGCCCATGAAGTTCCTCCTTCCGTAATATATATATATATTTTTTTTCCAGTTTGTATGTCGCGTAGACGTAGTCCAAGGGTATTGGAACTCCTGACATGAGCTCTAGATTACATTACGCATGCTTTTTAGGCACCGAGAGTTTAAGTGATTTGTCCATCATCACAGGGTGTTGAGCAGGGGCTCGAACCCGGATCACCACCTCCAAGGTCGGCCGCTCTTGGGGAGATGGGGCACCCTCGAAGTATGCAGCGACCGCGTGTTTCTAGGCCCCTTCAGTAGCTCTCAACTCGTCTCAGCCGGAGTTCATTAATGACGGGGCCCGGCAGCCTTTTCACAAAGTAAACTTGGTAGACATCAAAGGGAAGAGCAGCTCGCCCTGGGTGGGGCAGGCGTCTTCAGATCAGGGAAATGAAAGCCCGCTGCTGCATTAGTTCCCATTAGGCCTCCCCGGTCAATGGATGCGCTGCTCGTATTGTCGCTGTTAATAGACAGTAATTAGCGTAAATCCCACTCTGGCTCCAACACTCGCGACTGCGACCATAAATGCGTATGCAGATGCGGTCCTCGTGGCGGAGAGGCGCAAGCTTTCCTCCTCTCCCCTTATGTGCTCAGGAAACAGCTCTTCAAATCCCTTGACGGCGTGGCAGAACAGCGCAATTCGCATTTAGGGGGCATGTTTTGTAGCTTTACATAAGATGCACGAATGGGCTGATAACAAACACTGACTATCAGTAATATTTCTGAGTGGCAAAAGGCAAAATGGCGGATGATGTGATGAGAGGCACATGGGTCTCCCATATCTCACAAATATTCATTGGCCTTCAGCAGAATGGGGTCCCCCCCGGAGGGCTGGGGGCCCCTCGTGCTGTGGGGTCTGCTGTGAGCTGGGGTCTGCATTTACCTCCCTGCAACTTCTGTAAGGTTGCCTACAGTAATACGACAGGAGAAACTCATGGTTCAGTGAGTCTGAAGCTTACTTGTGTTGAGCTCCCACTTCCTGTCACTATAATTGCTTTTTCGGCGAGTAGCACGCTATTCCGGAGCTCAATAAGGATTAGTGGTGAATTAGCATAGGGAAATATGAAATTAATTTGAGCAGTGGCCATGTTAGTCTGTTATTTGGATTGAAAAGGATAGTGGAGGGTTAGAAGAGGGGAGGGTTTGGATTTGTATGGCGCTTGCTACCCCTGATGAGGTGTTGAAGCGCTTTTCAGCGACTAGCACACTACTCCGGAAGCCAAACCCAACAAGCATTTGCAATGCAATAGGTCTCGCAGTTGTTAGCGTTTGAGCTATTGCCATACCAATGCCTTTTATTTATGTGTTGGTTTGAAAACAAAAATAAAAGGTATTGTCATTTAAAATGCCAATAGGTTAAACTCTCGCAAATGCGAGACCTATTGCATTGCAAATGCTTGTTAGAACACTGCCGTCTGCACTGAGGTCACAGCATATGTTAGACTTGAATACCATCTGTGAGAAGGGCTAGGCAGAGCTCATAAAGAAGAAGCATTCACAATGCAATAGGTCTCGCATTTTCAAAACTTTGACCTATTGGTATTGTAAATGACAATATCTTTTATTATTACAGGTTTTTTAAACCTAAATAAAAGGCATTGTCATTTACAAAGTGCAATAGCCTCAAAATCTCGCAAATGCGAGACCTATTGCATTGCAAATGCTTGTTGGTTTTGGATCTGTGTGTGTATGAACTCAGATATATAGATCTGGGTATAATTCAGTATAGCCGATTTAGATCTATAGTGCAGTGTGGGAACACAACCACGTTCTCCGTGGGGTCCCTATATACTTACCTTGGGTGGTTCTAAGGGTCCCTGGCATTTCTGCGTCCCCTCGACATAGTCATGACTCGAGTGATGGTTTTCATACCACTTTCTTAGTATATGGTTTGGTCCCCCCTGGGTACACTGAAATTCGTGCTATTTACTGTGTTTCTCTGCTAAAGTATTGTGTGCATTGTTTATATCCGTGTAGGAGATATTTGAACGTACTAGAGTATTATATAATAAATACATATTTTTATAAATACTTGGTGTGATTCTTTTCACTTGATCTATTCTATAAGATTGCATTCTGGTAAAACAAGCTGTTTTACGCTCCTTCTGAACTAAGCCTGAAGGCTGCTCTCCACAGCTACCACTTAGAGAGGTTTCTAAGGTTGTCCGAGACCTCTTAACTCACCATAAGCGTTGTCTGGACTGGGGCAAGGTGCCCACTTACATTAGTGGACATCATATACCGGGCCAGCTTCTCACAACCGACGTCATCACGGAGTTGTAAGACACTGTCCCCGGGCGCGCATAGGGGCTGCTGAAAAATTTCCAGATCCAGTGTGACGCCTGGGGAGAATTCAAAAGTTAAGGAATCTGCTGCTATACTGTCTATCAGATAATACATTACCGAAGGTAAGTAACTTGTTTATCATCACTGTAGGAAGGTGGATATCTGACTATGGTTACCCCCAACTTTTTGCCTAGTGTCTAGCTGGTTTTTCGACTTAGTTGGCCTGAGATCCTGCCATTCAGGGTCTCAGGCTGTCTGCTCTCTCTTTAAAATGGACTCCATGTACCCTAGGTACATTCCCAATTGGTAAGGATCACCTTATTGGACCCTGTACAGTGTACCCTAGGTACCCAGGGCATAGGTGTACCCTAGGCCTCCCAGGGGCTGTAGCATGTATTATGCCACCCCTGGTCTGGCCTTCCAATCAGACACAACTGGCTGATCACTCAGCTGGGGCAAGGTCGTGTAATCACCCCTTGCTTAGATATAGTATGCCTATATCTACCCTTATATATAGACACATGTGTACCTATCAGTCACTCCTATGGCAGGCCTTAACAATCCTGGAGGCAGAGTGCTTGGTAACATGTGAGATGGTGCTCTAGCATGAGCTGAGCCTGTCTGCAGCTTTCGGAACCATGTCCTTAGAGCTGTTCTATGATATAGCCTACCATATACTCTTAAAGTGCCTTATAATATTAAACGGTTATGGTAACTATGGTTGGGCTTTATCAAAACATGTCGTGTAAGGTGTCTAACACTTTGGAATAATACCCCCATACCATTTCTGGTGATGAGGATATTATTCCCCCTTCTAGAGGGAGAGACATGTTAAAATCCTACTTTGCTGTTTAACTCTAACCAAAGCCTCAGCATCACAAGATGGATGCTGCTGCCACAGACACAAGTCTGACCTCCTGCTGCTGGGAGTGATCCCGGCCAGGGAGGCTTGGACAATAGGTTTCCTGCTTGGGGAGGTGCTAGCACCTCTCCAGACAGACTTTAGTGTATTGGGGCAGGGAGGGCTGAAAGGAATGAGACATGCCTGGGGCACACAAGGTGTCCCATGCATAGTCCAGTTCAAACCGGTGCTGGGGCACTCCAGCCCCAGTCCTGGCGCGAAACTGGACAAAGGGAAGGGGGTGTAACCACCCCCCTCCCAGGTCCCACCCATAAGGCGTGACCTAGCAGGTATCCCAGCCCCCCAGATTAGTATAAGAGTGGGAGTTGGGCCTCAAGACTTTAGATTATCCTGAACCTGCAACTTGAACAGAAACTCTGGACCTTCGACATACGACGAAAGAAGAAGACTGAAGAATCTCCCTTGTGGCCAAGGAGTGGCTACCCTGTGCAAACAGGCACCATCAAGAGACTACCCTTTGCTTTGCTGAAGTTCTACGAGGGACCGACTGCAGAGCCCGACCAGAGCCTTGACTTCCAGACTTCTCCGACCCTGATCCACATCCACAGCCGTGCTGAGATCTGTGGAGGCGACGAGAGACGTGGGACCGGCTACCTGGGAAAAGTGGCTAGTATCTTCAAGCGCAGCTTCTGAGGCACCCTCGAAGTTGTGCACCGGGGATTGAGAAGCCCCAACCCCAAGCACCATCTGCACCGAAGATCAGCCCCCCACACTCCACGAGTCCTGCGTGGGGCCCTTCTGCATTTTCCTGCTTGCCGCGTCTCTCCGGTTTCTTGCCCGCTGGCTAGTGGCCTTTGAGACGACGCACCCTGAAATCTTCAGCGCTGGTTTGGCTCCTCCAGACTGGCTCCCGCTTCTCTGCAAAGAAGAAGCACCCCAGACCTTCCTGGTCTGCACCAGAAGCAAGTCCTCCGTTCTTCGTGGGTTCCGCTTGCCAAGGCTTGGTGAGTCCTAGTCCAACTTCGACGCCGCCGACAGCAAGAGCCTTCGTGGGACAGCTCGCCTCCTGGTCCTGGTCGTCCTCGACGTTCCCTGGTCCTCGTGGCTGCAGCGACAAGCTTCACCTTCACCTGCAACCTTCCCGACATCGCCTGGTTCCTTCCTGGTTCCACGTGGTCACTGGCTAGTGACCTTGACTCTGTCCCTTCTGCTTGCAGGTCTCCTCTCCTCTTGATCCCAGCCTTGGGATCCACCGGACACTCTTCACTGACCGCCTGTCAGCAACTTTCCTTCAGGCATCCATAGAAGTCCACGACGAAACCCGACGCAAGTTCACACCTATGCCCCCGCAGCCTGTGGGCTAGGTAACTTGGGTACTTCGGTGCTCACAAGGGTATTGACTATCCTAGGGTCTAGTTTCCGAGTCTCGACTTTCTAGCTATACCAGAAGTGTCCTAAAACTGTTTATTTCTAACTGCTAGTGATTCTATCGACTTTTACGCATTACGAGTGAGTGTTTCCACTCTGCACCTGAATCCCGTGGGCCTCCCACTTCCTAACTGTTGCTAGTGTAGTGTAGCCCCAGCGATTCCCTAGGCCTAGGCCTATCCTATTTCCGTGACAGTGGTCCTTATACCTCTTACTTAGTATATGGTTTGCGTGGCCCCTAGGGCCTAACTGTATTACTTACCTGTGTGACTTAATGTATGCATAAATAAGACTGTGTTGTACTTACCTCTAATCTCATAAAGAGTGCTGAGGGTTTGACTATGCTACCACTAGGATAGCTGGTCTATAAGCTGGTCTATAAGGTTGACTTTACAACCAATCACCATAAGGGTATTTGGACTGATATAAGGTGTACACTAGAACTAGTGACATCATACATCAGGCCAACTTCTCACAATCACCTCACATTATCCATTTACAAATCTGGTCCCCTGCTCTTGTAACATTACTCTGAATCCCTTAAGTTCTCACACTCTCCCCATAGGTTGCCATCTCCACCTTTCCCCCACCATGCAAAGGCTGATTTGGCCCCAAAAACTTTGCACTACTGCTTTTTTGCTGTCCTGCTTCTCTTCACAACTTCTTTAGAGAAAATGATCCTCCCTGTGCCCGTAGGAAATTGTGGTTGATGGCCCAGTGCAGCAGGATGTAATGGGACTCCCTGCATAGATTAAACACACCCTTCTGTGCTTCCTCTTCCTCTGGGCCACGCATCTGATGATTGTTTTTTGGAAGACAGTTGGGGAGGGAGAGGGTTCATGTCTGAATATTGTATTCAATCAATCAAGTTATCTTTATTCGATATGTAAAAACATTATCATAAAAAGTACAATAAAAATCATGATTAAAATATCATAAACTAGCATGAAATTTTAAAATACAAGATTGCAGTAAGCGTAATTTCAATATTTTAGCAGCCCTTGTCAAAAACATTTGGGGGAAAAAAGTACATAACATACATGGAAACTTTTATCATCTAAGGCTGCATTGATACCCTTATTCTGACAATCACTTTCAAATAAAAAGAGACCACAGCTATGGCTGATGGATTATCCAGTGTTTTCAATTTATGATCAGCTATCCTACTGGAACGTAATCCCCATGATTTAAGCAGTGGTTTCAGATAAGTGACCCTTGGCAATTGGTAAAACTTACAAAATAAATTGCAATGGATGTTAGATTGTAATGACAGGCCATCGCATGGACATTTCTCCAGATTTCTGGACCAACAATTCTGATTGGGAAATGTTAACAATCTAAAAAAGGTATCAGTACGGAAACGAGTCACAAGCATACGGATGAAAGGGGATGGGATTAAAGATAAATACTGCTGCATCCCTTCAACGATAGTAGAATGTTGATACTCCACAACCGTACACTTAGATTTTTCAAGGGACCAGCGACGATTGGCCAAGTGATTAGCGACTAATCGTTTTAATGTAACTCTAGATATTTTATTTAAAGTAGGGGGGTCAGTAAAAAATTTTGGATGCCCTATATCAAGTGACAGGTTTCTTACGTAATTCAACCATTTAATATTATCAGCCTCATTCAGGCTGAGACAATCGCAAATAATTTCCCTGTTGAAGTGTGTTTCATGGGTTGTCCAGACTTTGTGCCATAAAATAATAGGAGAAGATATTATAATGTCCGTGATATACGTCAGGCCAAGTTCGTTATGCATTACATATGTTGAAGTGCTGCGTGGGGTAGCCAAAAGATAGCGCAAAAATAAATTCTCAGAGCGCTGGATGTGATCAACCTGCTCGATTCCCCAAATCCCCCCCCCCCCCCTATTTTTTAAAAAAATTAGTTAATGCGCCTAAAGCTTTGGAGAATACAGCTCCTCTAGCTTGGACGGCAGCCCGCCAGGTGCCCTTCTTGTCAAAGGTGATGCCCAGGTAAGGAAACCTATCAACACTTTCCAGCTTACTACCGTTTATGAAAATGGAACATTGTGTTCGAGGCATATGAGCTGCAGATTATACACTTTTGCATAGATCGCCATCTGGTGTTGGGCCCGGATGTTTGCAGTTTGTTTTTCTTCTTGGACAGTCTTTGGAAGTCACGAGTTCGGTGACTCCTCCTTCGGTCCGTACTGCGCATGGGCTTCGGCTCCATCCTCAGATTGTTTTTTTCCGCCATCGGGCTCGGATCTAATACTTCGTGCTCCGGCTTCGAACCTTTCCAGTTCGACCTTCGACGAAAAATCCTCGTCCATCGAGATTCTTTAGACGGAATCGACTTCTTCATCTCTCTCTTCGCCACTTCCTCGATTCCAGACATCGGCGGCGGCCTTCGGGCCTATCTCTACTCCGGTCTCGGCCGATGGAAAGGACTCCTTTCAAGAAGTGCCCGTAATGTGGGTCTAAATTTCCCCACACCGACCTCCATCAGGTGTGCAACCTCTGCCTCTCTCCCGAACACGAGGCCCGAGACTGCCCCGCCTGCAAGTTTTTTCGATCGAAAAAGACTATTCCGGATCGACGAGCTCGGCGCACCATGGCGCACTCATCGACCTCGGCTCCACCTGACCTCTTCGGAGAAGACACCGGAGCTTCGGGACAGCAGCACACCGAGCAGGAGGAAGATATCGTCAGCGCTTCTGTAACGCCCTGAACGTCTCAGGATCGTTTAACAGACACGATAAGGAGAACGCAACCACTTGTGAAGGTTTAGTTATTTTAATGAAGGCAAAAATAATACAAGGAATAAACAAAGGTTATAGTCACTGGAATCCTCCAGGCTAAGTACGTTACCAGCCCACAGCACGGATGGTCCTAACCGTCCTCTGCATATACGCCGATCCCGGCGTATGCCAACAGAGGGCAGAAATGAAATGGCCGACAATGCCAATCAGTAGGCTGTGAGGGGCACGAAGAGTGTTGGGGAGAATCGAGGAGTCAGGGAAACACCCAGCCGGGGTCTCTACCTGAAGGGAGCAGCCGCTCAACCTCTTCCTCAGACTGCACCGGGACGCGGAGTCACCTCCTGGTGATGCGTCACCGATACCCCAATCACAAGCAAAGAAGACTGAACCGAGAGCAGCCGCTCAATCGATCCTGTGGACTTCCGAGTCTGTAACGCGGCAAACACCTCCTGGTGTGCGTTACAGCTGGCAGTCCCTGTATCTCTGGTCGGGCTGGGAGTTACGACTCCAACCAGGAAAAGCGCCACTGCGCTTTGACTCAGCCGAGTCAAAAAGCGAAGCTCAATGGTTATCCGGTAGAGCTTCCGGGTCCTTCACAGGTGACGATGGGGCAAGACACGGCCCAGGGAGTAACGACTCGACCTACCTCCGTTCTTGCCTTACTGGAGCACCACTCCGGAACACTGCTCTTCACTAAGCAGGTACGTCGGTGTAAACACAATATCCGACAGCGTTGTACCTCCCTGTTCCTCCCTTTATAGGGCGTGTTTTCCTTGAGTTATGTAACAGCTCTCCTGTTTACATAAGGGCGTGTTTTCCTTGCGTTATGTAACAGCTCTCCTGTTTACATAAGGGCGTGTTTTCCTTGAGTTATGTAACAGCTCTCCTGTTTACATAAGGGCGTGTTTTCCTTGAGTTATGTAACAGCTCTCCTGTTTACATAACCTTTCAACCGCTAAGCATCCTGGGAGATGTAGTCCGTTTTCGCTGGTTACCGTTTTCCTCCCCTCGCATGACAGGAATTCTTGACAGCTTCCGAGGCCGACGACTCCGACGTGGAGGAGATCACACTGGCGCAGAGGGTCGTGAGTACTCTACCCCCTCCCGCGCCCATACCGAAAGAGACTCCGGTTACCCCTTCGCCTCCGGGCCTAGGGAAAGCCAAGCATACTGCTTCCATCACCCCTCCTTCGGGCCCGGTGAAAAAGCATCACAAGTCTCCTGGCGGCTCGGGCTCGAGCCAGCCTCCTAGCGGCGCCGACCAACATTCTTCGGCGCCGAAGAAAACAAGTTCCGTTCTGAAGCCATCGGTGTCGAAACCTGGCCTCTCGGTGCCGACCAAACACAAATCCCTTGGCACCGACGCTTCCGTGCCGAAGCATGCCTCGGCGCCGACCAAAAAATCGGACATCCAGAGAAAGCATGGCGCGGATAAACCGACGAAGCCTTCGGTTCCGAAAACGTCGGCACCGATGGACGAATCGGTGCCGGAGGAGCTTTTCGCACCGGATCCTCTTCAAAAGACTTTAACAAAGGATCCAAGGACTGGACATTTAATTTTGTCTGTCAAGAAAAGACTTTTGGACAAACCAACTCCTCCTCCACCACCAAAACGGAAGGACTCTGCCACATCTCCGTTCAGAGTACCCTCCCCACCACCTCCTCCTCCACCTCCACCTCCTCCACCCCCTCCATCTCCTCCCCCACCTTCTCCACCCTTGCCTCACCGGTCTCCAACCCCGTCACCAGACCCTGATGACCACGGAGATCCATTCTATGATCCCACAGATGCCCCGCAGGACCCCACTCCTCCGGGAACACCTGACCCATGGGAGGATTTTCACAATCCCGATGTCCCATATGTGCCTCAAGATGATCTCTATCCATCCAGGCCGTCTCCACCAGAGGACTCCCTGGGGTTACACCACCTCTTACAACGGGCGGCACATTACCATGGGGTGGAATTACACAGTGATCCAGTTGAGGAAGACTTCCTACTTGACACTTTTGACATAGCAGATAAATCCACCACTATATTACCCATGCTTAAAGGGGTGACCAAGCATGCCACTGAGGTTTTCAAAGACCCCGTTAGAGCTAGGGTCTTAAACCCCAGAATAGAAAAGAAGTACAAGGCAGCCCCCACGGATCCTGTCTATATTAAAGGACCTGCGTCCCTAGACTCACTAGTGGTCTCCACAGCTAGGAAGCGCTCCAACTCTGTCATCTGGTGAGGCCCCACCACCTGATAAGGAATCCAAGCTTTTAGATGCGTCAGGCAAACGCACTGCCTCCCAAGCTACCAATATGTGGCGCATCGCCAACACACAGGCGCTGCTGGCAAGGTACGATAGAGCGCACTATGATGAGCTGGAGGCTCTCATGCAGCACCTCCCGGTTAAATATAAGAATAAGGCTCATGAGCTAATACAAGAGGGGAAGATTATTACCAACACCTCTATCAAATGTGCACTTGACGCAGCAGACACGGCGTCCAGGGCTATAAACACCAGTGTCCTGCTTCGCCGTCACGCCTGGCTCAGAATTTCAGGCTTTAAACCAGAGGTCCAAGCATCTATTTTAAACGACCCTTTTGACCAACACCACTTATTTGGCCCAAAAGTAGACGAAGCCCTGGAAAAAATGAAGAAGGATACGGATACGGCGAAGTCTATGGGAGCCCTGCAATCACAAACCCCTAGACGCTCCTTTCGCCGTTCCTCCTTTCGAGGCTCTGGCAGAGGTTACTCTTCCGATAACGCCTCCACTTCCTACAAGTCCCCTCCTCAAAATACCTTCTCAAAGGGCTACCAAAGAGGTGGATATCGAGGAAACAATAATAAAGGCAGGGGCAAAACCAACACCGCCCGTTCTGCCACACCGCCCACACAATGACTTTCCCCCGCTCCCCCCAGACCATTCCACTCCGGTCGGGGGCAGACTACAGGACTTCCTTCACACCTGGGAAGCCATAACATCGGACAAATGGGTAACCCAAATTATTCGGTCAGGGTACTGTCTCGAACTAACTTCTACCCCCCCCCCCCCCCAAAATATTCCACCCAGACACCGTGCGATGTCACAAGAACATACCACACTTCTGAAACAAGAGGTACTCTCCCTCCTGCAAAAACACGCGATAGAGCAGGTACCCGTCGATCAGCAAAATCTAGGGGTCTACTCTCTGTACTTTCTCATACCGAAGAAGGACGAGACCCTACGGCCCATTCTAGACCTCCGACCTCTAAATGCATACATCCATTCAGACCATTTTCATATGGTAACTCTTCAGCAAGTTCTCCCACTCCTCCGTCAGGGCGACTTTCTCACTACACTGGATCTGAAAGACGCATACTTTCATATCCCAATACACCCGGCTCACAGAAAGTACCTCCGATTTGTGGTGGACAACCAACATTATCAGTTCAAGGTTCTCCCCTTCGGGGTCACAACCGCACCACGGGTGTTTACCAAATGCCTAGCAGTAGTGGCAGCACACCTCCGAAGACAAAACATTCACGTCTTCCCCTACCTGGACGACTGGCTCATAAAAGCCGCGTCCTACCACCAGTGTGTACAAAATACAAACACTACCATACAACTACTCCACCAGCTAGGCTTTACAGTGAATCACCAAAAGTCCCACTTAATACCCTCTCACACAAAGCAATACCTCGGTGCCACTATAGACACCTCAAAAGCTATAGCCTATCCCAACTCAGCCAGGATCGCAAGCATGCAAGCCCTGCGCCAAAAGTTCCTTCTTCAGCACTCTCTCCCCGCAAGAGTGTTCATGAAACTAATAGGGATGTTGGCGTCTTGCATTTTCATAGTGCCTCATGCAAGACTTCACATGCGTCCACTCCAAGAGTGCCTAGCACGCCAGTGGAACCAGGCCCAGGGACAGCTGACGGATCTGGTGTTGGTGGACGGTCGCACCCATCGCTCTCTGCAGTGGTGGAACACCACAAACCTTTCCAAAGGGCGACCGTTCCTGGACCCGGTTCCTCAGGTGATTCTAACAACGGACGCATCGCTCTCCGGCTGGGGAGCGCACCTATTACACCTCACAGTGCAAGGTGTATGGACGCCACAACAGAGGTTACTCCACATCAATCATCTGGAGTTGTTGGCGATCTTTCTAGCCCTGAAATCGTTTCAGAAACAAATTTCAGCCAAGGCAGTCCTAATTCGCACAGACAATATGACTGCAATGTATTATATTCAAAAACAGGGGGGGGGGACACTCTCCCCAGCTCTCCCGCTTAGCACAGAGCATATGGAGATAGGCGATTCCACAAAAAAATCTTTCTCCTGGCACAACACGTCCCAGGCATACAAAACACCATGGCAGATCTGCTCAGCAGACAAACGCAGCAAATGCACGAATGGGAACTGCATCCACAAGTTCTTCAACCATTCTTCCACAAGTGGGGGCATCCTCAGATAGACCTCTTCGCCACCCACGAAAACAAAAAATGCCCAAGCTTCGCCGCCAGATACCCACACCCATTGTCCAAAGACAATGCGATATGGATGAACTGGTCAGGCAAATTTGCATACGCCTTTCCACCTCTCCCACTAATTCCATTAGTGGTAAGGAAGCTACAACAGCACTCCCTCAGACTCATTCTGGTAGCTCCAACATGGGCCAGGCAGCCGTGGTACACCACACTACTACAGCTCTCAGTGGTACCACACCAAAAGCTGCGCCTGTCCCCATGCCTCCTAACCCAGGACCATGGAGAAATCAGGCACCCAGCTCAGCTCAACCTTGCGATCTGGCTCCTGAAATCTTAGAATTTGGATACCTTAACCTTCCCCCTGATTGCATAAACATTATCAGGGAAGCCAGACGCCCTACCACTCGAGCATGCTATGCCGCAAAGTGGAAACGATTTGTTGTTTACTGCCGTAACAATACAATCGACCCCTTAGATGCATCCATACAGCACATCATATGCTATCTGCTCCATCTTCACAGGTGTAACCTGGCATATTCATCCATACGCCTACACCTAGCAGCAATTGCTGCTTACCTGCAAAACAGACAGCATTTATCACTGTTCAGAGTGCCTGCTATTAAAGCCTTTATGGAAGGCCTTAAAAGAGTAATTCCACCCAGGGCACCACCTTCCCCTGTATGGAATCTAAACGTAGTTCTTACAAGGCTAATGGGCCTGCCTTTCGAACCAATGCATAAATGTGAGCTACAGTTCCTCACTTGGAAAACAGCCTTCCTCGTAGCTATCACTTCCCTTAGAAGGGTTAGTGAGATACAAGCGTTCACTATACAAGAACCCTTTTTACAGATACATCACAGCAAGGTGATACTTCGCACAAATCCCACATTTTTGCCCAAGGTCATTTCCCCCTTCGATCTTAATCAATCGGTGGAATTACCGGGTTTTTTCTCGCAACCTAAATCTGTTGCGGAAAGGGCTCTACATACACTTGATGTTAAAAGGGCTTTACTGTACTACATACAAAGAACGCAACCTTTCAGAAAGACTAAACAGTTGTTTGTCTCCTTCTCTCCACCGCATAAGGGCAACCCCATCTCTAAATCAGGGATAGCTAGGTGGATTGTAAAGTGCATACAAATTTGCTATCAAAAAGCAAAAAAAAGAACATTATCTGTTCCACCTAAGCCCACTCTACAAGAAAGATAGGGGCTTCTATGGCGTTTCTAGGGAACATACCCTTAGATGACATCTGCAAAGCAGCCACATGGTCAACACCGCACACCTTCACAAAACATTACTGTGTAGACGTGCACTCTAAACAACAAGCTAGTGTGGGCCAGGCTGTACTGAAGACACTATTTCAAACCACTGCAACGGATACCGGTGGTCGCCGCTAAGGTTGGGTACTGCTATATAATCTATGCAAAAGTGTATAATCTGCAGCTCGTATGCCTCGAACGGAATATGCTACTTACCAGTATGCATCTGTTCTTGGCATGTAGAGCTGCAGATCTATACACGCCCACCCGCCTCCCCGGCTACCTGTATCCGTTCCAGTCTATCTTATTTAGATACAACACACATGGGTTTCTTACTATTATCACTACGCTCCATCATTTCCCTGCTGGCGAAAAACAATCTGAGGATGGAGCCGAAGCCCATGCGCAGTACGGACCGAAGGAGGAGTCACCGAACTCGTGACTTCCAAAGACTGTCCAAGAAGAAAAACAAACTGCAAACATCCGGGCCCAACACCAGATGGCGATCTATGCAAAAGTGTATAGATCTGCAGCTCTACATGCCAAGAACAGATGCATACTGGTAAGTAGCATATTCCTTCTTTCCAATTCCTAGTCCACAAGACATGGTGAAGGTTTTAGAGGCATTGATTTTTAAACCTCTCTGTGACATAAACTCAGTAAATTCTTTTACTGCCCTTTGAAGACCCATGCGAGTCTGTGACATTATTGCTGCGTCGTCCGCATAAAGAAGTATAGGTATGGGTTTCCCATTTATGGTAGGATAATCATAATAGATTCTGTTGACTTAATGGCCGACAGCGTTTATATAAAGGGTAAAAAGCAGAGGGGCTAAAATGCAACCCTGCCTTACGCCTCTCCTAATATAAAACCTGTCGGAAAACACTCTCCCCGTCTACCATATCTGACACGTGCTGATGCTCCCCTATAAAGCTCCTTAATAAATGCAAGAATAGGGGGCTCAATACCAATCTCCGCAAGGGATTCCCAAAGAAGCTCGTGGTTGACGCAGTCAAATGCGGAGCTAAGGTCCACGAAAGTCACAAAGAGGTTCCCCTTTTTTGCCTGAGTGTACTTGGCAATTATAAGGGTCAGGTTCAGGCCTTGCTCAATGGTACCTCTACCCTGTCTGAAGCCATATTGTAAGTTGGAAATTATATCTTGCTCGCCCAGCCAATCGTGGATTCTGTTTAGGATAATTCGCCCTGCAACTTTCATTAAAGAGTCAAGCAATGAAATAGGGCGATAATTAGAAGGGTTATTCCTGTCGCCTTTCTTAAAATCGGCACTACAACCGCCTCGGGCCATGTATCAATAAAGCCTGTAGTATTCAAAGAGTTTAAGACATTAGTGAGCAGGGGAGCCCACAAGTCCAACTGTGATTTAAAAACATCAATTGGTACACAGTCAGGACCAGGGGCCTTCCCGGAGGGGCTTTCTGTTAATGCCACTAGTACCTCAGCACAATCGAAGGTAAGGTCCAGAGGAAAAAGACTAGAAACGTTCAGCTCCTTATAAAGATTATGATAAGTATCCAGCGTACCCGCATGCGCTGTGGGATCCGATAGATCGTATAAAGTGCCAAAATGGTTAACCCAGGTTTCAGCAGTTATAGCCATATCAATTATTGTTGACTGGGTACACTGCAGGAAAGGTGCATTAACTGCTTTCCAGAAAGCGGTGTTGTCCCTATTACTAGAAGCTTCCTGTAAGGCTAGCCAGGCCTCTGCTTTCAGCTGATTTTTTTCTGGTTAGCCGGGCTGCACGATATCTTTGTCTGGCCTGCCGTATTTCTGACTTGTTTCTTGGGTTAGTTTTTAAAGTAATTTTTAGATGTTTCAGGGCTTTAGAACAAGTCCTGTTAAACCAACCTGTGCTGCCTTGTGAAATTTTCCTTGGAGCTCTTGAGAGTAATTTTTTAATTTACGACGAAATGACGGAAAAAGAGTGCCTAATGGCTTGAGGACTTTCTGTAGTAGACAGACATATCTGTATGTGCTCATATGTGTTATTAATCAGGGAGTTAAGAAAAACTGGGGGGACTACTTTATCCCATTTTAAGTAGAGCCCCGTGGTAGTTCCCAGGTTAAGTGGCGGGGTATGGGACCGATTCGCCCTTACATCAATGTCAAAAGGTGAGGTTAATTTTAATGTCACCGCAATTGGATAATGGTCACTGATAGCACAATCCAGTGTCTCCCAGTTTAATATGATCTCTGGATACCTGGAGGATATCAAGGTATAATCAATTATAGAGTGGCAACCTCTCCCATTATAAGTAGGTTTAAAGCACTTCGGTGGAGAGCACAGCTCATTCATATAAGATAAGTTAAAATGGGATGTTAAGCCGTTTAAAAGTTCTCCTAGTTTGGTGTGCGAAAAATGGGGAGAGGTGTCACTACTAATAAGTCCAAACCACAGGTACCTCCATTACTCAGTGAACACAATGAGCAATTGAAGTCCCCCACCCAGATAAGCAACATATCGGTTTTAAGATGAGTCTCAATTTTTATTAAGTCGGCCTTTAAGCCGTTAAGGACCAGTTCATAACGGGAACTAGAGATGGTATTATAGAAGTTAACCAGGGTGATGTTTTTATGGCGGCCCCCTTTTAAAGAGATAATCTGGTAGTTTTCAGTCCCGATAAAATGTGTGTGTAATAATCCAGATTCTACGGATATGTAAGTCACAAGACCACCCTTATTTCTGCCATATAAACTAAGAAGAGCTGGGGTATGTAAGGTCTTATATCCCAGAAGATGGAGTTCGTTGATATTCCAAGTTTCCTGCAAGCAAATAATACTATAGGTGGAAACAATTTGGACCCATAGGGGGTTTGTCAATTTGTAAAGGAGACCTGCCACGTTCCAGGACAATAGACCATCACCCAATGTAATGTTTTTATTGCCAATGTTACCGTTCATGGCGCCCTTTGGGGTCTCAATAATTTCCTGTGCCTTGCAAGGAATTGGTGAGCGTAAAGTAACGCTCATCAAATGGTGGGTCGGAAGAGAATTGGATATTAAACTGTCACTTAATAGGTTATGTTCAAGGTTTAAAGGGTAGAAATCAAAAAAAAAAATTGACTATCTCGACCTTACCAGTGTTCATAGAATTGATTTTATGATTAAAAAGATCAAAATCTGAGGTGGTTTGAAAAGGACTCACAATGACAGTATTACCAATCTCATTCTCAGGATTTAAGGGTCAATCTAAATCGTCCAGGCCAGAAAGGATAGCATATCTATTTGAGGTTGGAAGGGGAAAATGGTGAGCTTCTGTATTAGCCGCGGATAAAGAGTGTAATTTCAATGGGTTTAATAAGAGAGAACGGGGGTAAAAATAACTTGGGGTGTGTGTCGTAATACCTACACCACTAGTCAGAGTATACTAATCTGCAATGTGATGCAATACCCTGCGATCTCTGAAGTTTATAATGATCACGTCTCCCTGGATATCCTTTGGTCTGTAACCCACCCATCCCAATCTTCTCACGTGAAGTATTTCACCATTGATGTCGTTGGGAAGTGGCCGATTTTTACTCAACCAATGAACTACCTTGTTTTTAAGTTCTTGGTATCCCTCTACTTTACCCATAGCCAGCTCCGGGACGCCTGTAAGTATCACCACGTATGGAGCTGCTTCTGGAGGCAGATCAATATGGTGGGTCGTTCCCTCCCTGCTATTCTGGGGTGGCTGCATGTTGACGTTATCGCAATGAGATTCAACAGATTTATGTGTTTGCATAGGTCTGCTATATTTTTCGCCGGAAACACTTTTCTCAAATATAGGTGTAACAGCGGGTATATTCGCCTTACTGGTTGATGGAATTGGCTGACTAACTCTTTGATCAAGTGAAGGGGCCCAATATTGGGGAAAAGAATAGGATTCTTTGATAGACAGGTGTTCAAATCCCTATTGGTTACAGTAAGTGATGCGATTGATGTTTCCAAAGACGATAACTGTACAGCAATATTTTTAATCTTCTCCGCCAAGGGAGAAAGTAAAGATTTTACTAGATGCTCTGTCATGTAGTAAATTAGGAGGATAAGACATAGGTATCTGAGTACAGTCTTGCGAGGATTCTGCAAGTGTTGGAATCAACTGGGTTTGAAGGGTGGATTTGAGGGACTCTGGATGAAGATTTTTCCTCCCTTTTGTTTTTTGCGATGTGGTCTTTACTGAAGATTTAAGGGCAATGGGTTTGCTTCTGATAACCTTATTCTTATTCTTTCTGGGAATTTTTATTGGAGTCCGGTCCTCAGTTGAGGTATCCGTAATAAATTGGGTATTTGAAGTATTCGTAATGATAACCTTAGGCGCAAACGGTGTGTCTGTTACGTCATGAGGCTGCAGAGTGGGATCCACGTCAAAAGCAGGGTCCATGTCGATATTGGGAATCGTCGGTGAAAGAGCATTCTCAATATGGCCTAAGGATGAACGTTTGTAAAACAAAGGGTCCAAAGATAGGCGGCTATCTCCTGCTCTAGGACAGTGGCGGCCCTAGTGATAAAATGGTCTAATGTCCCCCTGACTGAGCCCCCCACTAATGATTTCCTGGTTTTACTGGAGCAGGTAGTCATGGTATGGCAGTAAAAGATAGAGCGCTATCAGCCCTCTAAACAATCCAGTGCAAGCAATCAATCAACAAGCAACTGATGGAACACAGAAGTCTTACAAGTTCTCAACAGCCAGCGATCAGGGGTGGTGGCCCAGCCCAGCCTCAGTCGGCCTTGGACGGCCGTAGACGGCCCGCCCTTTGCCCGGGCTTAGACCGGTGCGGACCCGCGCGCGATCCCGCGAGGTGGTAGCCCAGCTGATGTTTATTCGCCTCCAGGCGCGAGACTCCAGGAAGCGGCTTCCTCTTCCGCCACAGGGAATGCTGGGGGATGTGGTCCCCCTCCTCACAGCGGCCGCGATGGAGTGGCGGCGGCGGGAGGGAGACGGGCAACAGGCGCGAAGATAGAATCCAGGGCAGGCAGGTAAGGTGTCAGGTTCAGGCACGCAAGGGAGTAACAGTCGCCCGCTCTGCCAGAAGCCCAGCTGATGTTTATACGCCTCCAGGCGCGAGACTCCAGGAAGCGGCTTCCTCTTCCGCCGCAGGGAATGCTGGGGGATGTGGTCCCCCTCCTCACAGCGGCCGCGATGGAGTGGCGGCGGCGGGAGGGAGACGGTCAACAGGCGCGAAGATAGAATCCAGGGCAGGCAGGTAAGGTGTCGGGTTCAGGCACGCAAGGGAGTAACAGTCGCCCCTTGTATTCACCTTTAGTGCAGTGATTGTGAGATTGGTTAAGCATCTTGCCTAGTGCGGAGGCCTTATAATGCACCTGTTACTCAGTTTCCTTTCATACCAGACTACCAAAGAGCATTTGCATGGTTTAATGGCTTTATGCCCTAACAGGGTCTGCAGGCCTGCTATCTCTGTGCTTCTTACATGCCCCTCCTCTTCCCCTTCACATCTCTTAATCCTTTTGCTCCATTTATGGATGTGCCTTGAAGGTTAAGTTGTGTAAATCTGGACTAGGTAGATACTCTATGTGCAGTGGCTTAACTTCTGTCTACTCTGGTACAGTTCCTGGCCATAACCCAAGATGGCACAGGATTGACTCAAAAGCATGCTTGGTTGTATTGATAAGTATGGTAGTTTTGAGCAAGCTCTATTGCTAGGTGTTGTCTCAATGGTTTCAACTTGAATTGTTTTGTTTATTGTGCTTAGCAGTTGTAGTACATAAAATGACACATCAAGAATCGGGACTTGTCTGTCACGATTTTCATATAGACAGATCAGTCTGCATTATTTGAAATATGACCAGATTGATTTAAATGTGTCCCTCTGATGTAACGGCAGAGACCTTTTCTATTTTTCCAGGTATCCTTGACCAAGGGGAGGGAGTCCTGATCATTTTTGAGGAACCGCCAGTAGATAAGACTTACGAGGCAGCTCTTGAAACTATACACAATATGAGCAAAGTTGTGGATTCCCTGTACAACAAAGCCAAAAAACTGACATAGGTGAGTAAGGCTGGGGCACCAAAAGATCTTTGAACATTCAAGCTATCTACTCAACTTTAAATTAGAACAATGCTCCTTGTGTATTATTGTTGGATAATTCTTATGTTTTTGCCGCTTTTCATGTGAACTCTGGAGTGGCAAATTAATTGCCCTTGATGCTTTATAGCGGTGTTGTTCATCCAGGACAGGAGACTTGTTAACCTAAATGTTAAGTGCTTTGATAATTTGACTCTCTAATATTGTTTTGCAAGTAGTGAAAATCAATTTAATCTTGAAGACAATTTATGTAAATGTCCTGAACTAAGCAGAATTAAGTGGTAATCTTGTAGTTGCTACCAATGGTGTCGTTTTTAGGTCTCGCGCCTAGCGTTGCAGTGCAAAGCATTGCTCGCGCAGCGCGATACCTCTTGTACGGGGTTCTGAAAGCTGACCACACGCTCATGCGCGTACTTTTGTTTTCTCAGTCTTCCATTGGCTTTTGCGTGCTTTTAAAAAAAAAAAAAAAAATGCAGCACACAATTGGGCAAAGGCGGGCGCATGTCCCGCCTTTGCTCCACCCATTCCCATCCGTGTCTAGGACGTGCATCAGCGCGCGGCACAGACTGGCTCCCCCCCCCCCCCAGCGCACCACTGGTTTTGAATCCCGCGTTCGGCTCCTTTGTGGTGCGCGCGCCACACGTTTCGATTCCATGCTTGTATTTCTGTGACGAGGATCTTAATGTGTAGTTCCTTTACAAAAAAACTCTTTTGTATACCTTAACGTTTGCCTGTTAAATTTTGCATGCAATGCTTGTTCCTCTTCGCCCCGTCCTCCCGTACTTGGGCTCTCTCTCTCTCTCTCCTGTGCCTGCTCCACCTTTGCTCCCTCTCCATCGCACCATGCTCATGACCTGCCCCCCCACCCCGCCTGTTGTACCTGCCTCATGGCTCAGGAATGGCAGGCCTTGCTGATCCGATCTGCCGCACCCACCAGATCCTGTCCCTTCCATCCCTCACCCTGTCTCCTGCGGGCCTGGCCTGCCCCTATCCCTGCCGAGGCGTGAGAGAGAGAGGAGGGTGATGTTCCCTTACTCACCCAAGACACACCTTCCCGCCGTCTCAGCCACTTCCTCTGTGCACTCCCGGTCACCGAGATGACGCTGACTTGACAAGGATCACACGGCGTGTGGTGGAGCAGGCAGTGATCTGACCCGCGAACTACGTTCTTACCACCCACTATCCAGCTGGCAGGGCGCTTGTCCAGGGTCTTTGATTCTGACCACTCCCCACCCCCCTCTTAACGTGGGCTCATGTGTGGACAGAGCATTTACATCAGCAGTTCTTGGGACAAATGTGTACGTATCCCTGGGTGGCCCTGCCTCGTGTGCCCCTTTCAGTGAAGACTATTCATGTTCTTCTCAGTGTTTCTCCGGAGAGGTTAACACCTGGGCAATTCTGCCCCCTTCCAGCCCCCCCCCCCCCCTCTTAATCTATAGCGTTTTGTACCCTTCAGCCGGACCCGTCTTAATGTATACCATCCTCACTTTAGTCTGTACTGTATCCTTCAGCCTCTCGCCTTGGGCTGTAGTGGTCTGTACCTCACCAACCCCATCTCTTGAATTCTCATCAGGTGTCACCAACCCTCCTGTTCCATGTGCTGCCTCACCCCCTCACCACCCACAGATGCCCTTCAAGGCTCAGTCCCGGGCCTCCTCCTGTGCTCAAGTTTCACCTACTCTCTTGGTAATGTCATAGGTTGCTTTGCTTCTGTCCATCATCGCTAGGCAGGTGATTCCCAGATCTTTCTCTCGTTTCCTACCTCCATTCCTGGATGGAGGGTCGCAGATTACAAGAAATCGCATAGAAACCTGCCCCTAGAGGTGGTTGTGACACTATGTTGAATTCACTCACAAGAGAAGCCATTTGCGCCCCTGCCACAGCAGCGTGTCTCTCTTCCACCACGTGTCTTTTCCTGTAGAGATCACCACAGCTCTCCGGTGGTCAACTCTGCCCCTCTAAGGATGTGGTCCACTTTGCCTCTCGGACAATGGTCCACTCTGCCCCCCCCCCCCCTTGTCGGGCGGTGGTCCACTCTGCCCCCCCAACCCTGTCGGGCGGTGGTCCACTCTGCCCCCCCACCCTGTCGGGCGGTGGTCCTCTTTGACCCTCTCTCTCGGGCGTTTGGCTGTAGCGGTTTGTATGCTGGGGACACCCGCACTGTGGCTGTATGGAGTTCAGGTGTGTGTGTGTGTGTGTACACCAGCACTGTGGCTGGATGGAGTTCAGGTGTGTGTACACCTGCACTGTGGCTGGATGGAGTTCACGTGTGGGTGTGTGTACACCTGCACTGTGGCTGGATGGAGTTCACGTGTGAGGGTGTGTGTATACCTGCCCTGTGGCTGCATGGAGTTCACGTATGGGTGTGTGTGTACACCTGTCCTGTGGCTGGATGGAGTTCACGTGTGGGGGGGTGTGTGTACACCTGCACTGTGGCTGCATGGAGTTGACGTGTGGGGGTGTGTACACCTGCACTGTGGCTGCATGGAGTTCATGTGTGTTTGGGTGTGTTTACACCCAGTATTGCTGATGCCTGGGATGTGCCTTTTGGATGTGCTTGATCCCTCGAGTTTGTCTCTCTTGCAGTTCTGTAGCCCCGGTTTTTGCTGTTTATTGTGCTTGAGTCCTTGTGTGGGTGGGGTGTGTGGGAGAGAGAGAGAGTGTGTGTGTGTGTGTGTGTGTGTGACTCTTGCACGTCTGTAGCCGCGGCTGTAACCGTTGTCGGAGAGACTTGTACTGCTGCATCGTTCTGGGATGTTGATGGCACTTAAACCATTCACTATACAAAACTGTTGGTTTTGCCAGTGCTTGTTGGGACTTGCAGTAGTGTTGCCCCTCCACCCTCTCATATCGCTGCCTCTCGTGCACACACCGCATACCCCCTCATGCATAACTGCCTGCTTTGGGCAGATGCTTCGGCTCAGGGACTAGAGCATTTGCTAAATGTATTAAGTTGACTGGCATTAGTATGGTGCAGCAGATATTTCTCTTTTTTCCCGCTTGTTGTTATTATTGTGGGGAGGGTAGGTGGGCTCCGATGTCACTACTCGACTGCATTTCAGACGCAGTCGTGCTCCTACGACTCATCTCTCTGAAGGCTGGGAGGAGGTCAGTCACCTCCCGACCTCTGCCCTCGGACTGTCCCTTCTGTCAGAAAGTGCCGGGCATTTTCCCTGTAGTTCTAGACCCCCGCCGCGTCTCACATTCCCGGGCGTCCTGATCTCCACAGCCCAGTCTGTGCCTCCACCTGCCCCCGGCCAGGGTTCACACTGAAGATTAACACCCTCCCTCGTGCTGTGGTAAACACACACACTGCAGACGCGCACAGCTGGTACACGCCAACGACAAAGGGGGCGCCAGGCAAAGCTCGTGAATTATGCACAACCAATGCTACGGCTCGACAGTAGCAATTATCCTACCTGGAAACTCTCTTGAAGTTAGGAAATATGTAGGTAAGACCGTCACGAATTCCTTTCTTTTTTTTTTTTTTCTTTTTTTTTTGAAACCGTTTATTGCAATCTCAAATATATACAAGTATGGGCCTACAACCTTCCGGCCGGCCGCTAAAGTGACAAAAGCAAATGACATACATACAATAAGGCACTTGGCTTTGCATAGACGATAAAGCAGGAGGTATCAACAACGCGGGCCACATAACTCTGAACCCACAATACGGTTTCGTTTTATACAACACAACAACATAAAACCACACCCGCAAGGCAACCCACAATCGAAAATGACGACACGTGCCCCTCAAGTGAGGAACCCCAACCATCCAAAGAAATCCAGAGAGGGGGAGGGAAACTGATCCGGGACTGGGAGAACAATGTGCCCAGGGCTGAGGGAGGGGGTCAACTATGGGGATGGAGCTGGTGAAGCGGGAGGCAACAACGGCGGCTCGCAAATACCCCCGCGGTAAGCGTTCCAGGGGCCCCATATCTTCACCCATGCCCCAGGCTTACCCCGCGCCACATATACCACCTTTTCTCGGAACATGCACCAATCCATATGTTCTTTCCAAGCCGACACCGCCGGGGGTCTCTGAGATCCCCACAGCTGAGCAATGTCACGTTTAGCTATCATATATCCCAGAGTCACCCATCGCGTCTGCGGAACCGAGTAATCAGTCGGTTCCCACACATTCAGCAGGCATCTCCTCGCTTCAGGCAACAGCGCGACATGTGTAACCGCTCGCAGAACCTCATGCACACCACGCCAGAATCGCTCCACCTTCGGACATTCCCACAGAATGTGTAAAAAAGTCGCCAAAGCACCACACCCACGCTTACACAATCCATCCTCGGCATAGCCCATACGCTGAAGCCTTGGCCCCGTCATATACACCCGGTGGAGTATCTTAAGCTGGACGAAGCGAAGGCGAGCCGGGATGGCCACCTCCTTCGGAGAGGCCACCGCGGAAATCCAGTCCTCGTCGTCCAACTCCAGCCCATCGGCAACCCAAGCCTCGCGGAGGCCAGTCAGTAGGCCCGAGCGGTCATTTATCAATTTCTTATAAATGAGGGAGATCGTGCTGTCCGGAACGTGGCCATCTAGCACTCTATCCTCCAGGGGGGAGGACTCCGGGATGGAGGCCACGTCTGGGAAGACGGAACCCAGTGCGTGACGGACCTGCAGGTAGCGAAAGTATTCACTGCCCTGCAGCTGAAACTCCGCCTGCAGCGTCTCGAATGTCTTGAATCCTCCCCTCGTCCAGAGATCTCCCACTGTACTGATGCCTATCATGTCCCACCTCTCGAAGCCCTTCGAGGTCCACAAAGAGCCAAGCCTCTCCGACGCATACAACGGTGACGCCCGGGTCAAACGGTCCTTCCATCCCATAGCTGCATTAGCCGCGTGCCATACTCGCACCATGACACGCGTGGGTCCCGTCAAGCGGGAATCGGGCACGCTAGTATAGAGCGCTCGGTTGTAGTCGCCACCGGGTAGGAGCATTTTGTCCATTTCAGATGCCGGGTTTAGGGCGGGCCCATAGAAGCCGTGATTAATTGCAGCTAACTGGGAGGCCCAGTAATACCGCTTAATATCCGGGAGGGCAATCCCTCCGTCGTACCACGGGAGCGTCAATTTTGCCAGGGCTATACGCGGCCTCCCATCCCAAAACAGACGGCGCTGTAAGCTTTCCACCTCACGGAAGTAGCGCGCCGGGACCAAGTCCATAGTGTTCTGGAGAGCGTACAAAAAGCGTGGCAATGACATCATCTTGAACAGTGCCGCCCGGCCGAGCGGCGAAAGCGGCAAGCGCCGCCAGCGCGCGACGTCCTCCTTCAAGCGCTGGAGGGGGGGAAGCAAGTTTCGCTCGTAGCGGGCCACCGGGTCCAGCGTAATATAGACCCCCAGGTATCGAAATCCCTGCGAGGCAATCTGGATCGGACAGCCCCGAGGGAGGACAGGAGCCTCCCCGGAAAGCACATAGACACAGGATTTAGCCCAGTTAATGACAAGGCCTGAATTACGGCCAAAGGAGCGCAGAACATCGACCAGGACAATCAGTGATTTGCGCGGGGAGGCTAAGTACAAAAGGATATCGTCAGCGTAGAGGGACACGCGGTCCTCATACTCGGGGGTCCAACGGAGACCTCGGATGGAAGGGTGCCACCGCAGCCACTCCGCCAGGGGTTCCAGGGCCAATGCAAAAAGGAGCGGCGACAGGGGACAACCCTGTCGCGTGCCCCGTCCCAGCACGAATGGGGCCGAGACTCGACCATTCACCACCACCTGTGCCAATGGGTCCGAGTACAACAATTTGACCCAACTGATGAATCCCGGGCCAAATCCAAATTTCGCCAACATCGCCCAGATGTAGGGCCACTCGAGCGTGTCGAACGCCATGGTGGCGTCCAGGGACGCCAAGATGGCCGGCTCCCGCACGAACGGAACACGCGCGAGCACCCCGTGCAAGCGCCGCAGATTAAGGGCCGTATTGCGATGGGGAATGAAGCCGGACTGGTCTTGGTGGACCAAATCGCCCACCACGCCGACCAGCCGGTTAGCGAGCACCTTGGCGAGGATTTTAGGCTCCGCGTTCAAGAGCGAGATAGGCCGGTAGGATGTAACCCGGTCTCGCGGTCTGCCCTCCTTGTGGATAACCACGATGGTAGCCAGACGCTGGTCCGGCGGGAGGGAGCCCCGCGAGTGAGCCGCAAGGAACATAGCGCGGAGGTGGGGTGCCAGTACGTCCGGTCGCAATTTAGACAACTCGATAGGAATGCCGTTCGGGCCCATGGCCTTGCCAGAAGCGACCGAGCGGATGGCGAGGGCAATTTCGTCCGAGGTGGGGGCGGCATCCATCAACTCCCTGTCCTTCATTGAGAGGGAGGGCAGCGCGATGTCACGCAGCAGGGCATGGGAATCCTCCTCCGGGCAGGGAGAAACCGGGGAATATACCTCGCGGAAATAATCCGCGAAGCAAGAGACAATGCCTTCCGGCTCAGTGACACGTACACCATCCATTCTTTCAATCAGCGGGACCACACGATTAGCTCTCTCCTTCCTATCCAACCACGCAATCAACTTACCAGCCTTATCACCCACATCATACAATCGCCCCTGTTGCTCTCTGCTGAGGCCCCTGGCCGCCTCCGTGACGAGGGACCTATAGGCCGCCTGCTTAAGGTGTAGAACGTGCAGCGCAGCGTCAGTCACCCCACTCCCCAGATCACCCTCCAGTTCAGTGATTTCGGCCTCCACCCGGGTCACCTCCTCCTGTGCGCGCCTCCGGGCATGGGAAATAAAGGAGAGGGCCTCCCCTCTAAGCACAGTCTTGAAAGCCTCCCACAGGGAAATGGCAGACGGGACAGACCCCACATTCTCCTCAAAATACCGTTGCAAGGATTTAATCAAGTCAGCACGAATAGTGGGGTCGCGCAGGTACCAGGCATTGATTGGAGCTACCCTGCCCTCCCCCCTCGGGAAGACATCAAAGTGCAACAGGAGTGGGGAATGATCTGAGATACCCCGCGCCAGATGGCGCACCTCCCCCACTCTCCCGGCATAGGCCGCAGGGACAAGGACATAATCAAGCCGCGAAAGGCTACCATGGGCCCCCGAATGGAAGGTGTACTGCAGCTGAGTGGGATGCTTCAGACGCCAACAGTCCACCAATCCCAGCGTGTCCAAAAGGCCAGACAGCCACGCTTGTGCCCGGGGGAGGTCCCTAGGGGGATAGCGATCCAGAGTCCCAGAAGCCACCGCATTGAAGTCCCCCCCAACCACCAGAAGCCCCCCCGGAAGGTCAAGCAGGAGGCGTCCCAGGTCCGCAAAGGTGGTGGACTGTAACCCCGGTGGGACGTACACTGAGACAAAGACGACTACCTTGCCCTCCATTCTCCCCACCAAGACAGTGTAGCGTCCCCTCTCATCATGGCGCACCTCATCTATTTCTAGCGGGAGCGAAGTCTTGACCATAATGCTCACCCCTCGTGAGCCTGATGTGAAGCCCGAGTGGGCCACCAAACGATAACCACGTCGGTTCATGGCACAATAGGAGTTACCAATGAGGTGTGTTTCCTGCAAAAAGACCACATCAGGCGAAATCCGTTTCAGATATTGCAGGACCACACCCCGCTTAATCCTATCACCCAGTCCGTTAACGTTCCAGGACAACAACGTCAGGTCCCTACCCCCCATCACATACAGAAGCCATCATTTGTCCCCCCGAGAGCATCTAAAAAAAACCAATACAATAAAGGGTTTGCCTTGCGGTAGAAACGAACCACACCCCACCCCAACCCACCCATCCCAACAGAACTCCCCCCACCCTGCACCCCTGCATGAGCCCGAACAGCCCCCCCAAAGTGCAGTGTGCCTGTCGCCCCATGGAAAGAAAACTAACTAGTCCCCCAGAAGAGGAGGGAGATCCCCCAAGAGACCCCGCACGACCTCCGCAGGAGGGGAACTTACCCTAACAGTCAATGGTGACAATAACACAGTCCAGAGCAAGGCCTACCATTAGTCCCTCAGTCCTGATCCGGCGGGCCCTCCCCACCAACCGCTCCCCCCCCACCCCCCCGGCCCCGATCTCCGGGCAGAGTGTCCAGCCAGTCCCCGGCCGCCTCGGGACGATCAAAAAAGTGCGTGCGGCCATCCACCTCCACTCTCAGCTTAGCGGGAAAAAGCATCGCATATTTGAGATTCAGGTCCCGTAGGCGACGTTTGACACCGAGAAAACTCAGTCGCTGCTTTTGGACCGCCGGAGTAAAGTCAGGATAGAAATTGATATCCAGATTGTCAAGTCTGACCGGCCCTTGTAGCCTGGAGGTCTGCAGGATAGCGTCCCTGTCCCGAAAATTGAAAATCCGGGCGATGAGAGGCCTCGGAGGGGCTCCGGTCGTAGGCCTACCCCCGGGGACCCTGTGGGCACGTTCCACTGCAAAGAATTTACTCAGCCCCCGAGGCTGGAGATGGGTGAGGACCAAGTCCTCCACAAACAGATCCGCTGCCTCTGCCTCGCGTCCCTCCGGCACCCCGATGATGCGGACATTATTCCTCCGGGCCCGACCCTCTGAATCCTCCAGTCGACGATGCATCAGGGCGCTCGCCTGGCCGAGCCTGCGCACCTCCTGTTGGAGGGCCGCCACATCGGACGTGAGGCCCGAGGTAGAGTGGGCCAAAGAATCGACCCGGTCATTTGTTTTTGAGAGATCGGCTCTCACGAGGCCCACGTCCACGAGGACCGAGTCGATCTTCTGCGCCAGAGTGTCAAAGCGCTGGTCCACCGAGGCCTTCATCTCGGCGATGGCGCCCATGACGTCTCGGAGGGTCAGGTCCGTGGGCAGAGCAGGAGCGTCAGTCGGGCCCGTAGGGGATCTACGTAGCGCCTCTGGAGATCCCTTCTGGAGGGTGTAGCGGTCCATATTGTTGGATTGATGGGCCGCGCCACGACGGGTCGACTTCACCTTAGCCCGGTCGCCATCTTGTTTTGTGGCCATGGTCGCGGTCCCAAATCGAGCCAATCTCCTCAAAAAGGGGGTAGACAATCCCGTTCAAGGGCTCCGGGGGGGGCGACCACCGCTCCGCAGGACGGACCGCAGCCGGCGGGCCGGCAGGGCACCCCAACGAGGCCACACCACCGCACACCTCCTCGCGACCCTACCTCGCCTGGCAGCAAGGAGGGCGCGAAAGCGAAAGTGCGGGGTGCGCGAGTCACCCAGCCTTGCCCGCCGCTGTTATTCACTTTGTCGCCGGATCGCCCCACAACTCCAGTACGGGGGGCCGGCGTGGAGAAGGCCGCAAACCTTAATCGGTGCTCCCGCCGGTGTCCGAGGTCCGAATTAAAAACGGAAAACAGGCGTCACCTCAACTCTGGTTCACAAACACAGTCCCCTCATCTAGGACAGGATTCGGTCAGGATTTATGCAGGAGGTCGCGGAGGTCCTCGGGAGCCTCGCACCTACGCGGCCATCTTGGGTGCGCGCTAGGCTCCTCCTCACGAATTCCTTTCTTGCTTTGATCGGGAAGTTTTCTCAACAGTTACGCCCCTTCAGCCGTGTTTCCCCTTTTATTGTTTATTAGACAATTATCTCAATCCAGATTTTAAGTGTCTCTAAGTGCACCGTGACTTTGCTTTATAATTAGTCAGTCAAATATTTCTGCTCAGTTGTGTGTCTGTTTTGTTCCTGCTTTTTATTGTTTTCATGTAGCCCCCCTGTCTCTTAACCCCTTCGCTGCTAGGCCTTTTTCCCTCCTGTGCTAAGCCTTTTTTGGGCTATTTTGGGTAGTGCGTGCTTGGGCCCCTGTAACTTTTTGACCACATTTGGTATCCACGCCAAATTTGCGTCCTTTTCTTCCAACATCATGGGGATTCTAAAGGTACCCAGGGTTTGTGGATTCTCCTAGAGGGTTCCCAGAAATTAGTCAAAATACAGCAACATTTTGTTTTTTTTGTGAAAAATGGGGAAAAGTGGCTGCAAATGAAAGCGTCTGGGTTTTTCTCTGCAAATGATATCAAAAAAGGATTTGAGGGGCTGAAATCACAATTTCTCCAGCTTTTAGGGAATGACAGATTTTTGTCACAAATCCAACATTTTTTACACAGTTTTGACATTTTTCTGGGACATACCCTATTTTTGCTATTTTTTGTGCTTTCAACCTCCTTCCAGATAATGGTAAAAATGGGTAGAAAAGCAATAATGGATCCTGGAAAGCTATACATTTTTGAAAAGTAGACAAAATTCTGAATTCAGCAAGGGGTCATTTGTGTAGATCCATCAAGGTTTCTTTATAGAAACTAACAGGTAAATATAGGAAAAATTAAAAATTTGTTGAAAAAAGCAGCCTTTTGAGTCAACGTTTTCACCTGTAACTTCTTCGAATTATGACATCTCTTTGAAAGCAATGTACCGTTACATCCGGTGGACCTTCCTGGTTGTGGGGATATATAGGACTTGTAGGTTCACCAAGAGCCCAACGAACCCAGAGTGTCTTTCATTTGGAAGGGAGAAATGCATTACAAATCAATAGGTAATAACAGTTGCTTTACAAATCTGAACTACCCTAAGTCTCCCGATAAAAATGGTACCTCACTTGTGTGGGTAGGCATAGTGCCCACGACAGGAAGTGGCTCAAAACCTAAGGTGAACACACCACATTTTCACACTGAAAATTTACACTTTTTTGCGAAGAGTCTAGCTGTAGTTTTTGAACCCTAGCCCTGCCGGCACCTAGGGAAACCTAGCAAACCTATACATTTTTGAAAACTAGACACCCAGGGGAATCCAGGATGGGGTGACTTGACTGCCTCCCACCATGGTCTGTTACCCAGAATCCCTTGCAAACGTAAAAAATTGCCCAAAAAAAACACATTTTCCCCACATTTCTGTGATGGAAAGTTCTGGAATCTGCGTGGATCCACAAATTTCCACCCACCCCGCGTTCCCCAAAGTCCTACGAGAAAAATAGTACCTCACTTGTGTGGGTCGGCATAGTGCCCGTGACAGGAAACGGCGCAAAACGCAACGTGGTCACACCCCAAGTTTGCAGTGAAAAATGACCCCTTTTTGACAAAGTGACTAGCTGTAGTTTTTGAACCCTAGCCCTGCCGGCACCTAGGGAAACCTACCAAACCCACGCATTTCTGAAAACTAGACACCCGGCGGCTTCCAGGGAGGTATGGCTTGCGTGGATCCCCCAATGTTTCCTTACCCAGAATCCCCTGCAAACCTCAAATTTTGCTGAAAAAATCACTTTTTTCACACATTTTGGGGTGGGAAAGTTGTGGCATCACCGGGCTCACACAAATTTACCACCACCCAGCGTTCCCCCAGGTCTCCCGGTAAAAATGGTGCCTCACTTGTGTGGGAGGCCCAAGTACCGGCGGCAGGCAAGGGCCCAAAACGTAGTGAGGCGACATCAAAATGGCCTATCGCAAAACCACCTGGTTTTGCAAGGGGGGTCACTTGGGTTTTTGGCCCGGTGCTCGGCGGCCATCTAGGGAAACCTACCAAACCCACGTATTTCTGAAAACTAGACACCCGGCGGCTTCCAGGGAGGTATGGCTTGCGTGGATCCCCCAACGTTTCCTTACCCAGAATCCCCTGCAAAGCTCAAATTTTGCTGAAAAAATCACTTTTTTCACACATGGGGGAACGCTGGGTGGTGGTAAATTTGTGTGAGCCCGGTGATGCCACAACTTTCTAACCCCAAAATGTGTGAAAAAAGTGATTTTTTCAGCTAAAATTGTGGTTTGCAGGGGATTCTGGGTAAGGAAACGTTATGGGATCCACGCAAGCCATACCTCCCTGGAAGCCGCCGGGTGTCTAGTTTTCAGAAATGCGTGGGTTTGGTAGGTTTCCCTAGATGGCCGCCGAGCACCGGGTCAAAAACCAAAGTGACCCCCCTTGCAAAACCAGATTAACTATTGTTCCTACAGCGTGAGAATTCTGGAGTAAAATTGCAAAGAAAATGTGGCAGACATTTTTAGGTTTGCAGGACATTGGGGATAAAAAAAACTTTATAAATTCACAAGAGAGACATCACCATGAACTCCCATGGGTTTTCGACAATATCTACAGTTGGTGGGTTATTCTTACATGGAAAGTGTTCCTTGGCAGAGAAACTAAAGACAAAGATTGCTGCACAACCATCTATTCCTCAAACACACACACATACTGGTTGGATTTGGCACGAGGGCGAGTCATGGTTCAGTGTATTAAATTTTATTAACTAGAGATTTCACAAAAATGAAATGCACTGTCAATAATTAAATTCACAAAAAACCAAACCAATGACTCGCAGCTCGTGAGCTGTAAAGCCACGTCAAGGCACCAACCACTTTACAGGCCATTCACACACCTTTCATAGGTGATACAAACAAGACCATTCGCACCACCAGGTACAAAAGCAACACAGTACAAAATTCACCAAAAAGGGACAAGGTACACCCTGCTTCAGAAAGACAAATATTACTGCAGAGCCATCTAATCCGCAAGCACACACACATACTGGTTGGTTTTGGCACGAGGGTGAGTGATGGTTCAGTAGATACAATTGTATTAGCAAGTGATTTCACAAAACATGAAATGCACTGGTAATAATTGAAAGGGCAAGAAACTGAACCATTGACTCACAGCTTGTGAGCTGTAAAGCGACGACAAGGCACCAACCTCTTTACAGGCCATTCATACACCTTTCATACGTGTGAGACATACAAAACCATTCACACCGCCAGCTGCGGGCCCATCACATAACAAAACTCACACCAGCACACAGCGCCATTCAAGGGCCCATCACTTTCACACGCCCACAATCCAGACACAGCAACTACACATGCTGATGGATTGCGTGGAGTGGCACTCAGCTAGCAGTGTGTGTAGTGACCAGCAGAAAGTCACTACTCACACACAGCCAGCCGAGCTCCAGTCCACACACACCGCTAGCAGAGCGCCAGTCCACACACACCGCTAGCCAAGCACCAGTCCAGGCACACCGCCAGCCAAGCGCCAGTTCAGGCACACCGCCAGCCAATCGCCAATCCACGCACACCGCCAGCCAAGCTCCAGTCCACGGACACCTCCAGCCAAGCACCAGTCCGCACACACCACCAGTCCACGCACACCGCCAGCCAAGTACCAGTCCACGCACACCGCCAGCCAAGCACCATTCCACGCACACCGCCTGCCAAGCTCCAGTCCACGCACACCACCAGCCAAGCTCCAGTCCACGGACACCACCAGCCAAACACCAGTCCGCACACACCACCAGTCCACGCACACCGCCAGCCAAGTACCAGTCCACGCACACCGCCAGCCAAGCACCATTCCACGCACACCACCAGCCATGCACCAGTCCACGCACACCGCCAGTCCATGCACACCGCCAGTCCACGCTCACCGCCAGCCAAGCACCATTCCACGCACACCACCAACCAAGTGCCAGTCCACACACACCAACAGCCAAGCGCAAGCCTACACACACCGCCATCACATTTAGGAATTTTTTTGAAAAAAATAAAAACACAAACATTTCAAATAGATACAAATCTTCTAACAGAAAATCAGCAACTAAATACATTGCACTAACACCAACCTTGAAACAGAATCAAATTATCCAAAGAATACAGACCAGGCACTTCACTTTACCACTCATGAATGCTCCCAATAATTCTTTCGCGTGTGGTACGCTCTAAAACAAGCAGGAAGACACAGTGCAGGATGAGAAGGACAGTCGGGGCAGTACATACGACTTTCCTTCCGCGAACCTCTTCGCCAACAGACTCTACATCTCCTACTGGGAAAATCTTTTGAGGGTGTGGGAGGAATGTGATCTGGAAAGTGGCGATCTTTCAATCTAGCAACATCCTCCACCACTCCAACTCTAGGAACACTTGCCTGTTCCACTACAACAAGGCTGCCTATTACAGACTCCTGAAACTTAGCAAAAGTCATCTTTGACTCAGGGCAAGAATCCTGGAACACAACAAAAGCATTAAACATTGCCAAGTGGAAAAGATGGATAGCCAACTTCTTGTACCAAGTGTAAGCCTTACAAAGAGCAGTGTAAGGTTCCAACCTCTGATCTACTCTGTCAACACCACCCATGTGCCTATTATAGTCTAAAATGCACACAGGTTTGCGCGCTTCAGCGACCTGACCCCAAACAGTCACAGGTGCAGTGCTTTCATCATGGATGGTAGTCGGCATGTAGACATCTCTCCTGTCTGAAAACTTCACAGCAAGAAGCTCCTGGCAACGCAACGCACCGCACTGTCCCCGCCCAAGCTTTTGACAAACAAGTTATTTCGGGAAACCTTTACGGTTAGAGCGGATTGTGCCACAAGCAACAGTGTCCACTTTGGCCAATTCCCTGAACAACCGCACACCAGTGTAGAAGTTATCTACATATAAATGGTGGCCTTTGTTAAAAAATCCTCTACCAAGTTCCCAAACAATTTTCTCAGTCACTCCAAAAGTGGACGGACAACCAGGGAGGTTAATCCTAGATTCCTTACCGGTGTACACCCTGAAATTAGACACATATCCAGTCCTACTGTCACACAGCATATACAGCTTTATTCCATAGCGTGCCCTCTTACTAGGAATGTATTGCCTAAAAACCAAGCGGCCCTTGAACAACACCAAAGACTCATCCACTGCAATTTCTTTCCCAGGGGCATAAATCTCAGAAAATCGATCAACAAAGTGATCAAGGACAGGCCTAATCTTAAAAAGACGGTCACAATCAGGGTGATCTCGTGGCAACGCTAAACCATTATCAACAAAATGCATCATCCGAAGCAGAAGCAAATACCTGTCACGACTCATGACTGCCGGAAAAATAGACGTTGCCATCAAGGGACTGCTAGACCAATATGAAGACATTGATGGCTTCCTTAGCAAGCCCATCAAAAAAGTTAAACCCAAGAACTTCTTCATCTCTTCAACATTTGTGGGAGTCCACCGGGTAGCTCTAGAGTGTGGCTTAAGACTGGCACTGTTGTCCCACAAAAACTGTTCGGCATACAAATTAGTCTGCTCAACAATCTCTGCCAAAAACACATCGTCCATAAACAACTGAAAAAAATTTACCGGCAAAAAGTTTTCAGTATTCACTCTAGACCCTGGAACACCAGTAAACTCTGGCAATGCCGGCTGCACCATGCCAGGGGCAACCCAGAGGTCATCACTTTCAAAGGGAAGCCTTGCAGCCCCAGCCTGCAGCCCAGATGCCTCTTGCCGCACTACACCAACGGGAAGCCTTGCAGCCGCAGGCTGCAGCCCAGAAGCCTCTTGCCGCACTACACCAACGGGAAGCCTTGCAGCCCCAGGCTGCAGCCCAGATGCCTCTTGCCGCACTATCTGCACATCAGTCTCCTCCTCTAACACAGGCACTTCATCCGCGCTAAGAGTATCTTCATCATCCGATGACTCCATACGGAGAGAAAACTCACTACCAGAATCGTCCCCTGCCTCCTCTCCCTCAGATGCAGAGTCAGTCTCTGAACCAATATCAGAGGAAGACTCAAACAGCAAACCAACAACCTGCTGAGCAGTAATCCTGCGGCTAGCCATTATACTTACTAAGATTTAAGACTGCACAAACAAGTCAACAACAACCAACAATGTGCAAACCAAGTAAGTAAAGAAATGTGTACCTTTATCACAATGATCAATGTACTCAAAAACAATAGAATTCAATTCCAAGAGACAGCTACACTCACCAGAACCTACTCTGCAGTGACACCGCAAAAACCAACGATATCCAACTAGAAAGAAGAAAAAAATTACTCACAAGACAACAAAATACACATAGAGCACAAATGCAAACAGTTTTTGCCAAGGGGTCACTTCCTCATGCAGAAAAATACATCCCTGGTGTCTAGTGGGCTTTTCTGCCCCCCCTGGGAGCAGAAACGGACAGAAAGACGACCGATCTGCCCCCAGGGGGGGCAGAAAAGTCTTCCCATTATTTATGCCCCAAAGGAAGCGACCCTTGCCCAAGGGGTCGCTTCCTAAATTAGGAAAAAGACATCCCTGGTGTCTAGTGGGCTTTTCTGCCACCCCTGGGGCAGAAAGACAACCGATCTGCCCCCAGGGGGGGCAGAAAAGTCTTCAAATGAATTTGGCAGCCAAGGAAGCGACCCTTGCCCAAGGGGTCGCTTCCTAAATTATGAAAAAGACATCTCTGGTGTCTAGTGGGCTTGTCTGCCCCCCCGGGGGCAGAAAGTCGACCGATCTGCCCCCAGGGGGGGGGCAGAAAAGTCTTCAAAATATTTTGCCCGCCAAGGAAGCGACCCTTGCCCAAGGGGTCACTTCCTAAATTATGAAAAAGACATCCCTGGTGTCTAGTGGGCTTTTCTGCCCCCCCTGGGGGCAGAAACAGGCAGAAAGACGACCGATCTGCCCCCAGGGGGGGCAGACAAGTCTTCGAAATATTTTGCCAGCCAAGGAAGGGACCTTTGCCCAAGGGGTCGCTTCCTAAATTATGAAAAACACATCCCTGGTGTCTAGTGGGCTTTTCTGCCCCCCCCTGGGGGCAGAAACGGGCAGAAAGACGACAGATCTGCCCCCGGGGGGGGCAGAAAAGTCTTCTAAATAATTTGGCCGCCTAGGAAGCGACCCTTGCCCAAGGGGTCGCTTCCCAAATAAAGAAAAAAACATCCCTGGTGTCTAGTGGGGCATCCCTGCTCCACGATCGCGACGCTGTGCGCGATCGTGGAGCAGGAATGCCCAGCATTGAGACATCAGGGGAGAGGAAATACTCTTTCCTCTCCCCCGATGCCTCAAGGCCTCGCAATTCCGCCCCCCCCCCCCACCCCTCTCCCCCCCCCACCCCTCTCCCCCCCCCCCACCCCCCCGCCAAACACATACCTGATCCGTTGGACGCACTGGAAGAAATGAATTCCAGTGCGTCCAACACTTCCTGATTACCCGCTGCCACCCCCCTCTGTAGGGGCTCGATCGATGCCCCAGGGGGGGAGCGCCAGCGCTTCCCCCGGGGGCTGTGCTCATGACGGAACGGTTCCGTCATGAGCACAGCCCAACCGATGCTCATGACGGAACCGTTCCGTCTTGAGTATCGAAGGGGTTAATGGCTACTGCACAGCTCTTTTAGAAGTAAGGTTGCACGTGATGAATGAGACAGCAGGGCAGAATGTGGCTGCGTTGTTGAGGAAACTTGTCGTTCTGAATTTATAACTATAAACAGGGCCGCTGAAATTATAAGATTGCGGTTGGCGGCGCCTTCAAACCCCTCCCGCCACAGCATGCCGAAGCGCCTTTGTGTCGCATTACTGTAAGTTTGGACTATTGGCGTTGCATTACTATTAGCAACGCCAATAGCTCAAACTTTCAGTAATGCGAGACCTATTGCATTGCAAATGCTTGTTTAATAAGTTGAGGGCTGGGACTTTAGGATTATTATCGTGACTAGTGCTAGCTATCAATGGGTATTCAGTGTTACTTACAAAAGCTGGGAATATATACTGTGGCCCTAGTCACGGTAATCTGAACATTCACTTGGACTTTTAGTAGTTTAGTTCAAGTTTTGCTACTTGTGTTTTCTACGGACCAGTTACTGTTTATTATGCAGTTTTCCCTGTGCATTAAGAACTTTACAAATGTGCAGTGACCATATTAAAAATACGTTAACATGTTTGTTATTGGGTGTTTTTTAATGATGAGAACTTTAATTGTTCCTTTTAAATGAATGTTTTATATAAAATTGTTGATGTGGACGTCTTATTGTTCAAACATCAGTCCAGTTATGCTATTATCTTGCTTTTTTATTCCAATCGATTGGCAACTGCTTGTTTCAGCTACAGGGATAAAAAAAACTACCACGGCATGACATTTTTAGAGGCAATCTTCTCCTCCACTTGCATGCATATCCTTTTGTGTACTAGTATAAGCCAGGAGTCACTGACTGCCTATTTACAATTCTTTTTAGGTAGTACTGGTGCTTGCCCTTTTAAGGCAGTGCACTTCTATTCTATTGTTTTTTTTTTTTTTTTTTTGATCGATGGTTTTCCATTATGTTTATATTGTAAAAGGCTAAAAGAAACAAGCGTTCGAGGCATGTGGGCTGCTGAATTCATATCTGTGCATAGATCGCCGCCTAGTGTTGGGTCCGGATGTTTGCACGTTGTTGTCCTGGAAGAGTCTTCGAAGTATCCTTGGATAGGTGACTCCTCCCCTGGACTACAGTGCGCATGGGCATCCTCTCCATCCTCAGATTGTTTTTTTCCGCCATTGGGTTCGGATGTGCTTATCTTGACTCAAGTTAGGAAAACCTTTTTACAGGCCAAAAGGCCTTTAGTTCGCGTCGGTACTGTTCCCGATCGGTATCGATAGTATATTGTTAGTTTACTAACTTCCAGAACCAACTTTTTCGCATTTTCCCCGACCATCGACCCTTCATCGATGATGGAATCGAGGACACCATTCAAGCGGTGTCCGGTATGCAATGCGAAATATCCCCATATCGACGTCCATCCGGTGTGCAACAAATGCCTTTCACCGGATCACGACGAATCTACATGTATGGCCTGTGCCCGATTCCGATCCAAGAAGACTCTTCGGAATCGACGAGCAGCAAGACTCGAAGCGCAGCAAGCGGCACCGGCCCCAGCCAACATCTTCAGCGCCGAAGATGAAGATGTCGAAGACGTGGAGAACCTACCCTCCAGCCCCGCTTCCGAACACGACTCCGTATCGGAAGACGTCGAAGAACAACTCTTTTCCAGAGATGAAGCCGACACCGAGGTAGGAGACTACAATGAGGCCTTAGGGGCCGAAGAGAGTAGCTCCGGTGACGAGCCAGGCCTACCCGTACAGACTGAGGATATCCCAGTGAGCCAGTCTATGGACCCGGTCGAGGGATCGCCTTCGGGCCTTACCCAAGACCTATCCCGCAGTTCTTCGGCCCCGCCTTCTGGCCCGGCCTCGGACATTCAGCAGCATCCATTACTACCCAAAAAGGCTGGTTTCCCTTCTTCGAAACCGAAAGCCGCATTGGTTCACCAGAAACCGAAAGTAACGCTGGTCGGATCGAGGCCCACCACACCTTCGACGCCAGCAAAACCTGTCGGCGCCGACCGCACCAAACGAGATTTTGGTGCCGAGCTTGCAGCAGCCGACGTGGGCGCCGACACACGGAAAAAGAGCTTCGGTGCCACCAAACCTCCTCGGCTACCGGCACCGACACAATCGGCTCCAACCCCAAAGGTCAAACTGCCTGCTGCGTCGCACCCCGCTTCGACAGCACCACCAAAGGCACACTCATCAAAGACGTCGACGGCCGTTGCCGCCCCTCGACTCGATGACTCGCCGGCACCGAAGAAGTCCACGCCCGCCTCTACGGAAACGGCCGGCACGAGGAACTCGATGGCACTCCAGGTGCGGACCGTTGCTGCGCAACGCACCAAACACAAAGCAGTCCTCCAGGACACGTCAGGCTCCGAGCCGATAAAAGCTCCATCGACCTCTTCGGCACCGACCAATATCACTTTTGGCCTGCCGCCATCCACGGCCCCAAAACTGTTCCAGATCAGAACACGAGTCACCCACACCACGTTCACGCCTGCCGAACGCTCTCCTGCGGAGTCGTCTCCGTCACATGTCATCGACGCCGACACCGGCAGGATGGTGCTCCACAAAAGGAGAATAACTTCAGAGTCAGCTTTGGACTCCTACCGGATCCCGCTTAAGAAAAAGCTGCCGGTGACTTCGGAACCAGTTCTTTCCGAACCTCTCCACTCCTTTTACCAGGATCCACAGTCCTTCTCTCCCACACACTCCGACACTGACGTTTTGGAGGACTACATGGGTGACCACGTCCCCTACCCCGGAGAGATGGACCCTGAAGGCCAACAGGACCCCGACCAAGCTTGGGATGACCCTGTAGACTCGGGTGCACCTATGGATACACAGGACCCGCAACTCTATGGAGCAAAAACATCTCCCACAGAGGGCACTGCCGCATTCAACGCCCTAATTGAACGGGCTGCGGCCAATCATGGGGTGCAACTCCACTCTGACACCATGGAGGACGACTTTCTCATGGACACTTTCGCATCCTCAGAAAGGAATATAAAAACTCTACCCATGTTAAAGGGTGTCCTCAAACCAGCAAAGGACATCTTCAAAGAACCCACCAGGGCAAGAGTAATAAACCCCAGAATCGACAAAAAATACAGGTCGGCGCCTGGGGACCCTACCTACATTAGAGGCCAGTTACCTCTAGATTCCATTGTAGTTGCGAATGCTCGCAAACGGGCACACTCGCAAACAGGTGATGCTCCTCCCCCGGACAAAGAGTCCAAGGTGCTAGAGACCTCCGGCAAACGGGTTGCGGCCCAAGCAGCTAATATATGGCGCATTGCCAATACTCAGGCGCTCCTCGCCCGCTACGATCGAGCACACTACGACACACTAGAACAATTACTCCAACATCTCCCTGACCAATTCAAAGAAGGTGCAGAGATCCTCATCAGGGAGGGACAACTCCTCACAAACGCATCCATCAAGTGTGCACTGGATGCCGCAGATACAGCTTCCAGAGCCATAAACACTAGCGTCGTGTTGCGACGACACGCCTGGTTGCGAATCTCCGGATTCAAACCTGAGGTGCAAAATAACATCCTCAACCAGCCTGTCAACCCCGACTACTTATTCGGGCCGGAGGTTGACACCACCCTAGAGAAAATAAAAAAGGACACGGACACTGCAAAGTCCATGGGGGCTCTTCAAACGCAGTCCTTTCGGAGCGGCTCCTTTCGTCGCCCCGGAAATAGAGGAGCAGGTAGAGGACAGGGGTCACAGCAAACCTACAACAAAGGCAACACACAAAGCACCTACGATAAAAACACCCGGGGTGGTTATCGTGGCTCAAGCACAAAGGGCAGAGGACGCGGTTACGGCAACACCAGGTCCTCCCCCAAGAACAAACAGTGACGCCCTCTCCCTTCCTCCCGACCACCTAACACCTGTCGGGGGAAGGCTACAAAGATTCCTGTCCACGTGGAACTCCATCACCACGGACAGGTGGGTCAAAGACATTATCAAATACGGTTACTGCCTAGAATTAACCTCAACTCCACCCACAATACCTCCAAAACACCGTCCTATGTCCTCAGAGCACTTAACGCTCTTACAGCAGGAGGTGCTAAGCATGCTACTAAAAGGCGCAATAGAGGTCGTACCCGTCCACGAGCAGGGTACGGGGGTGTATTCCCTGTACTTTTTAATACCAAAAAAGGACGGGTCACTCAGACCTATATTAGACCTGAGACCCCTGAACCGCTACATTCTCTCGGAGCATTTTCACATGCTCACTTTACAGCAAGTCCTCCCGCTGCTCAAACAGGGAGACTTCCTGGCCACACTGGACCTCAAGGATGCGTATTTCCACATACCCATTCACCCCTCACACAAAAAATACCTCAGGTTCACTGTTCAGGGGCAGCACTACCAATTCAAAGTCCTTCCCTTCGGCGTGACAACAGCACCCAGGGTTTTCACAAAGTGCCTAGCTACTGTGGCGGCACATCTACGGAGGCAGCACATACACGTCTACCCTTACCTGGACGACTGGTTCGTTCAAGCAAAGTCGGCCCAGCAATGTGCCAGCCACATGTCCCGCACCATTCACCTCCTTCACAGTCTGGGATTCTCACTCAATTACCCAAAATCCCATCTCCAGCCCGCACACGTACAACAGTACCTAGGTACGACTATAGACACTCTAGCGGCCACAGCTCAGCCAAATTTAGTGAGGATCAACAGCATGCAAATGCTGAATTCCAAGTTCAAACCCCAACACTCCCTTCCTGCGCGAGTGCTCATGCAGTTGATAGGCATGATGGCCTCCTGCATTTTCATAGTCCCACACGCGAGACTACATATGCGCCTGCTTCAGGAGTGCTTAGCACGTCAGTGGAATCAGGCTCAAGGACAGCTGAAAGACCTAGTGTTGGTGAGCGGTCGGGCATACAACTCTCTGCATTGGTGGAATCCACAAAACCTTTGCAAGGGCCGACCGTTCCAAGAGCCTGTTCCACAAATAATACTGACAGCGGACGCGTCTCTCCAGGGATGGGGAGCTCATGTACTCCACTACACAGTGCAGGGACTATGGACAACACAACAAAAGAAGATGCACATCAACCTTCTAGAACTGATGGCAATCTTCCTGGCTATGAAAGCATTCAAAGTACACTTGTGCAACAAAGTCGTGTTGATCCGGACGGACAACATGACCGCCATGTACTACATACAGAAGCAGGGAGGAACACACTCTCCACAGTTGTCTCATCTGGCTCAGAGCATGTGGAAGTGGGCCATTCAGAGGAACATGTTCCTCATGGCAGAACACCTCCCCGGCAAGGACAACCAGATGGCGGATCTGCTCAGCAGACACATTCACCAGATGCACGAGTGGGAGTTACACCCATCAGTACTCCAACCGTACTTCCAGCAGTGGGGTCATCCAGAGATAGACCTATTCGCCACAAGCGAAAACGCAAAATGCCAAAGCTTTGCCGCCAGGTTCCCACATCCGCAGTCGCAGGGCAATGCGATATGGATGAACTGGTCCGGCAGATTTGCGTACGCTTTTCCCCCAGCACCACTGATACCGCTGGTGGCACGCAAACTCAGACAACACTCACTGACACTCGTCCTGGTTGCTCCAACGTGGGCACGCCAGCCGTGGTACACCACCTTTCTCGAACTTTCCGTGGTGCCGCATCAAAGGCTGCTGATCAAACCCGCGCATTTAACGCAGAACCATGGAGAGATTCAGCACCCAGATCCGCAACAGCTGAACCTGGCGATCTGGCTCCTGAAGTCCTAGAGTTTGGCTACCTAAACCTGCCACCTGACTGTATGGACATCATTAAGGAGGCCAGGAGACCCACTACCAGAGCTTGCTATGCAGCCAAATGGAAAAGGTTCGTCATTTATTGTACTAATAATGACATTAACCCGCTAGACGCATCCATACAAAACATAATTTGTTACCTCTTACACCTATACCGATGCAATCTGGCGTACACCTCTATACGTGTCCATTTGACTGCAATATCAGCCTATCTGCAGACTAGGCAGCACCTCTCTCTATTCAGAGTGCCTGCCATCAAAGCATTCTTGGAGGGACTCAAACGAGTCATTCCACCAAGCCACCCACCGGCTCCAATGTGGAACCTCAACTTGGTCCTCACACGCCTGATGGGTCCACCCTTTGAACCTCTACACTCATGCGAGCTTCAATTTCTTACCTGGAAAGTAGCTTTCCTAGTAGCGATCACCTCTTTAAGAAGAGTTAGTGAACTCCAGGCACTAACCGTTCAAGAGCCATTTATACAGGTTCACGCCAAAAGGGTCGTACTACGTACCAACCCCAAATTCATGCCCAAGGTGGTATCGCAGTTCCACATGAATCAGACTATTGAACTGCCTGTTTTCTTTCAAAACCCACAAACTGTCGCAGAAAGAGCACTCCATACACTAGACGTGAAGAGAGCCCTCATGTATTATATCGACAGAACTAAGATCTTTAGGAAGACAAAACAACTTTTCGTTGCCTTTGCGCCACACCACAAAGGTAACGCTATCTCCAAAGCAGGTATAGCCAGATGGATCGTTAAATGTATTCAAATTTGCTATCAAAAGGCTAAACGCACATTAACGATTCCCCCACGAGCCCACTCAACACGTAAGTTAGGGGCCTCCATGGCTTTCCTAGGAAACATTCCCCTGCATGATATATGTAGAGCAGCCACCTGGTCCACTACACATACATTTACCAAACACTATTGTGTAGATGTGCAATCAAAACAGCAGGCAGCTGTAGGACAGGCTGTTCTCAAAACTCTTTTTCAGACCGCTGCAGCTGGCACTGGTAGCCGCCGCTAATAGAGGGCACTGCTATGTATTCTATGCACAGATATGAATTCAGCAGCCCACATGCCTCGAACTGAATATGCTACTTACCAGTATGCATCTGTTCTTGGCATGTAGGGCTGCTGACATTCATATCGCCCTCCCTCCTCCCCGGCGCCTGTAGCAGCTGCAGCTCTCAGAATTACTGTAAGCATGGTCATCACTTTCTGTATCTACTCCATCACTGCCACAATGGCGAAAAACAATCTGAGGATGGAGAGGATGCCCATGCGCACTGTAGTCCAGGGGAGGAGTCACCTATCCAAGGATACTTCGAACACTCTTCCAGGGCAACAATGTGCAAACATCCAGACCCAACACTAGGCGGCGATCTATGCACAGATATGAATGTCAGCAGCCCTACATGCCAAGAACAGATGCATACTGGTAAGTAGCATATTCAATTTGCAATGCAATAGGTCTCGCATTTACGCAAGTTTGAGCTATTGGCATCGCAAATAACAATGCCTTTTATTTTTAAAACATAAATAAAAGGCATTGTCATTTACAATGCCAATAGCTTAAACTCTGGTAAATGCGAGACCTATTGCATTGCAAATGCTTGTTTTGTCAGGTGTGAAGGTATGGATTCACATCCAGTAGCACAAGGTCTGGTGTTACCGTATTTCTAGACCCAGACATTTCAGGTCCAGAAACACCTAACTACTGCTAGTTACCCTAAACGCGGCATCCCCCTCAGAGATATCACTTTGGTCAATTTGTAATGGGGCCAACGAGTGAGAACTGACGAATTGGACAATCCCACATGACACCAAAAACAATGCAAAGACACTAATCAGCATGTGCACATGGATACCTAGCTTTCACAAAACTTCTCATACTGAAATAAAATAGCCTTTACAGGAAGTGTTGGATCAATGGAAGGAGAAAACTGATGCTGCGGACAAATTCTGGCTCATTTAACACAAAGTGCAGGCAACAGGAAAGAGGACATACGACTAAGACAGAGTTATGGGGCAATACAAAGATTTTGGTGCAGAGAAGCAATCACTTGAGGAAGCCCCAAGGGGCTGCTTCATGCCAATGCCCTGGGGATCTTTATGGCAGGACCAGGGCTTGACTGGCCGTAACGGGCACCGGGCAATCCCCCATTGCGCCGCACGGGTGTGTGCCAGTTTTGGGCCCCTGGGGGCTGTTTTTGTTACAGGGCTGTTTTTGCAGGGCCGGTTTTGGTTCCCAGTCCAGCCCTGGGCAGGACACCGGGATGGAAGCGATGGCGGCCTGCTAGTCTTAAGGGCAGTTGTAAACCTGAGCAGCTGGGGCTTGCCTGGCAGTGCTCCATCAGTGTGCAGGATCTCAAATTGGTCCAGAGTTGAGGCGAACTGACTCAGAAGGTTTAAGCACCCTTGAAGGATACGTCTGGAGTTTAGTGGATAATCTGGCGGGCAGGCAGCTTAGTTCCAACCATCGCTAGCTACCTTTGGATCGCTGGCAAGATAACACATTACTTGTGCCTAAGTTTAAATAAAATTGCAGCAATGTTTCCCCAACAACAAGGTGCTATCTCAGTTTGTGCTTTAGTGTTCCTTTGTATGGGGTTGGGTACACATCTGGCTGGGACTACAAGTGTAGCTATGGGATATCGGCTCTATGGTGGCAGAGCAGAAGACTACACTGGCAGATATCTGCCTGCGATACATCAACCATTCAGAGGAGAGGGAATCTGTTATATTATTTACAGATTCTTGCAGTTCTCTCTTAAGTCATGTATAAACATTAAAATCTCACACAACATAAGTGACTGGGACTGCTCAGCTTCTTTTACGTTTGCTAAGTGAACATCCTAGCTATAGGGTTCTCTAGCACTCTGGCGCCTACCAGAGTCAACATCTATATATCCTTCCCTGCTCTTATATTTCATGACCCCCGTGAAATATCTCCACATCTGGCCGTCCCCATAGTTGACAGTGAAAGCCGCCTGACAGCCCTCTCCCCCTCTGACACAAACCAGTCTGAGTCACTGGAACGCAGGTATTTTTGATCACATTTCCCATTAGATATTTGCTTAAAAGGTCTCACACCGATATCTCATGGTTCATTAGTAGTTTTAAGACAAAACCTCCAATCACAGACCTGTGCTGCCCACACACAGGCGCTGAATTTTATCTCTGACCTCTTCCCAAGAGGCCAGCATGGCACTTTTCAAATTTATCCCGAATAACGACCTGTGCAGAGGAGGAGGGGAAAGGGACGAAACGATAAATAGAGGGAATAGAACGAACAAATGAAAAAAAGAGCATAGAAGAAAGAAAACGAGCATTGGCATAGCCAATAGGTCTCGCCTTTGGGACCTTATAAGTGTTTAGCCATGCAACAGTTGCATAACTAAATACTTATAAGGTCCCAAAAGCGAGACCTATTGGCTATGCCAAGGGGCCGCGAAAGTGGTCGCAATCAAATATCAAAGCGGCCGCGAAAGTGAAAGTACTCGCATCAAGCGCGGCAGCGCACATGCACTGTAGGTCTAGGCTGGTCTGGTAGCACTTTTTGGAGCCCTCTCAAAAAGTCTCGCCAGCCCAGCGCATGCGCTGGTTCAGGCGAGACCTAAAAAGCAAGGCAGAAAGAGCAGGTAAGAGCAATAAAGAAACGTTGAATGAATAAAGCTCTGGCTGAGGAGAGTGAGAGAGGCAGAGATAAGAGAGGCAGAAGGGGGAATTGCGGCGCAAAAGTGAAAGCAGGCTGGCTGGCGAGTGGTGTGCGATGTGCACGCACCATGACGAGAGAGTCAAGCCATATGGCACCTCTGCTCGTCATTGTGCGCGTAACCGCACGCCCGTCGCCAGTGCACGCTCCAGTGGGCTGAAGCGCTTCCCCAGAAGTGGATTTTGAAAGATCAGCTATTAGATCAGACAAAATAAACATCTTCCTCAGACTCCTGATGGGCTTGGAAAGATAGACTGCTCCAGAGCTAGTAAAAATGTATTCTATATATCACCCAGATATACTTCCCCTTCTTTAATCGTTCACTGAAATTCGGTTGTTATGGTAAGTACTGAAGCTCAAAGTTTAACAGACAACTTCATCACACAGCAGCCATGTTATGCTGTATCGGTTTTGTTTTGGATTTCTTGTATCTTTATATATCCCCGACTGACCCGCAGTAAACTCAAGTATCAGGCAGCAAGCTGGTCCTTTGCAACTAACTCACCTTGTGCCTCTTTCTAAAATTTTTAAGGCTGATAAATATCACAATTTTAGGTCAGCGAAGTTATTTACCCAAGCAAAGTCTTACCCAAATTTGTTTCTGGTGCGGCGGTACAGTTTTTATCACACTCAATTGAAAGGCGCAAGAAAGGGAGGGTGAGACAGGAGGCAAGAAGCGAAGAGTCGCTGCGGAAAGAAAAAATTGTGGCCACATGGAGAAAGTAAGACGCACTGACAGAGGGAGTTGAAAACTGCTAGAAACAGTAGGGAGGAGAGGGAATAGGCAAGACAGGTGAAGATCGGAGAACGAAACCCTGAAGCAAGCAGATACAGAATACCGGCTGCAGTCTATTGAGATGAGGTGGGCGGTACAGGGAGGAGGCGCTTTCAGGGGAGACGGTGAGCGTGAGATTGGACATAGCAGCATTAGGAAGAAGAGGGCGGAGTTCTGTGTGAGCCACCCGGAGGGGCCGTACTTTGAGTGAGAATTGCTGGCAGGCTGAGACGGACCGGACGGCGTCCGTCTGTAAAAAGCACCATAACCAATGTGCACAGGTTCAAATCCGAGCTGTGCAAACCAGACATTCATTCTTTAGGTCGGTAAAAGAGAGGTTCATTTTTCACAGTGCTGTGAAGTAGAAAATGCGTACTCGCTAGTATTTGCGCAAAGAAATATATCTCTACATATTCGCTAAACCTTTATATACTTGAAAGGAGCATGCCATTATTTGAGGATGCCACACTGACGACTTGTTCTTGAAGCTTCTGAGCACTACTACGGTATGTTGGCCTGTCGCGAAGGAGCTAAATGAATCATGGCAACAGTCAATCCAGCAGGCGTGTTTTAATGCGAGTACATTTGAATGCAGACAAGCCCAGCGGAGTGTGGCGCGCGCGATTGGGGGCGGGGGAGCGCATTCCAGGCGGGGGAGCGGACCCTTTGAAGTGCTCCCAAAAAGCGGATTGCAAAGCGGCACGATGCGCGTGATTGTGCGCGTGCTAGCCATGCAATCCGCTTTTTGGGAGCACTTTTCAAACCCCCTTACAATAGTCTCGCCTTGCGATCGCTTACGCGATAGCAAGGCGAGACCTAAAAAGCAGGTACAGAGACGGGTCCCTATCAAGCTCTACATTTTTGCCCTCATCATCAAAGTGAAAAAAAAAAACAACTCTGCAGCTGCACTACCTTGGCACTGCCTTTGATGTAACATCAAAGACACTCCCTATAGTTTTCATTGTCTCATAATTTCAGAACTGAAGCATTTTTATGTTATATGTTTATACACAACGAAGCCAACGTTGTTGCTTATTTAGCTTTTGCAACTAACAACCATTGACAAAGCCAACAGTCCTGGCTTATAGGTGGAATGTGACTTGTATTGTGTATCTGGATGCAATGGCAGAAGCAGCAAATTTAACAGTCGGGCGGCACACTATGCGAAGCAGTTTTTTTGCATACATGTTTTAAGCCACGCACTTAATTACATCGGCCACGCACCTCTGAGAGACACCCCCCTCAGGTTTTTCATCCCACTTAAAGCCCTGGTGTACACTGTAGGAGAGTAGGGTCTGCTTTCTATGTTCACCCCCACTTTTTGCTTTTGTTTACTGGTTTTCGACTTAGATGTGGCTGTGGGCCTGCTAACCAGACCCACAGCCCTGCTGTTCTCTCTCTAAATTGATACTATGTACTTTAGGTGCATAACCCATTTGGATAGGATCACCTTATTGGCCCCTGTACAGTGTACCTTAGGTACCCAGGGCATAGGTGTACCCTAGGCCTACCAGGGGCTGCAGCATGTATTATGCCACCCCTGGCTTGGCCTTCCATTATGACACAACTGGCTGATCACTCAGCTGGGGCAAGGTTGTGTAATCACTCCTTGCTTAGGTGTAGTATTCCTATACCTAACTTACCTATAGACACATGTGCACCTATCAGCCACTCCTATGGCAGGCCTTAACAATCCTGGAGGCAGAATGCTTGGTAACATGTGAGATGGTGCTCTATCATGAGCTGAGCCTGTCTGCAGCTTTCGGAACCATGTCCTTATAGCTGTTCTATGATATAGCCTACCATATACTCTTAAAGTGCCTTATAATCTTAAACGGTTATGGTAACTATGGTTTGGCTTTATCAAAACATGTCGTGTAAGGTGTCTTAACACTTTGGAATAATACCCCCATCCCATTTCTGGGGATGAGGATATTATCCCTCCCTTCTAGAGGGAGAAGACATGTTGTAACCTACTTACCCGGTTAAAGTTAACCAGAGCCCCAGCATCACAAAATGGATGCTGCTGCCACAGACACGAGTCTGACCACCTGCTGCTGGGAGTGATCCCGGCAAGGGAGGCTTGGACAATAGGTTTCCTGCCTTGGGAGGTGCTAGCACCACCCCAGACAGGCCTTAGTGTATTGGGGCAGGGAGGGATGAATAGAATGAGACATGCCTGGGGCACACAAGGTGTCCCGTGCATAGTCCAGTTCAAACGGGTGCTGGGGCACTCCAGCCCCAGTCCTGGCGCTAAACTGGACAAAGGGAAGGGGGTGTAACCACCCCCCTCCCAGGTCCCACCCATAAGGCGTGACCTAGCAGGTAACCCAGCCCCCCAGATTAGTATAAGAGTGGTAGCTGGGCCCCAGGAGATTAGATTATCCTGAACCTGCAACTTGAACAGAAACTCTGGACCTTCGACATTCGACGAAAGAAGAAGACTGAAGAATCTCCCTTGTGGCCAAGGAGTAGCTACCCTGTGCAAACAGGCACCATCAAGAGACTACCCTTTGCTTTGCTGAAGTTCTACGAGGGACCGACTGCAGAGCCCGACCAGAGCCTTGACTTCCAGACTTCTCCGACCCTGATCCACAGCCGAGCTGAGATCCGTGGAGGCGACGAGAGACGTGGGACCGGCTACCTGGGAAAAGTGGCTAGTATCTTTCAGCGCAGCTTCTGAGGCACCCTCGAAGTTGTGCACCGGGGATTGAGAAGCCCCAACCCCAAGCACCATCTGCACCGAAGATCAGCCCCCCACACTCCATGAGTCCTGCGTGGGGCCCTTCTGCATTTTCCTGCTTGCCGCGTCTGTCCGGTTGCTTGCCCGTTGGCTAGTGGCCTTTGTGACGACGCATCCAGAAATCTTCACCGCTGGTTTGGCTCCTCCAGACTGGCTCCTGCTTCCTTGCAAAAGAGAAGCACCCCAGACCTTCCTGGTCTGCGCCAGAAGCAAGTCCTCCGTTCTTCGTGGGTTCCGCTTGCCAAGGCTTGGTGAGTCCTAGTCCAACTTCGACGCCGCCGACAGCAAGAGCCTTCGTGGGACAGCTCGCCTCCTGGTCGTCCTCGACGTTCCCTGGTCCTCGTGGCTGCAGCAACAAGCTTCACCTGCACCTGCAATCTTCACGACATCGCCTGGTTCCTTCCTGGTTCCACGTGGTCACTGGCTAGTGACCTTGACTCTGTCCCTTCTGCTTGCAGGTCTCCTCTCTTCTTGATCCCAGCCTCGGGATCCACCGGACACTCTTCACTGACTGCCTGTCAGCAACTTTCCTTCAGGCATCCATAGAAGTCCACAACGAAACCCGACGCAAGTTCACACCTATGCACCCGCAGCCTGTGGGCTAGGTAACTTGGGTACTTCGGTGCTCACAAGGGTAGTGACTATCCTAGGGTCTAGTTTCCGAGTCTCGACTCTCTAGCTGCTTTAGAAGTGTCCTTAAACTGTTAATTGCTAACAACCACTATTTCTATCGACTTTTACGCATTACGCGTGAGTGTTTCCACTCTGCACCTGAATCCCGTGGGCCTCCCACTTCCTAACTGTTGCTAGTGTAGTGTAGCCCCAGCGATTCCCTAGGCCCAGGCCTATCCTTTTTCCGTGACAGTGGTCCTTATACCACTTACTTAGTATATGGTTTGCGTGGCCCCTAGGGCCTAACTGAATTACTTACCTGTGTGACTTAATGTATGCTTAAATAAGACTGTGCTGTACTTACCTCTAATCTCATAAAGAGTGCTGAGGGTTTGACTAGAATAAATACACTTTAGTTTATATATATATATCTGTTGTGGTGTCCTTTCATTTGGTATTCAAGGGATTATATATGGTATCACAGCTGGCTTCACATGCCATTCAGAGTTTAGCCTAAGACTGCTCTTGTCCATGCTACCACTAGGATAGCTGGTCTATAAGGTTGACTTTACAACCAATCACCATAAGGGTATTTGGACTGATATAAGGTGTACACTAGAACTAGTGACATCATACATCAGGCCAACTTCTCACATACACCATACGTAGTTAAGAGACTCATTGGCAGTTCTAGATGTGAGACTTCAGAGCATACATCAGTTAAACAGTTTGCTTGAAAGTCGCGGCCTTAGAACACATACAGCACAGCTGTCAGATTCCTCGACATGCACGCATCAGGCTGAGGCCCTGTGCATATAGCACAGCTGGCTGTCAGACTCTCGGGTACTCAGCCGGCTGTGAGGCCCCGGCATATAGCACCCCTGGATGCCAGACTCCTGGATACGCACCCGGTTTTCAGGTTCTGAGCATATAGCGTCTACTGTGAGTCCCCAGGCATACAGCACAGCTGCCTGTCAGACTCCTGGACAGAGAGGCGGCTGTGAGTCTTCAGGTACACAGCTGGCTGTCCTCCTCCCAGGCGTGCAGCTGGCTGTGAGGCTCCGGGCATACACCACAGCTATCTGTGAGACTCATCGTGGGCACACAGCCAGCTGTGAGGTCCCAAGTATACAGCACCGCTGCCGGTCAGACTTCTGGGCACGCAGCTGGCAGCAGCTCTTCTGCATATAGCACATCTGGCTCTGACGTCCGGGCACACAGCACAGCTGGCTTCCAAACTACTCGGCACGCAGCCGGCTCTGATGCCCCCAGGCACAAGAGGTATTCTGTGAAACTCACGGGCACAGGGCACAGCTGGCTGGAGTCTGGCTAGCAGGCAGCGCTCACTGCACTCTGAATCATATCTCTGGATTGATGACTTAGTGTGCCTCATGACATACATTTGGGAAGCTGCACGTGAGCTGCTTCATCTAAAACCAGCATTGCGGCACCGACGCTTTACTTTTAAATGTTAAAAGTAAAGTGCGGGTGCCGCGATTATACCAAAAGTAAAGAAATAGAAAAAAAAAATCTATCTTTACTTTTGGTATAATCGCGGCACCAGCGCTTTACTTTTAATGTTAAAAGTAAAGCGCGGGTGCCGCGATTATACCATAAGTAAAGAAAACAAGCGGCACTGAAAGCGATCGCCGCGCGATCGCTAGTATTAACAACTAGTGGTGCGGGCGCACCACAGAGGAGGGGGGAGAGCGCGGCAGCGACAGCAAGGCGAACGTGCACTGCTGTGCGTGCTAGCCACTGTCTGGAATGGGCGTAGCAAAGGCGGGACATGCGTCTGCCTTTGCCCAATCGCGTGCCTTTTTTTGTAAAAAAAAAAACACGCGAATGCCTGTCGGCAAAAGCTGATCACACGCACGAGCATGTGGTCAGCTTTCAAAACCCCATACAAAAAAGCTCTCGCTGCGTGAGCATTGCTACACACTGCAACGCAGGCGCGAGCCCTAAAAACTACTACCCCTGCAATTTATAGCTGGCTTCAATTAATCCACACAACGCTGCAAGCTTTTTCGAGAGCCTGGACCATAAAAATCTGCACTTTCTATTTGGACAAACTGCATGAATTTTGCCCTTTGTGTTATATATATATATATATATATATATATATATATATATATATATATATATATATATATATATATACTACTCCTGACCCAGTCCTGAGGCGGAAGCCGGGAGCTGGAGGTACTAAAACAAACTCGGTTTGCATCGTATTTTAAATTTGTGTGGTGTCACTTATTAACTTGCTTCACCTGATTACTGTTCTAGGCACAAGCAGTTAAAAAGCCTCTTTCTCATTTCTCAGCGCTGTTGACGCTGTCGCGCTATCTTATTGACAAAGCGGCCGCCATTGCACCGGGCGCGCTCGCCTACCACGCCCACTAGAGGCCACGCCCCCTTTTTAACATACATAAACGCTGACCTTTCAGCGCAACGTCCCTACTCCTGACCCAGTCCTGAGGCGGAAGCCGGGAGCTGGAGGTACTAAAACAAACTCGGTTTGCATCGTATTTTAAATTTGTGTGGTGTCACTTATTAACTTGCTTCACCTGATTACTGTTCTAGGCACAAGCAGTTAAAAAGCCTCTTTCTCATTTCTCAGCGCTGTTGACGCTGTCGCGCTATCTTATTGACAAAGCGGCCGCCATTGCACCGGGCGCGCTCGCCTACCACGCCCACTAGAGGCCACGCCCCCTTTTTAACATACATAAACGCTGACCTTTCAGCGCAACGTCCCTACTCCTGACCCAGTCCTGAGGCGGAAGCCGGGAGCTGGAGGTACTAAAACAAACTCGGTTTGCATCGTATTTTAAATTTGTGTGGTGTCACTTATTAACTTGCTTCACCTGATTACTGTTCTAGGCACAAGCAGTTAAAAAGCCTCTTTCTCATTTCTCAGCGCTGTTGACGCTGTCGCGCTATCTTATTGACAAAGCGGCCGCCATTGCACCGGGCGCGCTCGCCTACCACGCCCACTAGAGGCCACGCCTACTCCCCCTAGAAATGTGCTTGCATAGGAAGCGCAGCGGACGAGCGCAGCGGGAGCGCCGTTTGCGCGCCGAAGGCGCGCCTAAGGCAAGCCCGTCTGCGCCCGTCCGCGCTAAGATCGCGCCAGACGCCGGAACCCCTGCCCAAATTCCATCAGTCCTCAGGTACGCCTCTAGCGACCTCCACCAACTCCGAGGTAAGCTCGATTGCCCCTGCAAATTTGATCTATCTACGGTACTTGTCTCCTCCAGCTGCTCCAAATGTCACTGGACCCTCAATCTAGAAGCCGAACGGACAACATCCCCCAAAATCTTGCGACCTCTCTTTACAGGTGCCCTGATAAATGCCAGGTCAATGTGTAAACACAGTCAGGACATCCACGATCTTATCATTGACCTCGATCTGGACTGTCTCATGATCACTGAGACCTGGCTCACTGAAGACAGTAACCCAGACATTGCCACTGCCCTCCCCCCGGGCTACTCCTTCCACAGGCAGGATAGACAGAAAGGCAGAGGAGGAGGTGTCGCAATTATCCTTAGGAACACCTTTAACTGTCACACCTTCTGCCTTGATCCCCTCACCGACGCAGAAGGCATAGGATTTTGCATAAACCTTAGCCAAATACTCTCCTTCACCGGTGGCCTTATCTATCGTCCACCTGGTAATGCAACGAAATTTTTGGATTCGTTAGACGACGCTCTTGGAAGCTTCCTTCTTCGCTACCCACACTTTACCCTCTTGGGAGACTTCAACATACATCTCGAATCCACAGCAGACCCGCATACCAGTAACTTTCTGCAGTCGTTGGACATCTTCAAACTACAACAAAGCGTCAAACTTCCCACACACTCCCTTGGTCACACTCTGGACGGTATCTGTTCTAACTTTCCATCCCTCTCCTCCCTATCCCCCATACCTCAAATCTGGACTGATCATTGTCTAATCCCCTTTCATATTTCCAGCTGTCACACCCCTATTTGCAATAAACGTATGCGCCATCTCACCCACCCCATCAATTGGAATACTGTCCAGAAAAACCTCATTCTTCATCCTCTTTCCCCATCTAATGCCCCTTCCCCCTCGGGTGACATAGACAGAGACGCTACAGGTCTCAACAATTGGCTCACTCACGAAATTTCGAGTCGTTGCCCTCCCCACAAACTGGACAGGGCCTCGAAAACAGCTAAATACAAGGCCCCTTGGTACACACCGGACCTAACTGCCGCTCACCTCCTTTGCAGAAAAGCAGAACGGAGATGGCGTAGAACCTACGACATCGGCGATCGCAAGAATTACATCCTACAGAGAAAAATCTATCTTGCATCCATTAAATCAGCTAAAAAAACTTACTACGTCAACGCCATTAAGGATGCTAGTCAAAAGCAAAAAACCCTTTTTGCAATAGTTAACTCCTTTACCAAACCTAAAGCTCTTCAACTGGAAATCCCTCCATCTCAAGAATTTTGTGATAAAATCTCCGACTACTTTGATGACAAGATCATCTCCATTCACAAACATTTTCCCCCCCCTCCCCCTGTTCCTTCACTCCTGGACCCGGACCAATTCAACCAGCCTATCCATAGCCTCAAAAGCTTTACTCCTGTCACCTTGTCCCAGACCAGAGAAGCGATCCTCGCCTGCAAATCTGGCTCCCCCTCTGACCCCTGTCCACCTAAGATTCTTCACCTCATCATCGACGATGTCAACCCCTTCATCAATGCCATAATCAACCAATCCCTCTCATCCGGTTCTGTTCCCCGCTCTTGGAAAAAAGGGGTGGTCAAGCCGCTCATGAAAAAGTCAAACAAACCCCCCTCCGACCTGACTAACCTCCGCCCGATCACCCTCCTACCTGCACTAGGTAAAATAACGGAACAGTTGGTCCACAAGGAGCTCAAGACCTTCCTGGATTCACATAACTTACTTCACCCCCAGCAATCCGGCTTCCGGTCGAAACATTCCACTGAGACGGCCCTGATCGAACTGACCGATACCATCAAAATCCTTCAAGATCAAAGGAAGAAGGCCATCTTGATCCTTCTCGACCTCACGGCAGCTTTCGACACCATTTCTCATTCTATTCTGATCAATAGACTCTTAGATATCGGTGTCACCAACTCTGCCCTATCCTGGATTAGTTCTTTCCTCAGTGACAGGTACCAAACCGTCACCCTTGGCCCCTATCATTCCAAGGAGAAAAAGGTGTTCTGTGGTGTCCCTCAGGGTTCCATTCTGAGTCCCCTCCTCTTCAATATCTATCTTATCCCTCTCCTTACCCTCATAGAATCGTTCGGCATAACCGTCACCTCTTATGCCGACGATACTCAGTTGATCATTCCTCTTGATGACAATTCCAACACGGCTGAGCTCAACCTGAAACACTGCCTTACAGCAGTCTTCCAATGGATGGACTTCAATCACCTGCGCTGCAACTCGAATAAGACCGAGATTCTTCCCATCGGAAAAAATGCTTCCTTCTGCCCTGCCCTGTGGTGGCCGGACAACTCTGCTGCCCCACCACAAACTGTCTCATCAGCCAGGAACCTCGGGGTTCTCTTCGACTCCGAGCTCTCCTTCGATCTCCATGCCTCGACCACAGCTGGAAAATGCTTCGGCATAATAAAGTCCTTAAGGAAATTCTTTGATTTCCTCCCGCTCGACTCAAGAAAAACGGTGGCAGTAGCCCTCATTCTCTCCCGTGTAGACTATTGCAACGGACTCATGGCAGGGACCAAAAAGTCCACCCTTGCCAAACTACAAAGTGTCTTGCACACTGCCGCCCGGCTTGTCTTAAAACTTCCACGAAAATCTTCCATCTCTGCAGCCCTTAAGGCCTTACACTGGCTCCCCCTGCACAAGAGAATCCTCTTCAAAATTCTCATTGTAGCTTTCCGAGCCTTCAACAAATCCGGTCCTTCCTACCTGACTAAACGCTTCCCCCATTATACTCCGTGCCGCTCCCTTAGATCCTCACAAGATAACCTCATGACCCTGTCTAAATTCAACCTGAAATCCAAAGGCGGCAAAACTCTTAGCACCTTAGCCATTAAAGCCTGGAATAATATGCCAAGGCATCTCAGGCTTCAAACAGTCGAGAAGCCTTTCCGGAAGCTTCTAAAAACCTGGATCTTCAAGCTTCCCGACGACTGGTCCAAAGCTGCCATCTAGCCTTCCTCACTCCACCCTGTGACTTGGAATCAGGACTCATAGCGCCATGATGCTCCTTCCGGAGCGACCGTCTGCGCTTTAGAAATACTTTTCCAAATTCCAAATTCCAAATTCCATATATATATATATATATATATATATATATAAAAAAAAATATAAAGAGCCCATTTCCAGTCTGGAGAGAGAGGGTCCTATACTGACTGACGTTTGTTGCGAGATAGCTCTCATCTCAGAAAAGTGGGTTTGGACCTTTCACAATCACTGCTGTACCACAATTTAGGTCCTTCTACTGCTCTTTTACAGTTGCAACCTTCAAGAGCTTGCATTTGCACCTTTTCTTGGGAATTCACTTATTCATAGGATTTTGGGCCCCTTAAATACTACTATTTTATACACATTTACCTCTGAGGGATGGTTTTATTTTGCAGCCGCCAAAGAAAAGGACCAGAGTACCCTGGAAAAAAATCTGCTTTTCAAGGTAAAAGAAAGCTAAATACCGCAGAAAGCTGTTAGAAATTCTTCCCCATTATCAGTAATAGCTCATCAGTGGTAGTGCAACCTTTGAGAGGTTCTGCTAAACCAAAGATCCAAATACTTATCTTACTAATGGTTCTCTTAATTTTTAGTACTACGTATTGCAGCATCAGGTTTTGAAGAGAAATCTGGTAACTAAATGGGTTCTGATCTTAGAGTAGTCTACCCTAATGAATGAAGCCATACAAAGCATAAAATCAGATCAAATGTGTATTGATAGTTTGTAGCTTGGTTAGTGCTGGTTTCTTGCACACCTTCTGCTATAACAGAGAATATCTACAGTTTCTGAATCCATGAATATGCAGTGACATCCTGGCTTTATTCCATATACAAGACAACTGGCATCTGTGCTACCTAGAGCAGGACCTAAAACAGCTTTTATACCTGTCTTAATACTGAGCTGTATACATCTGTACTGTACACTTGTGGGTGCCATATAGAGAACACCCCATCTCAGCACGTGTGGCTGCCCAGTTCCCTTTTTTTTCGGAATCTCCGTCCTCTGATTTCCTGTAGATATGTTGTAGCCTCAATATAGCAGAACTGTATTCACATATTTTCTCTTCATGTGTGTTTTTTGATAGGGTAGCTTATGCAGCAGTGCTTTATCAGCTGTGCATGTTTTGCCACCAGCAGTTTGCAATAGCCAACCTGGATAACCTCTGCATCTCATGCTTTGTGAACAATCCTTAAATGCAGGACTGTTTTTTTCTACTATCAATATGGTAATAAGGGTACGCCCATCTGTAAGGAGACATAGGGTTTTCTCACCTGGAAGAAGAGTTGAGATGCAAGTAGAAATGCTTTACCTCCATGCAAGGTACTAAGCAGCCCTTCTTTCAATAAGGTAGCAAGGCTCCCCTCAAGAGCCTCTTCAACTTTGGACTATGTAACGTGCCTTGGGTTAACAGGTGTCTGAGTGTTCACCATATCCTGCTTCAGGTACTGAGGTGTTTGTATGCTCAGTGAGTGAGTGCACCTTTCATCTGTCTGTATGGAGATCTGTCAAACTTCATTTCATAATTTCTCCCAAACCAACAGCTTTTAACAGTTTCATATGCTGCATATCTTGATTTGTATAAGGGCTGAATAGGAGATATACAGAGAAAGTATGGTTCATGACTTTTAATCACTTATCATGCCTAAGGGATTTGAGCTGTAAATGTTACTGCCAGACCATAGCAATACTCTTTGATGGCTAAGTTAGTTAAATCTTTTGGTGATTTGACCAGTTGGTTTGAGACCAGAAGATCTTCTAGCCCTATGTCTTTTGGATTTTACTATTAAGATGTGTGTACTTCCTCATATATAGGTTTTAACAACCCAAAATGCTGCAGTGCTGGCAGATTTCACAGTTGCTGGTGTGCACGTACCCTCAAGTCTTTTGCTCTGTCAGTGTGTATGTAGGTCGACAGAGCAGAGTCATGTCTTTTCCATATTTCAAACGCAATGACAGAGTCTGTTTTAAGATCATATCAGAGAAAGATATGTTCTTGCTCAGCAGCCTTACATTTCTTCAGCCGATTGAGAGCTGATATCTTGGTAGTGGCTGTAGTAGTCCTGGAAGACACCCAAACCAGAGGTTACAGAGGTCCTTAGGAAGCAATTGGCTATAAAGTCTCAATGTTTGAGCCCACAGTTTGAGGGAATTCAAGTGGAGTATTTAGCTTTGTTGCACCTCTTGCCAATGCATGATATGTCCATCAGCGAGATCCTCAACTCAGCAGTGATGAAGTTGTGGTCCGCTTCCTTTTGCATTTCGGAGGAGTGATATGCTGCGGGTTAAGACCATAACCCAGTTGAGGTGGTACTTAGCGTGGACATTCAGGCTAAAGTGAAGGATGAACTGGAGACCACAGCTGGAACGTTGCTGAGTACGCAGAAGAACTTTTTGCTGAGTCTGTGTACAGACTGGAGATGTAGCTGAGGGTCTAGTTACAACCATGAACGTCAAATATAGGTCTAGAAGGAGGCATGAGTGAGTACTGTGGGATTCTTACAGTTAGTTAGAAACTTGAAGGCATAAGAGGTGTATGTAGGAAGTTGGCTCTTTATTTAGTGGACCAAAAAGAGGTACACCATGTTTTACCAATACCATAAGTAAAAATCAACTTGCATTCTTGGATGTAGCTATTACGATATAAGGCAATACATTGATTAGGGATGTGTTTACCAAATCCACTGTCTGGAATAATTTATTACACTATCAAAGTTGTCATCAAAAAGCACTCAAACGACATTTACCATACTCGCAATTAAGAGTTAAAAGAATTTCATCCATTGAAGAAAACCACAACATTAACTGCAATAAAATGGCCCAAAAAATAAAAAAGAGGATACCCAACCAACATAGTTGAAAGAGCCAAGATGAAAGATAGAAACCAACTGCTAACGATTCAGAAATCTGCTAAAAAGAATCTGAAAGAATGGCTTTCGTCTAAACTGATTCTTTTGATTAATTTGCCATAGGTAATATTGCCTTCATTATGCATGCTGATCATCCAGCTTCACGTATGCAAAATGGCATATGCCAACCCCCAAATTAACTTCAAACACTATTTTTGGGAGGTGGTTGATAATGCATTGCCTAATGCTAGCCTTCTGAAAAATGTATAAAGATCACACCTAGTCTCTTTTTAACACGGGCGTTTTCGTTTTTTAAGATCTATATTTGTTTCAATTACATCATTATTCCACATTATTCTGTTTATGTGCTACTTGAGAGGGTCCAGAGTGTCCCCTTTTTAACCCATGTTGACTGTATTTCCAGCTCTATAAAGTTGAAAGGTATGCATCTGTTCTTGTATGTGATCATGTGCATTGACTTATGACCAAGATCTAATTATGTGCATGGTTTCATTAATCACTGTGGATTCTTGTACCCAAGTTGATTCTAGGTTTGGTAATTTTAAGTTGTCATGTTTCTATCATCTCCCCACCACCCATAGATAGGTAATTCTCTTATCATTGAGGATGGAGTGTACCTTAAGAATATGGCTGTAGCCAATGGTGAGGTTGTTGTGATAGCATGTACTGTGCTGTCTCAGAACTATGCTGGGCATCGCCAAACCTCCCAACTTGCATGTGCTTGTCTTAGTTTGTATGCAGAATTGAAACACTATTTGATATGAAGAGGGCAAGTGTTACCTACGAACCATTGCTATGGTCTTGGAATTCTAAGGCTTAAGACTGCTATTGGAGGTGATAATTAAGAAACCTACTACTAAAATAGGCCGATTAGTGTCCCTAGTAACATTTGGAGTAAGACTGTGATACACTAAGCTCTATTCTGCAGTTTAAAAGGGTAACATCACCGTTAAATAGTATCTTAAAGTAATTCTGATATCTTTGCAACAACCACTGCTTTACATAGTGTGTACAATCCAAGTTCATAGTATTCTTTGGTTTTGGTTTTGTTGCTTAAAGTGATACCTTGTGTTACATTACCACTGAGTAAATTTCTTGGCATTCTGTTCTAACTCTTACTACTTTTTCTCCTCTAGAACTGAATGTGGAAGATGACGTTTGGAGAGTGTGTGGCCGAAGAGTGAAGCCTTTGGGGGGGGGGGGGGGGGGAAAGCTAGCTGACTTAATATTTTTCTTTGTTCTACTTTCGCTCAGAAAGTTTTTTAAACTCATCAGGTGCATCTTTATATTCCATATGATGCAACCAGTCCCAGTCTCCGTGTAACTTTTCATGGTCCAATTTGATATTGGAAGGTTGAGGGAGGGAAGAAAAAATAGATTTTGAATTATTTAAAACAACATTCAGTATGTTCTGAATAAGGGAAAGACTTACACAACCTGAATGCAAGTTATCTTCCCAAGGGATGACCAAGATTACATGCTGGATCTGCCTTCTAAACAGCAGAAAACCCTGCGAGTATTTTCCCTCTTGTACTGTGTGAACTGAAGATGCTCTTAAATACTCTCTTGCAAGGCATTGATCCTATTCATTTTTTGCAGTTTGGCTCCAGTATTTGGTCTTCTGGGGAACAGATAGGAGATGCTAATATGCTGCTGATTTTCTATTAGTAGGTGGCGTGCTTTTGTCTTGGATTGTCCCCACATCTCCACTCTGATAGTCGCACTAAGGTGCTGACTTTGAAAAACCCTTGGGCACAATAGGAGGCTTCCCACCACCCCATCACCCCCAAACCTAGCTCTAGTGTAATCTCTCAAAAAGTAAATACTTCGATTAAGAGTCCCTCCTTCCTTGCCACTTTCCAAGCATATACAGAGCACAGGAGCATACAGGTTAAATTGTTTGTACTGGTTTAAAAAGAAAACAAAACTCTATGTATTGAATGCCATCATTTATATGAACCCCCAAACACCTGTGATGCCCTATGGTCAAGCAAGTTTCCACCAACTCTGGCATGAGTTATTGTAATATAATACCTTGATAGACTTACCACAGCGATATGAGGGGTGGTCACGGGGGAGGGGCTGTGTCAACACCACCCTTAAATTCTGTGGCAAGTTTCCTGTAGCTGAGGTACGAAAGGGGACAAGTCAGCTGTGTGAAGGAGGACTGCACTGCATGTATTTTATTTCTGTACTTCTCTCCTTCAACCAGCATTTAAAAAAGATGAAAGATACACAGTATGCTCAATATTGTCAAAGCAACTGATCTCCACCCTGATGATTCTGGCAAACTCGGAGCATGTTCTGAACAACGCAGGATGTCTGCTTTAGTAATTCCTGCACATTTTGCTTATACAACTTGTGGAGCACAGTTAATTCTTAAGAATCAGTGTGATGGGTCCTAAGCATATGTGCCTCTGTCGAGAACAAACAGTGTTGGGAGTGTTGATATTGGCATGTTTCATTTTTTTGTTTGCTGAAATTTTCAGCTGTTTTATTCCCCTTTTGGGCAGCGTAAGCTTCTGCGTCCATCCCTTTGACATCTCCTTGATCGTTCTTCTCTTCTTCCTCCACTGTTTTCTTAATAAATGTATATTTTGTAAAACAGATTCTGTGGTACCAAAAGATGTTTTTCAGTCTCTTTGAATTTCTTAGGCAAGCAATTTGTTTCTTTTCATTTAAATTTTTTTTATCAGGTATTTAGTTTTTTATCCCAGTCCCGTTGAGTCCTGTTCTGGTTTTTGGCACCATCAGTATCAAATGTACAAACGGTTCTTGCTAACCAACACCAGGTGTATCTGATGTTCAGATGAGTTCCAATAAAAAAAAATGTTTTCAGTATTCTGTCTTTATTCTGGCTTGGTCTGAATACAGCATATTCTGCCTGCATTTTTTTTTTTTTAGTATGGGAAGCACATGAGCTAATTTAATTAACTTACAGTGGTTTCGTTAATGCTATTTCCATCTATTCATAGCCCTGTGTTCCCCGTTATGCAATTCTTCACTGATATTCCTCGGTATGGAATACCTTTGCCCAAGAGCTGGATTCTGGATCGCTTTGCTGCGAAAGAAATTCTACTCTTTAAAAAAAAAATAATAATAATTTATTTCAAAATCATTCAGATTTGCCAGCTATTCCTCAGTTGAGAAGCATAGCTAATATGTTTATAGGTTTTGTATCCTAAACCAAATGTCCCTCCATTTATAATTCTTATATGTGTAGGTCTGTGTTCGAGGCATGTGAGCTGCAGATCACATGCTTTGCACACTCCTACCATCTAGTGTTGGGGCCGGATGTTTGCAAGTTGTTTTCCTTCGAAGAAGTTTTTCCTAGTCACGAGATAGGGTGACTCCTCCTTTCGGTGTTGGAGCCGATGCCCATGCGCACTATTGTTAGATTGTTTTTTTCCGCCATCGGATTCGGACGTGTAATTCTGTGCTCCGGTTCGAAACTGTTCATCAGGTTCCCCTCGTACATGTATCCCACTCCTCTGCGTATCGTGTCGGTTGAAGAAAATTTCAGTCTGATTGGAAGGCCATCGGGCCTAACTGCATCGGTCCACCTCGCAGTCGATGGAACGGTCTCTATTTAAATTCTGCCCTCGGTGCCACGCAAAGTATCCGCGCACCGACTCGCACAAAGTGTGCAACTTGTGCTCATCTCAGTAGCACAACGAACAGGACTGCGACGCATGTAGATCGTTTCGATCCAAGAAAACTTTCCGTGATTGTCTGGCTCGACGTCGTGAAATGCAAAGCCAGACCTTCGAATACACGCAGGACATCTTCGGTGAAAGATCCGAGCAAGAATTTGATGCACAATGGGCCGAAGAGGAACAAGAAGAGCAGGCCTTATCTGTGCCGGAATCTGAGATGGAAGAGGACATACCGCAAGTTCAAGGTCCCTTGAGTCCCGAACACCCCTTCCCCCAAAATCCAACCCAAACTAAGCATAAGGCTTCGGTTCCACCTCTGTGCCTCCAGGCCAAGGTCTGCACCGAGATAATGTTTGACACCCTGCTTCCTGGCTCGGCACCGAAACACATCGCCAAGCCTTCCGGCTCGGGATCGAGTCTGTCAAAGTCCACCACGTAGCCAATGCCTTCGAGCTCAAAGCCAAATACGGCTAAGGAGCCAAACCCCTCGACGCCGAAATTGAAGCCAGCTTCGGAGCCAAAACCTTCCGCACCAAAAGGCCATTCCATCCCGGTACTAAAGTCGATGCCAAAACCGAAAGATGCTCCTTCCAAGCTTCCGGATCTGATTTTCACCTTCCATATCAGATCCTAAACAAAAGGAACCTTACATTAATCTTGATACAGGACATCTTACCAAACTGCCTCGCAAGCACAAACCCGAGTCAGAGGACATACGATATAAAATTCGCTTAGAGAAGGTCGGTACTAACACTTCTCCTCCTCCTCCTCCCACCACATTCCTCTACACCTTCTCCAACATTAGAACCATTATCTATCCCACCACAAAATTCTCCACCCTCACAGCCTGATAATGATAATGGAGATGACGGGGATATTCAATTATCTGTAGATCCTTGGAAAGACTACACTATCGATCCACCTACAGATAATGACCTAGACCTTTAGCCGGCAAAGCCTTCGCCTCCTGACGACAACGTAGGTTATTTAGAACTACTTGCTAGAGCTGCACAATATCACGGCGTACAGCTACACAAAGAATCACTAGATTTCTTGTTTGAAACTTTTAGTACACACAGGTCTAGTCGGACTCTCCCTATGCTCAAAGGTATGATGAGACATGCTGATGACCTCTTCAAGGACCCTGTTTGTACTCTTATTCTGACTCCTAGAATAGATAAAAAATATAAGCATGCTCCATCTAATCCAGCCTTCATTAAGGGGCAGTTACCCCTAGACTCCCTTGTTGTCTCTAATACCCGTAAACGGGCTAATTCACATACCTCTGGAGATGCTCCCCCTCTGGACAAGGAGTCAAAATAATAGATGGCTCTGGCAAACGAAAAGCTGCCCAGGCAACGCATCATTGGCGCATTGCCAACACCCAGGTCCTTTTAGCTTGGTATGATTGAGCGCACTGGGACGAAATGGAGCAATTGCTCCAATATCTCCAAGATAAGCACAGGATTTTATACAGGAAGGAAAGCTCATCTCTAATTCCTCTATTAGATGTGCCTTAGATGCTGCTGATACCACAGCTCGAGAGTTACTTAGGAGACACGCCTGGTTGAGGATTTCTGGCTTCAAACCTGAAGTCCAGCAATTCATCTTGAACACTCAGTTTGATAAAGAGCATCTTTTCGGGCCTGAAGTTGATCAGGCATTAAAGAAAATAAAAAGACACTGAGGTAGCTAAATCTATGGGAGCCTTACAGTAGCCTTCAAACCGGGGCTCCTTTTGTCACACTTTTTACCGTGGAGGGTCCAAGGCCACATCCTCAGACACCAATGTTTCCTCGTATAAAGGCAACAATTAATTTTCCTCCACAAAAGGCTTCTTTAGAGGAGGATACAGAGGAAGCAACTGCAAGGGTGGGGTAAAGGGTTCCACACCCAATAACTCCCCTTCCCCTAACAAGCAGTGACTTGCATACCTTTCCCCCTGATCACTTAACATCTGTCGGGGGACGACTTCTACAATTCCTCCCCATTTGGCAATCCATTACAGACAAATGGGTGTTGGGAATTATCCAACATGGTTATTGCCTGGAGCTTAGCACCAATCCTCCAAACATTTCACCCCGTTCTCACAAACTGACACCAGAACATTTGCACCTGCTCAAACAGGAAGCCAAGTGTCTCTTGATAAACGGAGCCATAGAGCCAGTACCATTACAATATCAGGGGTCAGGCATTTACTCCCTATATTTTCTAATTCCCGAAAAGGATGGCTTATTAAGACCTATTCTGGACCTCAGAGAACTGAACCACTACATACTGTCAGAACATTTCAACATGGTGACACTTAAAGTGCTCCCACTTTTACAAGAGGGTTACTTTGTCTCATCTAGACTTAAAGGACACATTTCCACATTCCAATTCACCCTGCTCATCTCAAATATCTCAGATTTGTGATAGCGAGTCAACATTACCAATTCAAAGTACTACAGATTAAAGTCACCACTGCTCCCAGAGTAGATTTGTATTTATTTATTAACTGTACAATTAATTTAAATCTTTACAGTAAAAGGAAAAAACGTCAACAAGACTAAAATTAGTAAAAACTTTGTTATATTTGAGAGATGATGCCCCCCACCCCTCCCGAGGCCCGCTCTATCAACCGGCGGCCCTCAGTCGCTAAAAACAGTTTGCTTATCTAGTCTATAAGCCGTTCGCCAAGGGACTTTACTTAAGGTACATAAAATGTTGCAGTCTTGATTAGGCGGATGAAGAGGGGTAAGCGCCTCAGTGCTTTTTGGGGGCCTGGCTGCCTTCTTCCCCTGGATTTTGTGTGATTGATTTCAGGGTTTGATTGTGTTCATTGGCAGCCTTTAGGTAGATCTAATCTGGTGCGTAAATTTCCCCAGTCTTGCTAGTGTCATCGTGGTTGCTGCGGAAAAGCACAAGGCTGACTCTTCACTGCAGGACTTTATGCTGTTGGTGATACAAACGGCGCAGGAGTCGCCCACGTTCGTTGTTGAGTTTGGGACAGCAGCCTAGGAGGTGCAACCAAGATTCCCTCTGCAATTTGGAGTCCCCCCCCCCCCCCCCTCCCCCCTTGCGGGATTAAAACCAGCAATTCCTAGTGTGCTTAGTCTCATAAAAAGAATCTTACTTCGGGCCTATGGTGTGAGGGCTTCACTTAGGTAGGGTTTTGCTTTACCCACCATATAGGAATTATTCAGTGGGTCTAAAAGGGTGCTCGAACGGAGAGATTTGTAGTCGAGATCAAAAGATATGTTGCGCACTTGTCTATTTATGGCTTTTTTCCAAGCGTTCAATGGAATTTCCAGCCGTGGGATGCTCTCTTCCTCGATCTTCAGAGTGGTGAGAGCTTTGCGAAGGCTGGTGTGCCAGGCCGAGAGAGGCCCCTCGAAGATGGATCTCAATTGTTGTCTTAGAGAATTTGCTGGGGCCTTTAAAATCCTTAGATATAACTTTGATCTCCCCCGGCACGTCAGGTCTGGCCTTGCCAAGCCTAGCTCCAATCTTAGTCTTGAGATCCTCGCTGTCCTAGGAATGAGAAGCACAGATTTATATGCCTTGGCCTGGGCTGAGTTGAGGAGGGCGTCCAGTGAGCCAGGGAAGGCCAGGTGCCCATAGCTAATGGCTGGCAGCAATTTCGCCTTTAAAACGGACAATATTGGTCCAGCCGAAGGGCTTACCAGGTGCAGGCTTAGTTGCTTTAGCACTAGTTACCCATCAGTTGAGGCACACATAAGCAAACAATTCCTTTAAACCAAATGTATGTTCAAAGTCCACAATATGCTCCACACTTTTCTTAAAATTTTCTTTCTTTATTGCAATAAAGAAAGAAAATTTTAAGAAAAGTGTGGAGCATATTGTGGACTTTGAACATACATTTGGTTTAAAGGAATTGTTTGCTTATGTGTGCCTCAACTGATGGGTAACTAGTGTGTGGACTTCAGTAGGGTATCCTTTGGTTTCCCTATGGGTCTGGTGTTTCTTCCTAAAAGCAGAGGGAGATTTTTTGTTTGAGAGCACCATACTTTCACTATATAAAAAAAGAGGTTTTTGCTTCAAATATGACGGTACTAAAATGACAAAATGGATGTGCATGTGAATTTCTGGTAATCTGCTGCTTAGTGTCGTGTGTGTAATATTAGTTGCTTTAGCAGGTGTGTGATCTTTTTGGCCTTAGTTAGCTGTTGTTTCAGGTAGGCGTTCGACTTGGCTCGCTCCGTAAGCAAAACCCCTAGGTAATTATGACACCGCTGTGTTGCTGAGCAGATTTCCCATTTGCCACTGTACTTTCTTTTTCGATGGTAGCTCCCGAAGATGAGAACCTTGGTCTTCCCCTGGTTAACTGTCAGGTTGTTGTTGTTTCAACTGTTCAGTGCGTTTAATGCTCTTTGGAGGCCAACCTTCGTGTGATCCATTATGGCGGTATCATCGGCATATTGTATCATCGGCAACCTCACTTCCTAGCCTTGGTGCTACCAGGCTGGCTCCTTTCAGGGCGTCCCCCAAGTCCGCCGTATACAGGTTAAAAAGGATTGGGGCCAGCACGCACCATTGTTTTAGCTCATTGGTCGTTATTTTGGGGGACACTGTGTTGGCACTTGTTTTGACCCGTACCCAAGTGTCCTTGTATAGCAATCTAATTGCCTTCAAGAGGTTTGGTGGGATGCCCCATTTTTCTAGTTTCCACCAAAGTCTTCTGCGTACAACCTTGTCAAAAGGCTGTGCTATAGTTGATGATGCAGCAGAAAAGTGGGGGCTTTTCCTTCCTTGCCGCCTGGGCTGATAGGTGCGCTAACGCCAGTACATTATCCATGGTCAATGATTGTGACCTGAAGCTGGTCTGGTGGAAGGGGATGATGTTTTTTCCTCCACCCAAGTCTCAAGATCCTTCCATAGGAGGCGGGCATAGGCCTTGGCTTACAGATCAAGCCGGGCGATGAGCCTATAATTTGATGGCTTCAGGCGGTCTCCGTTTTTTAAAATAGGGACCAGTATGGAGCCCCTCCAAGAATCGGTGGTTTTGGCGGTCGAGAAAATGTAATTGTAGAGAGCAGTTAATGTTTTTGCCCAAAAGTCGGGGGCCTTTTTGAAGACCGGTGCTGGTAGCCCATTGGGCCCAGGTGGCCCCGTTGTTCATCTTCTTAAGGATCTCAATGATCATTGGAGGGTTTATCTGGACTGACGGTGTGCAATGCACCTCGGCCTGTACTTCCTGGCCCATGAAGGTGGTGCTAGTGCTAGAATTTGTTACTCCTGGCTTTACCCTGGAGTGTTGAGGTTGTCCTGCTCCGCTGGTGGTCTCTTCAGAGCTGGCTCTATGTGAAGAAGCTATTGAATATAATTGCTTCACGCGGGGAAGCCAGTCTTGCTCTGCTACTCCATTTTCTCTTAGGACCCCTCTACTGCTCAGCTGATTTGTCTCCATAATCCTGCTGGGTTCTTCTGCTTAAGCAGGGAGAAGACTTTCAGCCATTCCCTCTCTGTGGGCTTTTTTGTGTTCCCACAGATTCTTTCTTAGCGGTGCCCTCTGTGATGCGACCGATGGACCCTCCGTTTGTCTGCCCCTTTTTTCTTTATTCTGAGTGCCTTTCGCAGGATCCGTTTACTTTCACGTATGTCTTTGGTAACGCAAATGCTTCCACCAGTTGGTTGAGCTTTGGACCTGGGGGCTTGATGTTGACCGGTCTTCTCTTGTAGATCCTCTACTATATTCTCCCAGTTCTTTATGGGTGAGATCGACGTTGATGAGCTCGCTTCCTGGTTCTGATCCAACCAGGTGTGAAGCTTCTTGCCTATCTTATCCAACCATTTGATCCTCCTCAGGAGACTGTTTTTTGTCCTTTCTTGACTGTCCGATAACTTGGAGGATGGTGGTTGAGGGTCTTTCCAGCTGAAACATTGTGCTTAATGGTCTGTGGTCACTTTCAGTCCTATCCACGACAAAGTCTTTCAAGCTGGCTGCCATTGCTTCACTGACCATGATGTAGTCAATTCTGGAGATGTCCCAGAACGTCTGTTGGGGGCGCCAGGCCTTCGAACGTGCTTCTTTCCATGCGTGGGTTGTGGTCAGTTTGTGATTGGCGAGAAGGTCATAAAGGGGAGCAGCCCTGCCCAGACCCCGATGGGGGATACGCCTTTATCAAGATCCTTCAAGTTGAAGTCTCCCTCTAGGATGACTTGATATGATTTGAATTTATTTAAGAGGTCATCTATTTTCCGTGTGAGTGCCTCCATCTGGTCTTTCATGGTGGTCTGCGCCGGGTTTATATAGCAGTTTATTACCTGAAGGCGCAGTGGGTGTGCGTTGAATTTCAGGCCACCAATCTGTACAGCTTGCAATCCTGGTGAGTTCAGATTTATGTCTGTTACAGCGAGGGCGCTTGCATGTTTTATAAAAACTGATAGACCCCCAGACGGACAGCCGAAGAGGTTCCTTTTTGTTGCTGGCACGTAATGCTCATGGTACCCTGCCAGTAGGGTGCTAGCCAGTGCCCAAGTCTCTTGAAAGCAGAGTATGTCTCCGGTTTCCAAGAATTGGTTTAAATTTTCATTTTCACGGATTTTTCTGATCCCTGCAATATTCCATGAGATTATGGTTAATAGCTGCTTGGAAGGTGATCCTCCCCTGACCTCTCCCTTGCCTGGCCTGATGTCACAGCTGTTAGGGATCCTGCTGCCCTCTTCTTTGGATTCTGCGCATGTCTGTTACAGGGGCAGTTGCGCAGACGACACACTGGTTGTTTCGGCATGAGATCCTGATGCCCATTGGGTCCTTGGAGCCCATCTGTCTTCTGCCAGGAAATTCAGAGCAGTCTGTTCCATGCAAGACCGACGAGGGGCCCTTGCCTCCATTTTCAGGTGCTAAGACGTGTGGATATTTTGGGAGCGACCGATACTGAACCTCAATGCCCCACTCGGCAAGTTGTGTGGAGTTGTTTAGGACGGCTAGTTGTGTTTCCTTTCCTTGCTCCCAGAGTATTTACCAAATGCCTGGCTGTAGTCACAGCTCATCTGAGAAGACAGCACGTCCAAGTCTATCCCATCCTCGACGACTGGCTCATCAAAGCCGGCACTTACCAGAAGTGTCTCCAACACACTCAATCCACAATTCACCTACTACATCAACTAGGGTTTAACCAGGGGTGTGGAATTTAATAAAATATCTACTTGTCCATGGGACAGGTTGCTTCATAAATCTACTTGTCCTGTAACTAAATCCACTTGTCCCTTTGGTGCCATGTAGCGCGGCGACAAATTATGGCAGCAATCTCATTATATAAGAGCTCTGATATGGCCTCTCTGATAATGCCAGAGCTCATACCATATTGGTATTTGAATACCTGCAATCCCTTTGTTGCCACGTTTCCGCAGATCTGCATACTTGGGCTAAAGGTAGTGGTAAGAAATAGTTCCAGGGTTAGAATGCCCTTTTGAGTCTGTGCAAACCTACTAACTTGCATGTTTTAAGGGTTTTCAACAACTCTAATCTTTTCCCATACTGAGAAGTGTTGGAAATTTACTCCTGACAATGGCAGACGTAAACCTTCTTCCAGAGTTGGGGAAAAAAGTGGTTGGAGGGAAAGTGAACTTGCATGGACTCATATTTTCGCATGCGCAAATCTACGCATATTTGCTCATGCTAAAATGCAGTTCACCAATATTTTCTATGAGTACTATTTCTTGTCCTGTAAATTCTTGGGAATTCACGATAGACTTATAGCTGCACTTAATGCAAGGACACATACTATGGGTGCACTTTTGAGACGTTTTGTTATAATTGAATCCCTAATTTGGTCTGGCGTTGACCATGACCTTTTGTGTTTATTAAAATTCTATCTTTCTCTCTCTCTCTCTCTCTGTATCGGCGGACTTCACTGTGAGTGACAGCATTCTGCTCTTTCACAAGGAGCATATCGGCACAAAGTAGTTTTGTTCAGTGCCAGTAACTACTGTGCAGTGTGTGCTTTTTGAGACCAGAAACAATGTTTGCTTTGGCCATTGTTTGTTATAATGGTGAGGGCCTGGCAGCTCCCACACCAATAAGGTTTTACAAAAACCATGCCAAAACAAGTCACAGATTGACAAAACTAAAAAGCTGGCCAACAATTTCAGACCTACTGGCTTTGCCAATGCTTGTTTTTTTTTTTTTGTTTTTTTTTGTTTCTCAAACTTATTGAAACTGGTTACACAGATTTTCCATTATGAATATTTTTGGGAAATACTAGCATGCAATTACGTGTTACTAAATGATGTGCAAATAAATGGTACCTGCAATTTTACAGTAGTTTAGCAAAATGTTTTCCCTGGTTTTCATTTTTTTATAAACATTTTGTTTTGAAAGCAAAGAATAATCAATCTTGCTTTCAAGCTTCTGCAAATATTTGCATCAAATCTGAGAGCATTCTGGGTACATTATACATGGTTTCATATTGCTAAACTTTGAAAACGTGTACACTTTGATACTGGAACCACTGTCAGTAGTGCAGCCAGAGCTTACAAATTCACTTAGAGCAATCACCCTAATAATAAAGGCTTTCAATTAATGAACCATAAATACAAGTTTGAACAGCCTTCACATATGAACAAAAATATTACCTTAACTGCAGACATTGCCCTTCCCTGATCAATAATGTTGTACTACAAACTGGCAGCCAAAGGGTTTGTGCTGCAGGGCGTTGGGCCTACTTGTCCCTAGGACAAAATACACAAACTTGTTGCCCTTGACCCCAAACAATATGTCCTGGGAGTCGGGCTATAGGAATTCCACATCCCTGTATATCTGATTATATTTTTCACATGTACGCCTTTGAGGGTTTTTAACTTTCCATATCCACAGCGTTTATCACCTTCAAATGCGAATCTCTAGGTGTTTTTTGTGTTCACGCTGTCGGAAAGGTTTGTGGGGCGCAGATGACACACTCGATGCGTGCCTGCCTAATGTAGTCAAGCATCGAACTTATTGCAAGATTAATGCCCCGGTAATCTTCATTACTCAGAGTATAGTCTTCCTCGCCACATGATTAACAAAGTGAGCTTCAGCTCCACACCAGAACCCTCCAAAGCAAAAAGTCAGCCTCCCATCCCTTCTCAATATGGTCGACCCATTACCACCTGACCTCTATAAGGCGCGGGCCGGCCCAACCCATCAGCCTGAAACTACCAAGCATAACATGAAGCTGAGAGCCAGACCGGGAGGGAGGGAGGGATGGGAACTCATGTGGCGAGGAAGACTATACTCAGAGTAATGAAGATTACCGGTAAGTAACCGGGGCATTACCTCCTCATTAGTCTTCCTCGCCACATGACTAACAAAGGGAGCTCATCCCAAAGCCAAGTGGCTTCATGGAAACTCACAAGAAACCAACGGACCAGAATGGGCCACCCACGGAAGAGGGCAAACCCAACAGACCAGACGAGTGGAGAACCACCCAAGAGAGAGGCAACCACCAGCAGGAAGAACCAGACCGGGACAAAGACAACGGGAGGGCCAAAAACACGGACCCCCGAGACACAAAACACCTCCAGAAATCCACCCAACCAAGACCGAAGGAGGACAGAAAAGGCACGGCACCGGACCGCACGGAGCCAAAAGCAACAGCAAACAGGCTTCAAAACAGAAAGCAGCCAGCCTGTCCAAACACACCAAGACAGCCAAAAGCGAGAGGAGAGCAAAAATCCAAACAGAGTAACCGAAGAAACAGAGGGCAACCCCACCTCAGCGACCCAACAAAAAAAGCCACAGCAGCAAGAGACACAGTCTGACCGAAGCCCATCCACACCACACGGTGGACCACCAACAGCGACAGTCGAACCACCCCCAAACCAATGACCGGAGGGGAGAAGAAAACAAAACCCACCAGGGCCGAAGCTGAGGAACCAGAAGGAACCAATCCAGACCGGCAGGAGCCGGAAGAAAGGACGGAGGTGCAGAAAGGAACCAGCACCCCACCCGCAAAAATGAAGGTCACCCAAACCCCACCAGCAAGGAGAGACGGGCAGGACACGGACCACAGACGCCCCGAGGATCCCCGGGAGGGGAGCGCGACAGCAACGACAGAGCCCAGACAGGTGCAAGGCAAAACGGACCGCAGGAAACTACAACGAAGCGACCCGTCCACCAAGGGCAACAAACAGCGAAAAAGCAGAAAGCCCACAAGGCCGCCCACGGAGGCCGAAGAGCGGAAAAAGAACCAGGACCAAGGCCAAGCCCCAAACAGGAAGGCGAACGCCCACCAGGGGACCTCATGCACAAGAAAGCATAATGAACCTGGAAGGAAGGGACAAGCAAACCGCTCCCGCAACGTTCCACTTGCAACAAAGGAGCCGCTGAGGTGAGCAACCAGGACTGACCCAGCCGAATAACGGAGATCCACAGGAACCGGAGTGACCACAGAGGCAAGGCCACAGGCAGCAACACATCAAAGGCGAGAAAGACAGAAGAGCCGGGTGGAACGAGCCCGTGAAAGGGCAACACCCCCAGGGAGCAACCCAGAGCCAGCAGGCTCTAGGAAGCCTACAGCACCTCGTTATTCCCAAGCGGTCTCCCAGCCAAGTACTAACCAGGCCCAACCCTGCTTACCTTCTGGGATCAGACGAGATCAGGTGCTTTCAGGGTGTTATGGCCGTAGAATCGTACAGGGAGCGCTGGACCCCGACCGCTGTAGAGAACTGGGAGAACCAGCACCCCCTAGAACCGAGTGAGCCAGCGCCCACAGAGGCACAACACGGAACCCCGAGCCAAAGCACCCAGGGCCACCATCCGCAGGAGCAGAAACAAATCTAGCAGCACCCAGGCAAGCCCCCCAACAGGACAAAAATCCCGGCCAGGCTCACAAGCCCAGAACCCACGAAAGTAAAGGGACCAGAGGAAGCGCAAAGCCCGGAAAAGAAGGCAGAAAAAAGCCAGCACCGGGGACGGAAGAAAGTGACCGAGGCAAGGACAGCATCACCCTGCCAAAAAAACGAGGCAGCGACCAAATCGCCCAGGAGAGCAACATGAAGCCCCCGCGGGGCAGGGGCAAAACCCCAAACAAGCCAAGAATCGGTCAACAGAAGGCAGATGAGAAAACTGCCAAAAAAGCGTTCCAACCGACCCAGCACGGACCGGGAACCCATGCATGCCCCAAAGGCCGAAAAGGCCGCCAACACCCGGGAAGGGGAGACCAGAACACAAAGACCACCGGACGTACCGGTAGACCGGGCGTGAAGGGAGCCACTTGATCAAGAGAAGAGACACCCACGGGAACAGGCAAAGTCGGGAAACCCCACAGAGCACCGGGACCAACCAGACGAGGAGGACCCCCAACGGACAGATCGGGCAAGCACCGCTAGGCACAAGGAGCCCAAAACCCACCCTACGGAAGGATCGTACCAGGGCAGAGAAACCAGACATGAACAGTCGGGGGGCCACACAAACCCAGACGAAGGGGGACAGCCACCCAAGGGTGGAGCTCGACCACAGAGCCACAGCACGTGGGACCGACCCGGGGAGCCCAACAACCGACAACTGGAGCGACCCATCAGGGGCAACAGAGCCCCAACCCCCAGGAAGTGATGCAGAAAATTGACCAGGAGGAGGGCGCAAGGGAAGCACGCCGAGCCATGGAGCAGGAGGATGAGGGGACGCAACCGCCGCGGCCCAAGGCAAGAATAACCAGACTCCAGGAGCAGAAGCCAAAGTCCACCCGGAGACCACAGAAGCAGCCCGAAGGAAGAACGGGAGCAAACCGAGGTCTGCCCCAATCCGACATGCAGCCGCCCACAACCCCCGGACCCTCGAAGGCCACATCAACCAGAACCGACCAAGACAGACCCCTCTTAACAGTGAAGAGCAGGCGGGGACAGGAGAATACAGAACGGAAGGGCCGCAGGACCAAAACCTGGAAGCAAAGCCAGGGAAGGGGAAACATCCACTCCACCGGGCCAAAGGACCAAGGATGCGCGATTTACCAGCACATAAACGGTAAAACATACAGCCCAAAAAGAGGAGCGGAGCACCACCCCATGGCACTCAGAAGAAATGATAAACAATCAAGGAACGCATCACGAATGTGCGTATCAGCCAAGCGCAGGGGCCATGCCACCCATCACTGAAGGGATCCAATTCAGAATATGTGCCACCGAAGGGAGCACCAGTCCGGAAGGACCCAACACCGCGTCAAGCAGTGCACGTAATAGGGCATCCAATTAGGGAACCTGACGAGCACCGACACCCAGAAGGGCATCCCAGCACCGAAGAACAGTGGCCACCGCCACCCAATGATCCCCAAGTAACAGCCACAGAAGAAAGAAACCTAGTGGTGCCAAGGGAAGAACCCACGACCACGAACATCGGCCACCAAAGCGGAAAGCAGAGGTAGAAAACCCCAGAGAACACTAATACACGAGAAAAAGGACCCACCGCACGGGGAGAATAAGTGAAGTGCACAGAGTCACAGGATGTTGAGCGTTGGTGCACAGACAGGAACCCAGGCTCCCAGCGCCAAGGTCGACCGGCCAAGCCCAATGCTGGCCTCTTCCCGGAAAAAATACACCACAACGAACAAAAAAGCCGGGAAGGCAACAGAGACCCAGCCAGGGGTGTGGAATTTATTAAAATATCTACTTGTCCATGGGGCAGGTTGCTTCATAAATCTACTTGTCCTGTAACAAAATCCACTTGTCCCTTTGTGCCATGTTGTGCAGCGACAAATTATGGCAGCAATCTCATTATATAAGAGCTCTTATATAGCCTCTCTGATTATGCCAGGGCTCATACCATAGTAGTGTTTGAATACTAACAATCCCTTTATGTTGCTACGTTTCCGCAGATCTACATACTGGGACTGAAGGTAGTGGTAAACAATAGTTCCAGGGTTGGAATGTCCTTCTGCAAACCTACTGACTTGCATGTTTTAAGGGTTATCAACAACTCTTCTCTAATCTTTTCCAATACTGAGATATGTTGGAAATGTACTCCTGACAATGGCAGAAGTAATCTTTCTTCCAGAGTTGGGGAAAAAATGGTTGGCGAGAAAATAAACTTGCAAACACTCAGGTATTCGCATGAGCAAATCTACACATACATATTTGCTCATGCTAAAACGCAGTTCACAAATATTTTCTAGGAGTACTATCTCTTACCCTACTGCTGTAAATTCGTGTGAATTCACGAAAGCCATATTGCTGCCCTTAATGCCAAGGACATTAGTGGCAGCTGGTGTTAAGGGGCGAAAGGGGCTTTGCCCCACTAGCTTCGGGACTAGGATCCGACGGGGAGGAGATAAGAGAATGTGTACACAATGTACCAGCTCCCTTCCTAGAATTTTTTTTTTTTATTTGTATTCAACACGATGCAGTGAGCACTTCATTTGATTCAAATGAAGTGCTCACTGCTTCGTGTGAATAAAAATTCAATTTTTTTAGGAAGGGAGGAGGTCACGTCAGAGACCTCCTGCGCATGTGCAGGCCGGGGCGAGGACTATTGCTCGCCCTCGATGCACAATCCAAAAGTGATGTCCGCATGAAGGGAGTGGCCAGAAAAAGCAGAAAATGGTTGGTTTTGAAAAGTGCGCATATACTGTCGCCCGGGCGATATTAGCGCGCTATTTAAATGAATGGTAAGGGGCAGGGCTAGTGGGTGAGTGAGAGAGTAGTGGGTGACAACAATTGGAGCACCCATTGCCTTCGCTGTACTTTTAGGCCTCCTGGTTGGATAATGGAAGCTGGGGGCGTGGGCTGTGGAAGAGTTGACTGCGCAGCTCTGATTCCGGCATAATCGGCATCAGGTGTGCTGTATTCCTGTTGGCTGTGTTTGATCAGGACGGACTTGCTGTGAACCCGACTGGCGATCCGGCAAGTACAACATTTGAGATAAAATCATGTTATGAAGATCGTGATATATATGACGGATGGGGCCTTATTTGCATGCATACGAATATAGAAGCAAAACCCTGTAAATATGGTGTGGTGTACAGTTTGTGTCTCCTAAACATAAACTGCGCAATGGCTGTATCGTGAGGTAAGCTTTTATGCTCCAAGCCTCCTCCTTTAAAAAAAAAAATCACATTGCTACCTCTGTTGAGTTAGACATGGTCTGAAAGAATTCTGAACTTGCTTTTAACTAGGGCTTCCTATTACATATTATAAAGTCCTCGAGGGCACAGCAGCTTCAAGATTTCTGCGGATAAGTCACACAATTCTGATAGCGTTAAAAGTCCGGCAGTATGTGTGAAGTGCATTGGTGCACATGCACGGCCTCTTGGCGCTGTGTAATATATCTCTGGCTACTTAATTTTCAGTGCTGAATTCAAATTCGGGACGAGAACAATCCGTGCATAGTGTGTATATTGCTCAGATTTTCAGCAGGAAAAGATAGGTAAACGGCCACAGGTACGGGGTAATGAGAGGTCGGGACTGGTGCAAGGTGCAGCAGAGAGGTACTGAGCAGCAACAGTTACAAAGAGAAAGCGGCAGGCACAGTGAGACATACAGAAAAAAGAGACACGCAAGGCTGGATAAGACAGACGTACAAGCAAGGGTACTGGCTCTGTTCTTGCTACTTTGCATCCTTTCACTTCCCTGTATGAGTTCCATGTCTTCTATTTTCCTGCATGCCCGCCCCTCCCACTCACAAACCTCACCAGCGCCCCTGAAGGACATATACCGAGGGTGCACTTTTGAGACTTTCTTTAATAATTGGGCCCCTAATTTGGTCTGGCGTTAACATGACCTTTTGTGTTTATTAAAATTCTCTCTCTCTGTATCGGCTGGCTTCACAGTGAGTGACAGCATTCTGCTCTTTCACAAGGAGCATATCGGCACACAAAATAGTTTTGTTCAGTGCCAGTAACTAATGTGGCAGTGTGTGCTTTTTTGAGACCAAAAACAATTTTTGCTTTACCCAGTGTTTGTTATAATGGTGAGGGTCCACCAGCTCACATCAATAAGGTTTTACAAAAACCATGCCAAACCAAGTCACGCATTGCCAAAACTAAAAAGCTGACTACCATTTCAGACCTATTTGGCTTCGCCAATGCTTGTTTATTTTTATGTTTCCCAAAATCTTATTGAAACTGGTTACACTGATTTTCTAATATGAATATTTTGGGGAAATACTAGCATGCATCAACACATTTTACTAAATGATGCTGCAAAGAAATGGTACCTGAAATTTTACAGTAGTTTAGCAAAACAAAATGTATCCTACTTTCCTTTTTTAGTAACATTTTATATTGAAAGCAAAGAATCATTAATCTTGCTTTCAAGCTTCTGCAAATATTTGCATCTAATCAGAGAGCATTCTGGGAGCATTATGCATAGCTTCATATTGCTAAACTTTGAAACCATTTGTACACATTTTTATACTGGAACCACTGTCAGTAGTGCAGTCAGAACTTACATTTACTGAGAGCGCTCACCCTAATAATAAAGGCTTTTAATTATTGAACCATAAATACAAGTTTGAACAGCATTAACATATGCACATAAATATTAACTTAACTGCAGGCAGTGCCCTTCCCTGATCCTTAATGGGGTACTGCAAACTGGCAGCTGAAGGGTTTGTGCTGCTGGGGGTTGGGGCTGCTTGTCCCAAGGACAAAATGCACATTAAAACTTGTTGCCCTTGACCCCAAACAATATGTCCTGGGCGTCGGGCTATAGGAATTCCACATCCCTGCGGGTTTACAGTGAATGCTTTGAAGTCCCATCTGCAGCCTTCAAACACACAGCCTTAACTGGGAGCCACCATATAGATACAAAAAGCTCTAGCCTCTTCAAATGCAGCCAGAATTCACATTATTCATTTTCTTCTCACACAGTTTCAGCCCAATCACTCATTACCAGCCATAGTCTTCATGCAACTGCTGGGAATGATGCCGTCTTGCATCATAATCGTACACATGCAAGACTTCACATGCGTCCCCTTCAAGAAGGCTTAGCAAGTCAGTGGAACCAGTCACAGGGTTGATTAACCGATCTAGTGTTGGTAGACGGCCTCACCCATTGCTCTCTGCAGTGGTGGAACCCACAAAATGTATCCAAAGGGCAGCCCTTCATCGACCCTGTTCTACAGACAGTGCTAAAAGAAGATGCATCACATACTGGTTGGGGTGCTCATTTCAGGATCGCACCAGGCTTTTGGAGTCTAAAGCACAAAAACTCCATATAAACCATATAGAGCTACTAGCAGGGTTTCTAGCGCTCAAAGCCTTTCAAACTCACTTCGTAGGCAAAGCTGTCCTAGTCCGCACAGACAACATGACCGCTATGTACTATATACAAAAACAGCAGGGGACACACTCTCCAACTGTCACGCCTAGCACAAGCCATTTGCAAATGGGCCATACATCACATTTATCTCCTGGCAGAACACCATCCGGGATTAAATCAGATTGCGGACCTTCTCAGCAGACAAAGGCAGCAAATCCACGAGAGGGAAATTTATCGTCCGGTTCTCCTCCCCTACTTTCAGGAATGGGGATTTCCTCAGAAAGACCTGTTCGCCACAGCAGAAAACGCAAAATGCCAAAGCTTTGCCTCCAGGTTTCCACACCCGCTCTCCAAAGGCAATGCTCTATGGATGAACAGGTGAGGGATATTTGCCTACCCTTTTCCACCTCTCCCACTCATTCCACTGGTAGTTCGGAAGCTCAGGCAAATATCTCTTGCTCTAATTCTCATAGCTCCCACATGGGCCCGTCAACCCTGGTTTACCACCTTGCTGGAGCTGTCAATAGTTACACACCAAAAGCTGCATCTCACCCCCTGTTTCTTCATTCAGAGCCATGGAGAAATCCGGCATCCAAATCCCAAATAACTCAACCTGGCGATTTGGCTCCTGAAGTCATAGTTTGGTTATTTACACCTACCACTAGACTGTACGAATATCCTAAAAGAGGCTAGAAAGCCTACTACCAAGGCATGTTAGGCAGCAAAATGGAAGCGATTTGTTATCTATTGTAACAATATGTTCGAGGCATATGAGCTGCAGACCACACACTTGGCATAGATCGCCATCTGGTGTTGGGCCCGGATGTTTGCACTTGTTTTTGTCTTGGCAAAGTCTTTGGAAGTCACGAGATAGGTGACTCCTCCTTTGGATGATAGTGCGCATGGGCATCGGCTCCATCTTTAGATTGTTTTTTTTCCGCCATCGGGCTTGGATATGTTTCTCGCTCTCCAGTTCGGAACTGTCACCGATTCCACTCTCGACGCGCAATCCTTCACCCTCCTCCGGTATTGTTTTCGATCGCGATCCCTAGTCGTCGCGCATCTCTTGAACATCGAAGTCCTTGATTCCGGTCTTCGACGAAGGCCTTCAGGCCTACCTGGGCATCTGGCTCATGGAAAGGACGCCATTCAAGAAATGTCCTAAATGTCGGTCGAAATGTCCCCACACCGATCTGCATGAGATGTGCAACAAGGCTCGCTCGTCGGCACCCATTCCCGATGACATCTTCCGGGAGGGCGTTGACGTACCTGAACAGGAGCACATCGAAGAAGGCCTCGTCAGCGCCTCCGAAGCCGATGACTCCGACATCGAGGACATCACTCCTGGGCAGCGGGTCGTAAGTAGATACGTCGACCCGACCCCCTCCATCGAAAAAGGCTTCGGTCACACCTTCACCTTCGGGCCCAGGTGCACACCGAGAGACTGCTTCCCATGACCCGCCCTCGGGCCCGGCAAAGAAGCCTACTAAGCCTTCAGGCGACTCAGGCTCGAGTCAGTCTACCATTGGTACCGAGTGGACACTGGCACCGAAAAAGAAACGGCCTCCTCCTCCGTGCCGATTGCTGCCTCCACATCCAAGCACTCGGCACTGAAATCTACAGGCACCGCACCATCGACTCTGGAAAAACACTCGTAGCCGAGCAAAAGCCGATCCCTAAAGATTCGGATTCACACCCTTCGGAGCCGAAAATAACCTCTGATCCAAAAAAACACCCGGTTCCACAGGCGGCCACAGAGACTGTAAAACATCACAGTTCTAAGCCAAAGGAGCACAAAACCGTTCCAGAGTCAGTGCCACACAAGTCTTCCGAACTGAAACGGTCATCGCCGAAAGACCAACCTCTATCAGAAGAGCTATTTAAACCAGACCCTAAAACTGGTCAGCTGTCTAAGTACAAAGAAGAGACCATTGGATACGCCTGTACCGGCTCCACCACCTAAAAGGGACATTGCCACATCTCCCCTCAGGGTCCCTCCTCCACCAACTCCCCCACCTCCTCCTCTTCCTCCCCCACCTCCTCCTCCCTCTCCTCCCCCACCACCTCCTCCCCCTCCTCCCCCACCACACCATTCTCCTACACCATCTCCTCCACCAATGGATGATGATGACACCTCTGACACAGGAAGGGGTGCGGATGATGAGCCACCAGGAGATCCACCTTATTCCCCTGACCCCCTGGGATGATTATAGTACGCCAGATAACCCTAATGTTCCACAGGATGACATCTACCCCTCCAGGCCTTCCCCTCCGGAGAACACAATGGGTTTTCATCGGCTTCTACACAGAGCTGCCCAATACCACGGAGTTGACTCACATACTGACCCTGTGGAAGAGGATTTCCTTATGGACACCTTTGATAACCCACAAATGTCGTCCACTATTCTGCCCATGCTCAAAGGAGTTACCAAGCATGCACCTGAGGTATTTAAAGATCCTGTCAAGGCTAGGGTTATTAACCCCAGGATCGAGGAAAAAAATACAAGGCTGCCCCAGCAGACCCAGCATACATGAAGGGCCCCGTACCACTAGACTCCCTTGTAGTCTCCAATGCTAGAAAGAGGACCAACTCTAAAACATCAGGGGACGCTCCACCCCCGATAAAGAGTCCAAACTCTTAGACGCCTCTGGCAAAAGAACCACTTTACAAGCAGCTAACATGGCGTATCGCCAACACTCAAGCACTGTTAGCTAGGTTTGATAGGGCACATTACGACCAACTTGAAACCCTATTGCAACACCTCCCAGACAAATATAAGGACAAAGCCAATCACTTTATACAAGATGGGAAACTCATCACCAACACCTCCATTCGTTACGCGCTGGATGTGGCAGATACCGCCTCCAGAGCGGTCAACACAAGTGTTCTCCTGCGTAGACATACCTGGCTACAAATTTCAGGTTACAGACCTGAAGTACAAAGTTCCATCTTAAACCAACCATTCGATCAGGAACACTTATTTGGCCCTAATGTTGATTCATCCCTTGAAAAGATGAAGGACACAGCTAAATCAATGGGAGCCTTGCAATCGCAAGCTCCCAAACAATCCTTTCGTTGTCCCTCTTACAAGGGCACATCCAGAGGCTGCTACTCTGACAACCCCTCCACCTCTTATAAGACTCCCACCCAGTCTACATTCACCAGAGGTCACTAGAGAGGAGGCTCCAGAGGCAGCAATAACAAAGGTAGAGGCAAGACCAACAACACCCGCTCTGCCTCCACCCCTGCCCAGTGACGTCCCACTGTTCCACCCCCCCACCCCCCCCCCCCCCCGCCCATTCCACTCCAGTCGGGGGAAGATTACAACAGTTCCTGCCTGTTTGGACCAACATCACCACAGACCGGTGGGTGAGACAAATCATTCAATCAAGCTACTGTCTAGAACTCACTTCTACCCCACCCAAACAGCGCCCAATTTCGTTAGAACATTTATCACTGCTCAAGCAGGAAGTCATCTCCCTCCTACAAAAGAGTGCAATAGAACCAGTTCCCCTGCACCAACAAAACAGGCGTTTACTCTCTGTATTTTCTCATACCAAAGGCCGGCTCTCTGAGACCTATTCTGGACCTCAGATCCCTAAACCTCTACATAGTCACACCATTTTCACATGGTCACACTTCAGCAGGTCCTTCCTCTTCTTTCACAAGGCGATTTCCTTTCCACTCTAGATCTCAGACGCCTACTTCCACATTCCCATTCACACATCTCTCAGGAAATATCTCCGGTTCGTAGTGAACGGTCAACACTACCAATTCAAGGTACTCCCTTTCGGAGTCACCACAGCACCCTGGGTATTCACCAAGTGACTGGAGGTAGTGGCAGCCCATCTGAAGACCGCACATTCACGTCTTTCCATATCTAAACGACTGGCTCATAAAAGCCAGCTCATACAGTCAGTGTGTACAACACACTCACGCCACTATTCAACTACTCCACGACTTGGGGTTCACAGTAAACCACGCAAAGACTCATCTACAACCGTCCCACATACAACAGTACCTAGGGGCCAGAATAGACACCTAAAAAGCGCTCGCTTATCCCAGTCCAGCCAGGATAGCAAGCATACAAGCCCTCATAACCAAATTTCAGCCTCAACACTCTATTCCAGCTCGAGTGTTCATGCAACTCATAGGGATGATGGCCTCTTGCATATTCATAGTGCCTCACGCAAGACTCCAGATGCGTCCTCTCCAAGAGTGCCTAGCACGCCAATGGAACCAGGCTCAAGGTCAGTTAAAAGATCTGATGTTGGTAGACTGTCGCACTCACTTCTCTCTGCAGTGGTGGAACACCAAAAACCTTTCCAAAGGGCGACCGTTCCTAGAGCAAGTTCCACAAATTGTCCTGAGAGCGGACGCATTGCTTTCCGGCTGGGGAGCTCATCTTTTACATCACACCATGCAGGGCAGATGGACTCCTCAACAGAAAGTACTCCACATCAACCACCTGGAGTAACTAGCCATATTCCTAGCCCTAAAGGCATTCCAAAAGCAAATATCAGGCTAGGCTGTCCAGTCCGCACGGACAACATGACAGCCATGTATTACATACAGAAACAAGGCAGGACACATTCTCTACAGCTCTCTCATCTAGCACAAAGCATATGTAGATGGGCTGTACTGCAGAACATTTTTCTCCTAGCCCAACATGTCCCGGGAGTCCAAAAGAACATGGGAGTGGGAACTTCATCCGCAAGTTCTTCAACCATTTTTTCAAATATGGGGCCAACCACACACAGACCTCTTCGCCACACACAAACGCCAAATGCCCAAGCTTCACCGCCAGATTCCCACACCCATTGTCCAAAGGCAATGCGATATGGATGAATTGGTCAGGCAGATTTGCATATGCTTTTCCGCCTCTCCCACTCATTCCATTGACTGTGCGAAAGCTACAGCAATACTCACTGACTCTCATTCTAGTTGCTCCAACTTGGGCCAGACAACCATGGTACACCACATTACTGGAACTCACTGTGGTTCCGCACCAAAAACTGCACCTCTCCCCACGCCTCTTAACCCAGAACCGTGGAGAGATGAGACACCCGGACCCAGCTCAGCTCAACCTTGCGATCTGGCTCCTGAGGTCTTAGAATTTGATTACCTTAACCTTCCCCCTGTCTGTATGAACGTTATTAAGGAGGCTAGACGTCCCACCACTAGGGCCCACTATGCAGCCAAGTGGAAAGGATTCTTTATATATTGTCATAACACCATCAATCCTCTAGATGTGTCTATCCAACACATCACAGGTTACCTACTACATCTCCAAAGGTGTAACTTGGCTTATACATCTATTAGGTTGCACCTCGCTGCCATAGCGGCCTATTTACAAAATAGGCAACACTTATCACTTTTCAGAGTACCTGCCATCAAAGCATTTATGGAAGGCCTCAAAAGAATAATTCCTCCCAGAGTACCACTTTAGGAGAGTAGGATCTGCACTTATGTTGCTCCCACTTTTTTTTCTGATGTATACACTGGTTTCTGGCTATAATCTGGCTGGGTCCCTGCTAATCCGGGCCCCAGCCTTTCTGTTCTCTCTAAACAACTTGGAGTGCATATTAGATGCACTAGTGATTGAATACTGTGGTACCTTATGAGCCCCTAGTATATGGTACCGTAGGGACCAAGGGCATAGGTACTTCACAGGCCTACCAGGGGCTGAAGCATGTATTATGCCACCCCTGGCAAGCAGACTAAATCTGACACCACAGGCCTGCTACTGCAGCCTGGGGGAGGTAGTGTTAGCACTCCTCCCTGAGGCATAGGTTCCCTATATCTCACCTTACACACACATATAAACCTATCAGTCACCCCTAAGGCAGGCCCTAACAATCCTGAGGGCAGGGTGCTTGGTTTCCATGTGAGGGGGTGCCTCTGCCTGAGCAGGGCCCCTCTGCAGCTCAGTCCATTCTCTGTAGCTGTTTGTGGATGCGGTTAAACCATATACTCTTAAGTGCATTATAACCTAGCGGTAAATGCTAACTGGGTGGCTGCATCAAAACATGTCGTGTTTGGTGTCAAACGCTTTGGAATCATACCCCCACACCAGTAACTGGTGTGGGAGTATGATCCCACCCTTCTAGAGGGATAGACATGTACTCACTGTGGAAACACGGTAGATTCCTGAAGAGCCCGGGCATCACAAAATGGATGCCACCAGCACAGACACTGGGCTGCCCTCCTGCTGCTGACTGAAACTCGCAGTGGAGGAGGTCCAACAATAGGCATCCTGTCACAGGGAGGTGTAACCACCTTCCAGAAAGGATTTAGTGTATTTGGGGCTGGGTGGGTGCACTCCTAGAGTGCTTTGAAGTCCTGCACTGGGGGAGCAGTAGGCTCCTCTGTGCATATGCAGCTCAAACTGGTTCAGGGGCTACCAGCCCCTGCTCTGGCGCGAAACTGGAATAAGGGAAGTGGGTGTAGCCACCCACTCCCCTGACCCTCCCATAGGAGTGGTCCTAGAGCTAGTCCCTCCCTTCCTTGTAGTATAAGTTCGGGAACCCTTGCCATTGCAAACTAGATATCCCTGGACGACTCTCTGAAGAAGAATCCTGGACATTCGCCGTTCCACTACCTCTACAAGACTGAAGAATCTCCCTTGGAGTCAAGGAGTGACACCCCTGCTTGGCAGGCACCAAAACTTTGCATCAACGGTCGCAAACTTTCCTGCTCCCGCCAGAGTCTGAATTCCCTGCAGCCCCATAAGTGGATTTCCTGACTTCTCGACGGCCATTGTGAGTCCCCAGCGAAGCTGAGGCGAGTGGACCCCACGAGTGACTAGGAACAGCAATACCCAGGTACTGTGCACTATTGTCGAGTGCAACCCCTTCACGATGTTCTACGAACTTGTGCTTTGGACCACGTGTGGTCCAAGCCTCCAGCAGGATTTCCCTCGAAAATCAGAGGCCTACCTCGTCCCGAGTGACCGTGGGCTCCTGTGAAGTGAATCCTCATGAGGCGTCTTCGCGATCCCTTGCCAGCTGGCTTGTGGGTCCCCTGAAGACTTTCTCATCAAACCAAAGAGCTCCCCTGGTTGTTCCAGGCCTGCCCTGACTTACCCTCGATGGGTGAGTCCCTCAGACCTTGCTGGTCTGCACCGCTGACTTTCTTCACTTTCCACGAGACTTGCTGTTGCCAAGGCTTGTTGGCTCCAATCGGGTTGCTGACACCTCAGTAAGCTGCAGACTTCGGGGGACCCTCCGAATCCAGCTCCTGGTCGTCGTCGACGCCTCCTGGACCTCGTGGCTGAAGAGTCAAGACACCCGTGATCACCTGAAATCACCCGACATCGGTGGGCATCCAGCTTCCTGGCCCCGGGTCACTGGCAAGTGACTGAACACTGTCTCCTCTGCTTTCAGGTCGTCTTTCTTCACAATCCAGCCTTGGATTCCACCGGACACTTATCCTTCCTTCACAAGCAGCAAGCCTTCTTTGGCTCCCATTGAAAACTACGCCGCAACCCGACACCTATGCACCCGGCTTCCCTGGGTGGGGTAACTCGAATACTCCGGTGCTCCTGTGTGTGTTGGCCCTAGAACTACTTACCCTGTAAGTGACTTGCTTGTAGACTCTCCCGAAGTATCCTAACACTTTAAAATTCCAACCGCGACTTGCTCCATTGAAGTCTATTGGGATCCGCGGCTGTGTTCTCACACTGCATGCGTCTCCCATGGGTCCTTTACTTACCTGCCTTGGGTGGATTAGTGAGGCCCCAGCGCTTCTGAAGACCATAGGCCTTCTCCCTTCTCAAGTCGTACTTCTTATACCTCTTTTTTAGTATATGGTCTGGTACGCCCCTAGGGCCCCAGCCATACAAGTGCTTAATTTGTTGTAAAATGTTGATTTGTGCATATGTCCTTGACTTCTAATCTCATAGAGATTAGCAGAGTGTCTAGTAATAAATACATATATATTTTATATATATACCTGTGTGGTGTCCTTTCATTTAGTGATTCAAGAGATTCTAAGGTAAAACAAGCTGCTTTACATTCGTCTGAGACTTAGCCTGAAAGCTGCTCTCCACAGCTACCACTAGGATAGCTTTCTTCAAAAGGTTGTCTTAAACCTATCTACCATAAGAGTCGAATTGTACTGGTGCAAGGCGGCCAATTTAACTAGTGACCAGCATATACCAGGCCAACTTCTCACAACCACCCTCACCTGTGTGGAATTTAAACATTGTTCTCACAAGACTAATGGGGTCCTCCATTTAAACCTCTACATAAATGTGAGCTACAGTTTTTAACATGGAAGGTTGCTTTTTCAGTAGCCATCACTTCTTAGTTAGTGAGCTCCAAGCACTAACCATTCAGGAACCTTTCTTACAAATACACCATAATAAGGTTGTTCTACGAACTAATCCTAAATTCCTCCCTAAAGTTATTTCTCCCTTCCACCTCAGTCTGTAGTTGAGTTGTCAGTGTTCTTCTCGCAACCTCAAATAGTCGCAGAAAGAGCTCTCCACACTCTAGATGTCAAGCGAGCACTGCTTTATTACATTGAAAGAACAAAACCTTTGCGCCAGACAAAACAGCTTTTCGTATCCTTCTCATCACCACCACATAACGGCAACCCCATACCAAAATCTGGGATAGCAAGGTGGATTGTCAAATGCATACAGATTTGCTATCACAAAGCAAAACTAACATAGTAAGTTCCCCCTAAAGCCCACTCTACCCGAAAGATCGGGGCTTCAGTGGCATTTTTAGGGAATATTCCCTTACATGACATCTGCAAAGCAGCTACATGGTCTACACCGCACACATTCACAAAGCACTATTGTGTAGATGTGCAAACAAAACAGCAAGCTAGTGTGGGCCAGGCTGTACTCAAAACATTATTTCAAACTACTGCAACAGATACTGCTGGTTGCCGCTAAGGAGGGGTACTGCTATACAATCTATGCTTAGTGTGTGATCTGCAGCTCATATGCCTCTAACGAAAAATGCTACTTACCAGTATGCATCTGCTCTTGGTGTGTAGAGCTGCAGATCCACACACGCCCACCCTCCTCCCCGGCTACCTTTATCTGTTCCAGTATTATCTTATTTAGATACAGCATACATGGGCATCTTTTCTGTTTCTCACAAAACTCAATTTCCCTGCTGGCAAAAAACAATCTGAAGATGGAGCCGATGCCCATGCGCACTATCATCCAAAGGAGGAGTCCCCTATCTCGTGACTTCCAAAGACTTTTCCAAGACAAAACAAGTGCAAACATCCGGACCCAACACCAGATGGCGATCTATGCTTAGTGCCTGGATCTGTAGCTTTACATGCCAAGAACAGATACATACTAAGTATCATTTTCCTTTTTATTTCCTTATTTTGCAGAGTTTTATATAGCGCAAACTTGACCCGAGGGTATCGGGTATCAGAGCGCTGTACATGAGCACCAGTTGCGTTACATAAGGACACATGTACAATGAACATGAAACAATAACAATATCAAACCTCTCAATGCTTCCTTACAAAACATCTGTTACTTGTTATATTTACAGCAATCTGTACTAGCCTACACATCCATTTGCTTACATCTGAGAGCAGTAGCTGCATACTTACAAAACAGACAACACTCCTCTCCATTCAGAGCACCAGTGATTAAAGCCTTTATGGAAGGATTAAAAAGAGGGATAGCACCAAGAATCCCACCTGCACCAGTGTGTAACCTAAATATAGTCCTTACAAGACTAGTGGGTCCATCATTCGAACCAATGCATTGGTGCCAATTACAATTCCTCTCATGGAAGGCTGCTTTCCTCATTGCAATAACTTTACTGAGGAGAGTAGGTGAACTCCAGGCATTAACTATACAAGAGCCCTTCTTTCAGCTTCACCGAGACAGGGTGGTTCTTCGCACCAATCCTAAATTTCTCCCGAAAGTAGTTTCTGCCTTTTATATCAGCCAATCTGTTAAGTTACCTGTGTTCTTTCCTCAACCTGACTCTGTAGCAGAATAAGCTCTACACATCCTTGATGTTAGAAGACCTCTACTATATTACGTTGAAAGAACAGAAGAATTTCGCAATACAAATCAACTTTGTTGCTTTTGCTCCACCACACAAAGGCAATCCCATATCTAAATCTGGCATTGCAAGATGGATTGTAAAATGTTTCCAAACATGTTATACGAAAGCAAACTTTGATAATACCCCCTAGAGCGCATTCCACCCACACAATAGGGGCTACTATGGCCTCCTTGGGGAATATTCCCCTAGTTGACATCTGTAAGGCAGCAACATGGTCTACACCGCACACATTCACCAAACATCGTTGTGTAGATGTGTTTGCGAGGCAACAAGCTAATGTAGGCCAGGCAGTACTCAAAACACTGTTTCAAACAACTACAGGTTAGCCACTGCTCTGGGAGCATACTGCTTAATAGTCTATTCAAAGCATGTGGTCTACAACTCGCATGCCTAGAACGGATAATGTTACTTACCCAGTAAGCATCTTGTTCTTGGCATGTAGAGCTGTAGATTCACATGCGCCCACCCGCCTCTACGGTCCCCTGTAGTTGTTGCAGTTCTCAATTTACATACATACGCATCAACATCTCTGTTCTACACTTACTAACTCTATTCTCACCCTCTACAGGAAAACAATCTAACAATGGAGTCGATGCCCATGCACACTATCACCGAAAGGACTCGTGACCAGGAAAGACTTTGAAGAAAAACAACTTGCAAACATCCAGACCCAACACTAGATGGCGGGGTATGCAAAGCATGTGAATCTACACTGCATGTCAAGAACAGATGCATACTGGGTAAGTAACATCATTTTAGAACGGTATTCTTTAGTCACTTTTCAAAATAACAATGTTCCTTTAAATGTTTGCAGTGTTTTTGATGTGATCCACTTTTTCTTCCGTTCAGTTTTCCCATGGGGCTCAGTTATGCATTGCATGGCCCAGCCAAGTTCAGTCCCTGTTTTTTTCCCCCTGACCTCACTATGCACGACTGTGCCCATGTGCGACCACCTTAGGGCACAGGACATGCCCTTTAGCCACATATTGTCTCTGGAACATGTGCCGCGGCCCCAAGAACTTGTGGTTCGTGGCAATGCCTGGATTGCTCTGGTTGTAGGGCATGGAGTTTTGCTACATTGAAAGCACCTACCCATTCATGCTGTATGTAGCTAGAATGCCTTACACCATGCACAGCATGCTCTGTGTGCAGGACATAACGTTTCATCATTTCCTGTGCACAGACTTAGGCTGCAAACAATAGACTCAGTACAGGTTATACCCAGTTCCCCCTGATCTTTGGCTATGGCCAGTGTTCACTGGGGATAGTGGTTGACCTTTTAACAGTTTAATCAATGTGGCCTTCAAGCATTCATTGTGCCTGTGTTCAGGGCCTCCTGTTCCCCCTTTTTTTTTTTTTTTTTTGTAAAACATTTTTTATTATTGAGAAATAAAAATCAGCAATACAATGACATTTCAGAGGAAGTAGTACATTAGGCTTCATGGGAACGGTAGATGAATCACAATATTCAGAATAAAATGTGGAAGGTCTAGGGTGAAGGGATATCTTATTGGGAGTCAGGGGAGGTTGACACATATCCCCTCGATAGGAGTTCCACAAGCCCCAAACACAAGTCCATTTTTTGGGACATCCACGGGCCACAAATACAGTTTTTTTTCGAAACATTGCCCAATCCAAGTCTTTCTCCCAGTCTCGCACTATAGGAGGGAGTGGCGCTCCCCATCGCTGGGCAATGTTTCTCTTGGCTAGCATTAGTCCCACGTGACCCATTGTATCAAGCAGACATTCAAATCTGTTGGCTCCCAGCTGTTTAATAGGCACCTGCGGGCTTCCATACGAAGTTGCACGGACAAGACAGTATTAATGATGTCATGAATGTTGCGCCAATAGGGTTGGATCAGCTCGCATTCCCAGACTATATGAAGGAAGGTTCCCAGCTGGCCACATCCTCGTCTACAGTCTCCCTCGTCTGCCCTCCCCATCCACACTAATTGAAGCCCTGTTACATATACCCTATGTAAATTTTAGTTAGACAAGTCGGAGACGAGCTGGTATCACCACCACTCTGGGAGAGGAGATAGCCTCCTGCCAATCCTCGTCGTCCATCTCAATGTCATCTCTGGTCCACTTCTCTCGGAGGGCCTGGAGAGGATCCGAGATGTTGTTGACCAGCTTTTTGTATATCAGGGGACAATTGTGTTGAAACGCTGAGCCTAACAGACTCAAACACCTACTTGCCATGAGGGGAACGGCTCGCAGAGGGGCCGCTGGGCTGTGAATCTTTGGAGTTTCGTCGCCGTGAGGGGAACGGCCTGTGTAAACTACCTTTCCCAGCATACCCTGCAATCAGCGCATGTTGATGACGACGCCATTTAGCACCGGAACACCTTAAAAGCAATCAGGCGCTCACGCAGCGCGGGCAAAGCCCGGGCCAAGGGCGGGCCCGTCCTTGCCCGTCTGTGCCCGTGTGGGACCGGACCGGGCCTCCCATCGTGGCCGTACTCTACACCCCCCTATTATGACCTCCGTGCAAGGACTGGAGTAAACCTGCAGGTAACATTTGTCATTGTTGAAATAGCTCTCGACCTAAATTATGTTGATTATTGTCACATAAATCACTAGATTGTTTGCAAACTAAGTGGACTTTTTCGTGTTCATTAGTAGTGAAGCTCCAAAAAGGTATTCTTGAGTATGGGCAAAAGGAAAGCACCGAGTTGTGAACCCTCAGAGGGTATGGATATCAAGAAGCCAAAAAAGCAAACCCTTCTAACATACCTGACTGGGGCTATGGGGGCAATAGAAAAACAAATATCTTCAGTAGAACAAACACTAGCAGCTGGCTCATTGACGATTGGCGAAGCTAGAGCGGGGGATGACCAACCTACTCCTATCCAAATTACTACTCCTATCTCGATCGCTGACACCGGAACATCAGTTAATGGGTGTGTTCAAAATATTATAAGTGATATCATAGTGCACAACCACAGCGATACAAACACCTCACAACCAGACAGGGGTAAAAATACAGCCAAGAAACAGCCAGGGAAGCCAGGTAGGGGTATAAGAGAGGTAAGTCAATCAAGGGCACATAGAGGAAAGGAGATTACAGTAAAGAAAAAAGCCCAAGACAGGGTTACCAGCACTACACAACCCTCCTCCACACCCTCAACAGCAGTAAATATCACTAAACAATACACTAAGGGGATCGATCTGGATAGTATCCTCTCCTCTATAAAAACCTTAGACTCTTTTGTGAGAGGAGCAGTCGAGGCTATCGGATCAAGACTAGATCGGATCGAGTCCCATGTAGCCAAATTCCTTTCCTGCAACGACGACAAGATTATTCCATCCCCTAGCCCTAGGCCCATTAGCAATGGCGTGAATAATATTAGGAATTCACGACAATTCCCTTCCCACACGGACTCCTCTGGCGATACCCCCACAACTGAAATTAACAATCAGTTCAGGACAACAAAGACACAACAAAATTTAGTCTCTTTGTCCCATCCAGTCACCGACAAACACTCCTTATCTGCCCTTAAACCAACACTTATAAAGGCACCACCTTCTCTATATTTGGATCTTCCTCCAGCTTGCACTCCTTATACTGTGATTTTGGGAAACGGTCCTCACTCACGTCAAAAAGATCAGGAGACCAGCGAATTATTAAGGAACAAAGCTCTACATTGGCTGGGGGATAGAGTGGGCGACACTAGAATTCTGTTTGAAGAATTCAAGATGATACGCAGAATAGGATGGATCGGAAGATCTAGGAAATTATTCACTGGTGACTGTTTGGTATTGACTTTCTGTTCTCCTTGGTTAGTCAGAAAAATCTTGGGGTTTGCGGCCAAAAGTACATTCGAAACAGGGATTAACATACTTCCTCTAGGCTTCTTTTATCGCCCTCCCTCTGAATTGACGAATTTGGTTCACCACCAGCCCATGCCCAATCAAAACTTTAACGTCCCTGTCTATAACCGTTTCAGCGCACTTACCTCATTAGAAGACCCAGATTGACTACCCCCAAAGATAATAAAAAGACCAAAGATTTTAGTTGGGAACCCTGACACTGGCTTGCTTATCCCTCCTCAAAGGGGCATACCTGAGCCTGAGATTGAATTAGTAGCCAGAGTTTACACTACCCAGAGGCAGCCACAGAATAAGTCAACGCAGGAGGAAATTCCTGATTCTTTCTGTATCAAAAAGGTCATCATGAATTCTATTCCATCTAAAATAGATGTACTAGGATTAGCTCACCAATCATTTATAATACCCTGGGAAGAGGAAGGACACATTAATATCACATATTGGAATATATGGGGATTATATTCCAAAATTCACAACGACCTTCTTCTTGACTTTGTTAAGAATATGGACATCCTTTGTCTCCAAGAGACTTGGTCGCAAAATGAAATCAACATAACGGTTTCAAAACATTTCATACACCAGCCTCTCCTTCCACTCATGGAAGATCAAAGGGAGGCTTATGTACATACGTATCTAATCTTGTGATAGCAAAAAAACTCACATTCGAGATTTCAAACCCTTATTATCAAATTCTTACTCTCACAATGGATAGGAACGACACTTTAATACTTGTCAATTTCTACAATAACATCCCAAACGAGAACGAATTTGAAGTTATTGATCAATTTAGACAAGTTGTATATAAAATCCAGATGGTCAACTCAGGAAACGCCCAGATTATCTGGGGAGGGGACTTTAATGCTAATCTGTGCCCCAATAGTAATAACCAGACTTGTGGCTTAAATGATGAGGATAATTGCAACCTTACTCACTTTCCTCATAATATCCTTGGGAGCGCTCTGAATGAAACCATATTTATGTTGAATTTGAGTTTTGCAAATGAACTAGTAACTCCCCCAATTGCATTTTCACCAACTTACAATGGGAGAGGGACAGGCTCTGTAATAGATTATATTCTGACATCAAATAATCTTGGGAATAGGGTAAAGCAATTTACTACCCATAAGATCGCTATTAGCGATCACTTCCCACAAACTTTAACAATTAAGAGGAAAAGTTCCATCTCCCATAATAAATGCAAAACCAATAAATTCTACCATACCTGTCCTAATCTCGCTATTGATAGTATGAATGGTTACTCTCTGAAATGGGAACTAGTAAATCCCGATACCATTACATCTTCAGTAGTGGCTAAGGCTCTACCTCATATTTTGTCTTCTCTGAACGATAATTCCTTGCCCTCGTCGATCCTAGCAAGCTTTAATTACATCACCGCCATAATAAAAAGCTCCCTGTCCGTAGAGAGAAAAAAGGGTGATTTTAAGAAATCAAAATGGTTCGATACAAACTGTACAAACGCCTACCGCACATTAAAAAAAGCGATCCATAATAGGGATAGAGATGGACTAGCTGTCCAGCAAGCAAGGAAATTATATAATCAGGCTATCGCGACCAGGAAAAAGGCAATAAAAAACTCATTGTGGGAAGACCTACACAGGGCAAGTAGCCAGAATGATAGTAAAGCATTCTGGAAAGTAATTAGGTCTCCGTTTCTTTTATCTGATAATTCTCCTTCCATAGAGATAACGATAGACGAGGCCCAATGGGTGAATCATTTTACAAGAATCTTTGGCTCTTCAGAGTCGACAGATAGCACAGCCATGTTACCATCACCTCCACCTGAACATACTACGTCTCTCCCTATAGAGATATCTTTTTCACTTGATGAAGTCTTGGTAGCACTTAATGAAAGCAAAGGTTCTAAGGCCCCTGGACCCGATGGGGTCCCTGTAGACATTTATAAATATGACACAGACCTCTGGGCCCCAATTTTGACTCGCGTTCTTAATGCAACTTCCTCGCAGGGCCTCATTAACAGCTGGACGGAATCCATCATGGTCCCTATCTACAAAAAGGGTAATAGACAGGATCCCTCCTGCTACAGACCAATCTCACTCCTAGATTCACTAGGTAAAGTAGCTGGAAGGATCCTCCTTACGAGGTTGCAAACTTGGGCCACAGACAAGAACATACTGTCTGATCTACAGTTTGGTTTTAGGGAAGGTCTGGGGACAATAGATCAGGGGCTTAACCTTGCTATTTTGCTGGGTAAATATACGAGGGTGAAAAGAGGAAAACTTTACCTAGCGTTTGTTGATCTCTCTTCGGCCTTCGACTGCGTTTCTCATAGTAAACTATGGCATACTTTAAAAGAAATGCAAGTAGAGGAACCCCTAATAGACTTCTTGAAAGCTCTCTACAGCAATGCCTCAGCGAGAGTCCGATTTGGTAGAGCGGGAGAATGTACCTCATCATTTAAAGTCCTCAGAGGGGTAAGACAGGGGTGCGTCCTGGCTCCATTCCTTTTTACACTATATACCAACGGTCTTGAGAAGGCCTTATTGGAAGGAACTCAGGACGTTCCCCAGGTACAACAAACTTTGGCCCCCAGACGCATACCAGCACTACTTTATGCGGACAATGCTGTTATTTTAGCTAGGACGCCCATAGCTCTTCAGAAGGCACCAGAACTGTATAATAAATATATGCAAGACATCGATCTAAATATTAACATCTCAAAAACTTTTGTGATGAATTGTGGTAAAGGTAGTAAAAAGGGTAAAGACATCTATCTAAATGGGAACAAACTGGCTACCACATCTACCTATTCATATCTGGGAATACTTGTAGATGATAAGGGCTCATGGGGCCAAGCAATTACATTAAGAAAACTCCTTTTCATGAGAGCCACCACTGCCCTTGTCAATTTTTCCCAAAAACTAGGAAAAAGACCCCCACTGGAAATGATCAAAATATATAACGCAAAATGTATGAGTGTAGCAACATACGGGGCAGGGATCTGGGGTCATCGGAATGTTTCCGAACTGCAGAAAGTGGAAAATGCATTTTTTAGATATTTATTGGCGGTTCCGGCTTCCACGTCCACCTATGTCTGCCACGCTGAGTTGGGAGTCCCCTACATTACGGACATCATAAAAATTCAACCCATAATTCTGTGGCATCGCATTTGGAAGTCAGAGACAAACCGCTTTAATCAGTTAGTGCTTCAAGACGTTCTTAAACTGGACTATTGCCTCGACATAAAATGGATCAAGTATGTGAAGGACTTTATGACAGACATTGGTAATCCTGAATATTTTAATAATCCTTTTTCTATGTCAGCTATCGCAAGAAAAGATTTTAAGAAACGCTGTATGAACCACATGGAGAGTCTGAGACTAACGAGTGAAGCTACAAAACTGTCTGTGAGCCACAATCTTATGATATTAACCTCATTTGGCATGCAACCGTACCTACAAAAAACAGACAAAAGATACAACAGATTTGTTCTCACTCGCTTTCGCCTGAATTATTTTCCATAGGCTGGTGACTTTTCCAACTGTTAACAATTGGTCAAACTAATTACTACACTGCCCATGTGATTCTGTCTCTGAACAATCTACTATTCATGTCATTTTATTTTGCAAATTTTATGAAGAATTGAGAAGGAAATGGTTAAAACCAATTTTTAAAATCTGGGGCATTCGTCAATGTCGCCCAGCATTCTTGGCCCTTCAATGTCTCGATAATGATTGCATAAATTATAATGTTACTGCTTTCCTAAAAAATCTGATTAAATGCCGAAATAGTATCGACTTAGGTTCATTGTGAACAGAGCAAAATTTAGAAGAACGGTAGATATCTGATACCAAACGTTGTTTTGGACTTATCCCCCAATGCATCTTAATAATGCAGCAGGGGGCGAATGTTTCTTCTTTCTTGCTCTAAAGTCGCAATTTAATTTTATTATTTTAACAAACTGATAGCTGAATTTGGAAAGACTGTCTCGTATATCTACTAGTTGTATTACCTTTACCGTCTACACATCACTTTTAAATGTTTATCCATTAAAATGAAATGCTTTTCTCCCACGCCTATACGCTGCTGTTTTCGCACACATTTGATCAAATGCAGTAATAGTATCGAGTTAGGTTCATGGTGAATAGAGGGAAAAACAGAGCCATTGAAATGAAGAAACAGCATTCTTTAGATTCCAAACGTTGTTTTGGATTTATCCCCTAATGCATCCTAATAACGCAGTAGGGGGCTTATGTTTCTTCTTTCTTGATCCGAAGTTCCATCTAATTTTACTAACTTAACAAATTGATAGATCAATTTGGAAATAATGACTTGTATACTTATTAGTTGTATTACTGTCACCGCTCTTCATTATTTTTAACTGTCTATTTTTTAAAATGAAATGTTGTCCTTTCGGGCCCACTTGCTACTATCTTCGCACATTCATTAATTGGAACCATGTAAATGAGCTTCTTTTGATACATGTTTTGTATATATATGCTTTATAAAAATTACTTGTTTTAACTGTATAAAACGATATGTTATACTGTACATGCTTTTATGGATTGAAATTAACTTTCCGAATAAAGCTTATTTTGACTTGACTTGACTTGTATATCAGTGAAATGGTACTGTCAGGAATATGGCCATTTAATATTCTATCTTCTAGTGGGGATGATTCCGGTAACGTGACCCTGGGCTGTAGGTGAGTGCGTAATGCTTGTCTGACCTGCGTGTAGCGGAAGCGTTCCGAGTCAGCCAACTTGTACTGGTGCTGCAATGCGGCGAATGACTTAATGTTTGATTTTTCCCACAGATCGCCTATATGGGAAATACCTATGAGATCCCACTTGTCGAACCCCTTACTCCTCCACAAAGTTCCCAGTTGTTTGGAATCCCATAGCGGTGCTGCAAGCGTTAGCTTACGCCCTCAACCAAGGCATTTAGTGGCCACATGCCAGACGTGTACTGCGTGTTTAGTGGGGCCTGTAAGTGGATAGTGCCGGGCCCTGGAGTAGAGGGCTCTGTTAAAGTTCCCTCCAGAGAGGAGCCATCTATCCATGCTATAACCTGGGTCTCCAGGCTGGGCGTAAGTGCAGTGGTTAATGGAGGACAGGTGAGCCGCCCAATAGTACAATTTGATATTGGGAAGGCTAATGCCCCCGTCATACCAGTTCAAGGAAAGCTTACCTAGAGCAAAACGTGGTTTGCAATTCCGAAATAGATCCCTTTGGAGGCTCTCTACTTCTCTGAAATAGAACGCGGGTATAGGGTCCAAGGAGTTCTGGAGGGCATACAAGAACCGGGGTAAAGACAGATTTTAAAGAGGGCAGCCTTCCCTAGCAGGGAAAGGGGGAGCGACTTCCATCTATCAATATCTTTACGCAGCCTAAGCAAGGGGGGGGGCGGAGGTTGTGAGAGTAACGGAGAGAGGGATCTAATGAGGGGAAAATACCCAGATATTTAAAACCTTCTGTATAGGACAACCACTTGGTGGGATCGGCGGTTCACCCGCCACCACGAACAGGAGGGACTTGCTCCAGTTTATGGAGTAGCCGGTGTATCTACCAAAGATCATGAGGATATCTAAAACCACAATCAAGGATCGTCTTGGAGAGGTCAAATAAAGGAGAATGTCGGCAGCATAAAGGGAAATACGGTCCTCCCATTCCGGAGACCAGCGCATGCCCCGAATCATCGGGTCCCTGCATATCCAAGCTGCCAACGGTTCCAGCGCCAGGGCAAATAGGAGAGAGGATAGGGGACATCCCTGACGGGTCCCCCTACCCAACTCAAAGGCGGCTGATTTTTTTTTTTTATTGACCACAACCTGGGCCAGGGGTTGAGAATAAAGTAGCTGCACCCATTGTATGTATTTTGGGCCGAACCCCATTTTCTCCAATACTGCCCACAAATATGGCCATTCGATGGTATCAAACGCCATGGCAGCGTCACAAGAGATTACGGCCGCCGGCTCCAAGATGGAGGCCGCCCTGCCTAGAACACCATGCACCCTACGCAAGTTAAGTGCAGTGTTGCGGTGGGGTATAAAACTGAACTGATCCGGTTGAACCAGGGTCTAAACCACCGTCAAAAAATCTTGGGCTCCGCGTTCAACAGGGATATCACCCTATAAGACCTGCAATCAGTTTTAGGCTTCCCCTCCTTGTGGATGGTAACAATAGTGGCCGTCCTTTGGTCCAGGGGCAGGAGTCCCGAGTGTCTTGATTCCTCATACATAGCCTTTAAGTATGGGGCCAACCTATCTGGCTTGAGTTTGTAAAGTTCGATTGGCAACCCATTAGGGCCTGAGGCTTTACCTGGTGTGAGGGACCTTATCACTGCTGCTATTTCATCATTGGATATGTTACTCTCCATGAAGTCATGATCAACCACCGACAGTCTGGGCAAAAATATATCAATGAGCATCTGGCGGGAATCCTCCTTGGAATAGGGGGCAGCCGAGGTGTAGACTGCCCCAAAGTGGGCTGCGAACTGGTCCACAACACCTTGCGGATCTGTAAGGGACTCGCCCTCATGCCCGTGGAGCTCAGGTACTAATCTACTTGCCCAGTCTCTCTTATCCAGCCAGGCCAGTAGTTTCCCAGCTTTGTCACCTACCTCATGCAAATGCCCCTGCGCCGCTCTCCCCAAGGCCTTAGCCTGGTCAGTCGCCAGCACCCTATAGTCCTGCTGTTTGAGTTTGAGAAGGTGGAGCTTGTCAGGTGTGACTTCCAAGTCTAATTCTGTTTCTAACTGCCTTACTTCCTCCTCCAGGGTCTTCAGCTCCCTCCGGCGCTCTTTCTTCTTCCCCGAGATCAAGGAGAGGGCCTGATCCCGGATTACCGTCTTAAAGGCCTCCCAAAGCGTCTGCGGGGATTCCACCGAACCCTCGTTCTCATTGAAGTAGTTATCCATGGCAACGAGGAGTTTGCGGCAGATTTGAGGATCCTGAAGGTTCCACAGGTTAATGGGGGCCACTCGCCCCACCTGTTTGTAATTAAGAGCCACATGAAGCCAGACCGGTGAGTGATCAGCGATGCCTCTAGCGAGATGTTTTACTTACCGGACATGGGTAATTTGAGATGCGGGGACCAAAAAATAATCAATCCTAGATAGGCTCCCATGTGCCCCGGAATGAAAAGTGTATTGGAGTGTCCGGTTGAAAGGCCTTCCAGCCGTCCACCAGCCCCATGAATTCGAGGAAATCAGGTAGCCAACAAGATGAGCGAGGTCGCGTTGAGGATCTAAGTCACCGGAGACCACATAATTCAAATCCCCACCCAACACCAACAGGCCCTCAGGGATATTTAACATCAGTGTACCCTGGTCCCTAAACGTGACAACTTGGGGGCACGTAAATCGAAAGGAAGGTGATAGGGTGTCCCTCCCAGGTGCCCGAGACCCCAACTTATCTCCCTTTGTCGTCCGTCCAGGTTTCCTGCACAACCAGGGGAAAGGACTTTTTCATCAGTATACCAACTCCTCTGGAACCCGTGGTGACACCTGCATGGGTCAACGGTATGTAACCCCCTCTGTGTAATGCCCTACATGCATTACCAACTAGATGAGTTTCCTGAAGTAGGATAACGTCAGGGGTATGGTGCTTTATATATTGGAGGACCACGCTACGTTTGATTTTGTCCTCCGGTCCATTGACATTCCAACGTAACAATTTAACCCCACTGTCCCAACCTGATGCCATTGCGAATTATACAATCTAAGATTACAGTACGTGTTTCTACTCTTCCCCCCCCCCCCACCCCCATCATCAATGTTGCAATAGTAGTCGCTGATATGGTAAACTCTTCAAAAACATAACAAAACACCCTCGCCCAACTGCCCTCCACCCCGCTGCCCTGCACTCTGGGCTTAAAACTGCCCATGGAAAACTTGCAGAGTGCCTGTCGCCCTAGAAAAGGATTCAAGAAAGGAGAAGAAAAAGGGGGCAAGTTAAATCGCAGCCTTCCCTGGCCCCAAAAAAGGATAAATTTAAACCCGCCCAAATGCAGACACCAAGTCCAATTGAGTCCACGAACCCCAATGCTACGAAAATAGAGCCCCCCCCCACAGCAAAGTCTACTTAGTCCAGACTCAGCCACTGCACGATCACCACCTCAGGCCGGTTGAATGTTCTCATTTTCACCACTGCCACCGTCGGCCGGGCTCCTCGCTCCACGGCTCTCGATCCAGTCTGCCGCGGCTTCGGGGTGCTCAAAGAACCACACACCCCCTTCCGTCTCGATCCGAAGACGTGCCGGAAACAGCATGGAGTATTTCAATCCCAGCTTTCTGAGGTCACGCTTGACAACCGTCTGCTGTTGCACCCTCTGCGTAAAATCCGGAAAGAAGGAAATGTCAGAGTTTTCGTACCGCAGGGGCGCGCCCGCACTGGAGTTTTGAAGGATAATGTGTGTTCCGGAAGTTCAAGACCTGTGCCAACATGGGCTGCGGGGGAGCGCTCGGTTTGGGACGGCCGCCCGGGACCCTATGGGCGCGTTCGATAAAGAACTTACTGAGGCCCTTGGGTTGCAGATGTTTCAGAATAAGGTCCTCGACAAAGAGTTCTCGGGTGTGTCCCTCTGATTTCTCCGGAAGCCCTAAGATGCGCAGGTTATTGTGACGCAGGCGGCCTTCGTAGTCGTCCAGCTTGAGGTCAGTGAATTTGCGGAAGTCCTGAAGGTCGCGAATCTCCCCCTGAAGCTGCGCAACATCGCCAACGAGACTGGCAGTGGTAAGTTCAACTTGCTTGACCTTCTCGTTCAGTTTGCCCATATCGGCCCTGATGAGGTTGACATAGATTGCCGCTGTATCCAGGGAGGCCTTAACACCGTTGATGGCATCCAATACGTCTTTTAGCGAGATTTCTTGCTCCTCCTCACTCAAATCCCCCGAGTCTCTGGGCATCCGGGATGGTTGCGTGTCTTTGTGGACAGTATAGCGGTCCAATTTGTTGGATTGCATAGCCCTTGGTCCACGGGCTCCTGTGGCCTTGACATGCTCCATCGTGACCCCCTCTGTGCTCTACCAGTCTGGCCACAGGCACCCTGGCTAAGCGGCCAGACCGCCTCCAGTAACGAGCCAGCGGATGTTGAAGGTGTCAGAGCGCCCCTGTGCGCGGTCAATTGGTCCTCTGTAGGGCTATTCTCCAGAAGATCTGCCCCCGCGTCGGCCGTGAAGGTGGCGGCGGCTCAAGGGGTCTCACCAAACAATCAAAGGCTATGCGCCCTCTCTGTGGCTCCCAGAGGTCGCGGACCTCCCTCACCCCGGTGCAGTGGGCCCACCGATCACACGGTGACAATTCAAGGACTCAGCAGCCCCGTTTCTGCTCCCTCGAGGGTAGTCCCAGCACCGCAGGGGATCGTGTTGGTGTAGTCGAGGGTCCCCGGGAGGCTGCGTGTCTCACCTGCTGCCACTGATACCATCTGCAGCTCTGGGGGGGGGGGGGGGGGGGGGCATAGGGGGGGAGCAAGGCACAGTGGATTCCAGCAGCACCAAGGACCGCCCGAGTCAGGCAGTAATTCGGAGCAGGCAAACGGCCTGCCTACACTGCACTGGTCGAGGGGGCCCCAGTCTGTTGAAGCGGGAGCGGTGTTCTCTTCCTAGTGGCTGCGCCCTCCAGACGCGGCGCCACCGCAAGCACGGGCCAAGTCTTCCAGAGCTCTGTCTCGGTCCCACGCAGCACTGTGGGTCCCGGCGCGAGCCCCGATGTTAGACCCCACCTCCACAGTGGCCGGATCTTCGGTCTCCGATGTCGGAGACGGACCGGAGTTAGCGGGTTCGTGTCTGATATATGTCCCACGCACAAAGCTGCTGTCGGGCAGGCCGGATCATGCACAGGATAGACGTTGGGACGGGGCCAGTCCAGGAGCTGCGCCTTACGTAGCCATCTTGCCTCGCTCCCTGGCCACGCCCCCCACTCTCTTGCACCATCTTGCCTACCATAATCAAGTCTGTGCGTGTGACCTTTTGCTGTGGCATATACCCAGCCTTCGGAGCAGGAAATGTTTGACCTTTACCCACTCCTGTGGCCTGTTCACCTGCTCAGTGGATTTGCCCTTCTGTCGTGCCACCGCTTCCTTCTGCTGTGTGTCATGGCCTTCTGCTTTGTCCAGCAGGCTTATGGCATAGTGAGTCTTAATAACTGAGGACCAGGTGTTAGTGGGTGCAAGGGTAGCCTTTGGCAGTGTCGAGCGTGACGTTTTCCTCCCCAACCCTCAGTAACTTGTATTCATGGGCGACGGTCTTCAGCTATTTCCTTTGCCTTGTATTTAATCTACCCCATTGTTTAATGGGCAAAGGGCACAGCTATTAACTGTACTACCTTCACTGCCCCTCTGCTTGCCATGTATTACTGTTAGTAGTGCTCAACATGCAGTAGCCAAGTATCTGTAACTTTGGTTACACCAGTCCCAACCTTGCAACATTCTTTTCTATTGGAAATCTCCCTTTTCTGTGTGGTCACTCCTAATTTTTCACTTTTTGCTGGACCCTTTATTTTGCTGGCTTTAGACCTCAGTGCACTTTGCCCCACTAATCAGTAGTAAAGGGTCTGGCCTCCTCCTTTAACAATATTTAAATTGGCTTATTCCTGATTGGCGCATTTGACACATATTTAAGTCCCTAATAACTGGTGTAAAAAGTGCACGCAGTCTACCTGTCAACTGTTGCACCTATTGTTCTATCCACTACAGGGTAGTGCAAACATGGCTACCGGCCTACCCTATTTAGCTTGTGTTGCAGTGTAATCCTGCAACTCAACATATAAAAAAAAAAAAATCCTTTTTAAATATTAGTAAGTCACCCCTATGTAAATCTTGTATCACACGAGGTAAGGTGATTGGTATTTAAAAGTGGGACTTGTAGATAGTGACCAGGCCCAAAAAGATATTTTGACTGAGGGAGACAACACTGTTCTATGTAGAGTTAAAATACTAATCCTGCTAACTTGGGAAAGGGACCGGCTAGAGAAATAAAGCACTATTTTTATAAATATTAAGGAAGAGTAACTTTTTGAAAGTTAGCCTTTTACCTGCCTGAACTGTCAGAAGGCATGTTCGCTTAAGCCTCCGCCAACACTCAGCCTCTGCTCATCCTTGAATAGGTGTGAAAAAGACAGGCCTGAATGGGCTGAGATGACTCCTGAACGCCACAGAAATGCAGGGTGGGTGCTCTTGGCCTTTTTTTGACAGCACAGTGTCAAATCCTGTTTGACAGGTCTACTGAGCCACATGTAGCACATTTGATAGGGATTTGATTTATTATTTATACAATGCAAACCGATGTCTGGAGGCGTCTTGGCGCTGCTTAGAACAGGTAAATGATAGAACGGACAACACTAATCATGCTTGAAAGCCAAGTTTTTAAATCTTTCCTGAACCTTCCGTTTTTAACTCCAAAAGCAGACACAAGGGAGAGAACAGCATGTCAGGACAATTCTTGTGCATCTACTGTCTGGTTGCTGTACCAAAATGAATTGCACTGTGCAGAGATTCCAGGTATTCCTTATTAGTGTACAGGGATTTGCCTTAACAATCCCATGGTCCTCTATTTGTGGTAGTGTTTGCGCAGGTTTAGGCTTATCAGTGGTAAGTGCTGGGCATATGTTGCATACATAGCCCATAAATGAGACACACACTCAATTCGGAATTTGACAACAATTTGCAAAAAAAAATGTATATTAATTTAGACACCAGGATCTTCTAGATCAGGTCCTTTTCGAATTAGTGATTTTCAGAAAAACAGAAAATTCAGCTGTCAGATTTGAGGCATGAGCCTGGAACGCTGTAATGTTATCTTATGGGAGAAACATACATTGCATATAGGGTAACTTGCAAATGACTTACAAGACTGTTCTTCTGGACTTAAGGCCCTTGTGAATAGGTGCTTTTCGCGGTGGTAGCCTCGAACGCTACACATGAGTCAATGGGGAACAGTACCTGCAGAAAGGCTGCAAGAGGGGTCTGGGAGACCAGTCTGGCAGAACCCAAATGGGGGTGGGTCGGCATTTGAGGGTCTCTGCACCACTGAGACACCGTCCGTTCCTATAGACTTTTGCTTGGAGGGGGGGGGGGGGGAGTGGTCAGGTGCGTATGTGTTTTTCCGTCAGTTCGGTGAGTTTGATGCTCTCGTAGTTCTACGTGCACCTGCAGAAGAGGGAGAAGAAAGGCAGCAAGACTACTTCTGGTGGTGTGGAGCAGGCCTCTGTTGGAGTCCCTCATCGTGCAGGTCGGTTTTGGCCGTGGTGTTCGGACTGAACACAAGCAAGCCTTGGTGCTTGCAGCAGGGTCTGGTACCCCAGGTATTAGTGCAGGGAGCCTTCAGGGTGGATTAGCATCTCTGACTGGATGGGTTGACGGGGCTGGTCCCCTGGGCACTTGGTAACCTCCTCCTGGGATGCTGCTGTATCGGTGAACTTGGTGTTCAGCAGATCGGTGAACTGGACTGTTCAGTCTATGCCTGCAGAGAAGTGGCTCCTCCAATTCAAGGGAGATGCTGGCTGGTTGGTGAAGGTCTGGCAGCACTCCAAGGCTTTTGGAGGATGCACAGCTGCAGGAAGAGTCGGGTCTTTGCAATTGTCGAGACAGGAGCAGGCAGGCTGGGTATGGCACCAAGTCCACAGCTAGTTCGCAGTTCTTGTGTGGGGACTCCCACCGGCAACATTTTTAAAAACGAGTGGGCAAATGGTGCATTGTCAATCAAATTTGAGAAACCGAGAAGGTTAATAAAGCAATTGTGGAACTGTCCCTGCAGAAGGGGAGACAACGATGAGTTAGCCTGTAGTGTGTTTACTACCTTCACCTGTCAAGTTCAACCTATGTTGCACCAAGGAAGATGGTGTTTATTGGAATATGTTCTCTGTAGTCACCCTGGAACACAGTGGAGGTCAATGTTCACTCAGCACTTATTTTAGTAAGCCTGTTCTACGATGGCAAGAATTGCATGCCCCATATTATCGCCCATGCTAAGAAGGAGCCATGATATCACAAGAAGAGCAGTTTCTATGCTGACACCAGTATGGTGCTCCTTGTACGCTAGGCATCCCATTAGTCACCTTGGAACTCTCTTGAAATAGTGTTTGTCAAGCCACTCATTCTGCAACCACTTGCAGAGACACTATAGAGCGCTTTGCTATCCCATCCTAGGGCACCACAAAGCTAGGCACTCACCCAGGATCACTACTGACAGACGTTTCTACCCCAACACCTATTCCAGGAGTCCCATCCCAAGTCCCATCTCTTGGCAACATGGAGTAAAGGGTCCAACCTGTAACAGGGCAATGACAATATTAAGCGACTGAGCCTACACCTCCACAGAGCAAGGTGCTCATCCCTCAGTATCTATCCCAGAACCTGGAAGAAGAGAATGCCACGGAGTGCAACTTCACTCGAAATAGCTATATTCTAGGAGGCCATCCAGGAGCACCACGGAGGGGGGAGTTCACACTGGAGCATAGTGAAGTGTACACCCTACAGTACCACATATTCTAATAAGCATTGGCATAGGCAATAGGTCTCGCCTTTGGGACCTTATAAGTGTTTAGCCATGCAACAGTTGATGTTGTTGCACCAAGGATATTGTGCTGCATAACTAAATACTTATAAGGTCCCAAAAGCGAGACCTATTGGCTATGCCAATGCTTGTTAGCAATGCTTCTGGCAATCAGTACTTAAAAAATGCATGCATTTCTACCAATGTTCTCAAAGTATCCTTGACATAGAAATCTGCTAATAATGTTCAACACAGCAAGTTACATTGTGTGCTTTCAAAACACACCATATTGTCAAATATTCCCTAAAATTCCAGAGTACTTCTCCCACTATGGTACTTCTTTAAAATTGTTAGTAGAGGTCTTGCCCCCAAAACATATACTTCTGACAACAAGCACTTTATTCACACTTAGAGGGGAGTCAATACGTTTGCATCTGCATTTCAAGCGTGTTCCATTAAAGGAAGACATTTTAAATATTATTGTAAATAAATGCAGTAAAAACATTTTGCTGAGGCACAGCTGACATGCTAAGTTCAAGGGAACATATCCAGGACAACAGCATTGACTTGCTCACATTCAGCAGAATCATTTGCTTAACTTGACTTACATGAAGGAGTGAATTCAATGTTTTTTTTTAATTATCAACACCCTCTCAAGTACTCTTACCAAAAAAGATAAAATTACTGATCTGTACTTGACAATGCATTTTAGAGAATGGATTCTAACAACATTGCACAACTGGTGCCACTGATGAAACTTCACAACCATTCGTAAGTTAAACTTGGATGAGGTGAAGTGGTCTGGCATAACCGGTTATCTTTTTTGTTTTGGTAAAAATCCACTAACATTTTTTGCACAAAAAAAAATAATAATCAAAAAAATACAAACCTATTCAAATGCAGTCAAACAGATTTCTCAACAGATGATTCGCCATTTTGATTTGCCTAGACTCAACCAAGCACTAGAGCATGAAGGAATCTGACTGGACGAGGGAATCATTGTTCCTTTAACCCAATGCAAATTTGAAGATCCCCAAACGATTCTTAATCCTAATCATCCTAACTGGCTGGTCACAACTGAATTTTTTTGATGCTTTGGACAATGTTTCCCCACCACTTGCAACATCTTAAATATATGACACACCTTAGGAAATTGCTAACAAACATCACAAAGGGCAAAAGCATTGAAGGTGGGCTAATGCAGGGTGGTGCCTCTGGTAAGTGAGGACTTGAAACTTACATATTTAACACCTAAATGACAGAATGAGTAACACCAGTATTTGAAGAAGAGACAGGCATTTCTTCCTTGCCAGAAAGCTGTAGATTTGTTAAAGATAATTTGTGTTTGCTTAGTTGGCACACAGCTGCGGTGTCCTCTCACTTGTGGTTTTGTTTGGCTGCGTGCAGTGACCTCTGTGTGCACTGTGCCACCACATCCATATCAGGTATGTGTACAGTAGTTTCCGGATGCACTGCCTAGCTTAAGGCAAGGCCATGCGCTCCACTGCCTACCAAACTAACTGTGCACGAAGTTGGCCATGCAAAGCAACTTTTGGGTGGAGTAATTTGTCTACAGCCAGTTACTGCACAATGCCCCATCCCACATAATATATTTTAGAGGTGGAGCCTACTATTATTCCATGCTGCGAGATTGCTGCCATTCCTGGTCTACATAGCAATACAGAAAGAGGCGTGGGTGGTGCACTGCATAAGCTAGGTGAAAGGTATTTTCGTTCAATAAGGTCTGGGTGCGCAATCAGGGTGGTGTTATCCGTCCTAACACCATCAATGAACAGCTGAGTAGTGTCTTGCAGACACTACTCAGCCGCTACATAGCAATACCTCAGTGTGACACAGTTGTCTGAGAAGGGAGGCAAGAGAGAGTGATTCAAAAAGAATAGGAGAGAACTTAATTCATAAAGTACTGCCAATCGTTGACAGAATCAAGTGTTAAAAACGTAATTGAATGTATCACAGAATGTGCCCATGGTGGCATGAAGGGACTGTGTGGAATTGAAGTCATTCACACATGCACAACAGTGGAGGCGCCTGTGACTAGTGACAGGAAGAGGCGCGAATCAGGAGAGCATGGAGCTTACTCTGAACCGGGCATTGCTGGGGAGAAGGTAGCGAAATTGGGACTGATGGACGCAGGGGGCGTCAGATCTGTTCCTAGGAAAAGGGGCGATAATTAGCTCCCGCTGTGTCTTGCAGCTGCCAGTGAATAGCGCTAACTGAGAAAAGAGGAACACTAGTTAAGGACTAATAAGGAAGGCAGTCGGGAATGGAAAAAACGGCAATTAAATGGTGAGGCACTTATGGCATATGCATTTAAGGCGCATGGGAGCGTGTGTTTGTTTCAAATATTATGGGCTGCGCAAGGAAGAGAGGCTCACTCCGGCGTCAGCAAATCCTTTACATACTTAATTAGCAAGGTTGTGCAGCATATCAATGGTGCCTTGCGGAGATAGGTATCTTCGATAATCAATTTACCTATATAAAGAAAATAATTAAAGAGGGCAATTGCGGCTGGGAGTGGGCGCTCTACATTACAAGGAAGGAACAATGTGGAAGAAATCTCACTTACATGTACAGGAGCGCATTAGTCATCCTGAATGCGAAGAGCGGAGCTACCTTCCCGCTTCTCTGGTGGACGCGCTGAGTGTGAAGGGCTGAAGCAGTGTGTTCTGTCAATTAAAACCGGCTGCCGGAGAGCTTGTGCAGCGATTCAATTAGCCTCTGGGTATTTACGATTAGCTACAACTAATTAGCTAAGGCTGGGCCACGCAGCGAGCTGTGGGCTATTAACCCAATCGGAGCCTCGCAGAGTCAAGTGAATGCAAGGGCCGTAGAGCAGGCGTGAATCATAACCAGCATTGGCCGCGCGACGCGGGAAACTTGTAATAAGAGAACCGGCGTCCGATTCAGAAACACGCTAGTGATGCGCGCGCGGGAGCAGGAAAACGTGATCGTGCTTGAAGGGTGCCGCAAGCAATGTAAATGAAAAAAAAAACACGCTAGTGATGCGTGCATGCGCAGCAGCAGGAAAAAGTGAAAGTGATCGCGCTGGAAGGGAGGCAAATGGTGGCTGCGCGCGTGAACGCAAGCTTGAGACCAGTAAAAGCCTCTGGTAGCACTTTGAAAACCCCAATACTAAATGTCTCGTAGTGCAGCGCATACGCTGGGTCAGGCAAGACCTAAAAAGGAAGGTAGAAAAAGCGTACACCCCAATACAGTAGGTTCCATTCACATGTCCACTAGTCAAAACACCCTTCTGCACCACAAAGTGCATTATTCACCTCAACACTGATACTAAGAGGGGGTTCACCTGGAGTGAAGGGACCACCTGACACCTCAATGGAGCAATCGTCTCCATGTATTCCAAGCATGAACCTTCAGAACTTTTATATCTTTAGAAAATCCCAATGTAAATGAGAACATTGATATATTACATTTACGGAAGCAGTAATATCAAGCAGAAGCTTATCAACTGTGAGGTAGCATCCCAAGTTAGAACAACAAATGGGTCCCATGGCCCTTTTTGCAACAAGATTTTTGCTTAAGAATAATGCTACAGAAAATGAAAAGGACACAGGGTGGCGAACAATAAGGTAGAAAGGAGGGAAAAATATAATTTACACAGCTGCAACCATACCAGTTTCCCTTAACAGGTTCACTTGTACAAGACCCGCTGTGAATTCATCAGTTCCCACTCAAACAATAACTTCCTATTCTTGGCCTAACAGTGCTTAGTGGAAAATAATGATATGCCAGAAGAGTCTCACAGTCTCTTCAGTGATTGTTCTCCGTTTGTTTGTGTATATGAAATTTCACCACTTAGTATAGCTTTGTGTTTTTTAAAACGGCAATCAATTTTCAAATGTCAATTTTAGTCTTGCCAATCAAGTGGAATAACGCAGGCAAAACTGACCAAAAATAATGGGCATACAACACAAATTTAGTAGTTGGCGCAGGTAATCACCCTCGGAGCCCATTTATACAAACATGGCCTATGATGAAGTACTGTGAGTCTGTAGGAGAAGGCAGTCCATCAAACAGTCATCTTGAGTTCATTTTCTCAGTCCTACACATTTTTTTGAAGCTCAGGGCAATCATGGTGTGACTGTTGATATCAAGCCTTCCCCGTGACATGGACACTCCGGTCGTCAAACAATGGCTCAAGCTTGGGGTATTTTAACCCCAAAAAGTTAGTCTTGTAGTTGTTATCATGCAACGTTAAGAAGACGTTTCAGTGTGCGGTTGTCTTCAAGCAAACAAAGAAAGTACATATATAGGTCTACGTACAAGTATTGGAAGCGAATTTGTGAAATGTGTTCATTTTATCACTTACATCAGAGCGTTCCAGCCTTATCTTAACCCTGCTGTAATGTGTGATCCTTGTGCCAGTCCAGACATTTTAGTCAACAGGACTTTGCATGTTGGGACTTGTAATTTCTCTTTACCATCGCACAGTTTCAAAATGCCAACATACAAAATGCAGCTGGCTAAATAGCCTGTGCCTGCTAGTGGTGCCACATATGATACAGGGCCACCTTTCCTTCATCACCTCATTAGAAGCACTTTTCGTGTTGAGGAGACATGAGGGAGTTGAAATCAGGGGTGAGCCCCCACCCCTGCTCATAACTGGACGCAGCAGCCTGAGCCCCAGAGACACTTTTAGCCAACTTATCTCTGCTCACCATCTTATTAACTTTATATGCCAACAACACTCTGTACCCTCTAAGTGGCCTCTCCTTCCCCCCCCCCCCTCCCCCCCCCCCACCAACCTTGCTATCATTCAAGCACCTCAGGCCTGCCGGTTACATGGACCACACTCTCCTAGCCCTTCGCCCACCGAATGCTGGAATTTACCCGAGTGTCTCCTTTCACCACTCGCTTCCAGGCTGAAAAGGGCAATCTATTAAGTGATGCCAGCGTGAAACGATCAAGTCAAGCATTTTCATTGCTATAAGTTTTGCAAAGTTAAGTCAGTGGAAAGGTGGTGAAGTCATTGATCCTTCGATATTCCCTTGAAAGTTGGAGTAATGTGGCGAGAAAGGAGAATGTTTAGTACAGTTAACCTCCCTCTTCAACAACCATGCAGACGAGCTGTTAGCCTGGATGGACGCTACATTTTTGGCAAAGTTACATGATGTGTGACAAAAACACCTACATCTCTCTCAGAAAAAGCACAGCACAATAGACACAAGTACCTTAGGCACCACCATGCACGCTGCTCCTCAGCTCCACGCTGCTACTGCCAGCCGAAAACAGATGCTGGTCTAGAGCTGCCAAAGCCATCCACACAGCCCTGCAATTAAGAGAAGAGCACGAAGCAGACATCTCGAGACTGCCCAGTGTGTCTTCAAAAATCCTGATGACAAACTGCGCAGATTCGATTTCTCGGTTTCCCGTCTGCTTGCAGCCTTTACCCCACCCTTTCCCAAAGCGTCACAGGGTAAACCCAACCCCCATGACGATTTGGGAAAGGGTGGGGTGCCATTCTCTCCATTCCCTGATTGACGTGAAGCCCTGGTGCTACAGGGCTTCAGCCTGAAGCCCCCAGGGCTATCTTTACCCCCACGTCATCAGGGGTTGGAGACTGGTCCTCGAGGCAATGTCTTTGCCAAGCTGATGACCTCACAGGCCTCAGGGCTGTGGGCTCGTCAACCTGGCAAATACTGTGGATTCAGAATCGGCCCACACGTAGCATTCAGGAGTGCAATGGATCGGCATCGCAGGCATAACATCAGACTCATTAATCACCTCAATCAAGTCGCCAACAACAGTCACAAGCAAGAGGTATGGGTGTGCATTTAAAAAAAAAGATAAAGACAGTTTTTCACATTTGCAATGGGCTACTATGGTGGGGAAGGGGTGAAAGAAAAAGGGGTGGAGCCCCGACGCCCTCACTCAGAAACTGCCGCTGTAGGTATGTGTTCCACTGCAAAGTTAATTCCCTGTAGGGAGATAGACGACCTCAACAGTTTTAGGTTTTCCTCATTCATTTGCATCAGCCATCTAAGAGGTCTGTGGTCAGTTTGAACAAGGAAGTGGGTCCCAGCTTCTCCAGGGACTAAACCCCACCGCACAGGCTTCCCGCTCAGTGGCACTCCAACGCTGTTCCTTGGGGAATAACCTCTTGCTAATGAAAGCCGCAGATTGGTCCTACCATCATCATTGGTCTTAGATAGAACTGTCCCTATCCCACGTTCAGAGGCATCAGTCTGCACAATGAACTGCTTTATATAATCTGGAGCTTTTAGAATGGGTGCGAAGCACATTGGTTCCTTCATGAGTGTCAAAAGCCTATTGACAGTTCTCTGTCCAGGTTACTTTCTTTGGCTGCTTCTTGAAGGTCAGTTCAGTGAGGTGTGCCACAATGGTGCCATACCCCCTCACAAACCTCCTGTAGTACCCAGTCAAGCCAAAGAATGCCCTGCCTTAAGTCTGGGTTGCTGGAGTTTCCCAGCTAGATTTTGGGCTCTAAAGGTTGAACTTGGCCTCCACCTACAAGGTGGCCCAAGTATACAACAGAGCCCTGGCCCTGCTTCCCTTGATAGTGAGCCCTGCATGTTGCAGGGCCTCAAGGTCCTTTCCAAGTTGGATCAGGTGATCCTGCAATGTGGAACTATAAACCCCAATATCAGCAAGATATGCTGCACTAAATGACTCCTTTAAACAACAACGGTCCCTAGAATTTTTCAAGATATATAGGAGAATAAATACAGACTCGATCAGTACTATATTGAAGGGACTTGTCCAGACGGACAGAGGTCAATTATTTACATATGTTAATGAACAAACATTAGTACATTAATACACAAAGTGGGACACAAGCCTGTGTCCTGTTTGAACAAAGGAAGATGTGCAAAACAAAAGGAGACAACAGGGGCTCAGGCAAAGCACATGGTTTGTTGTAGGGAGCCAATAAAAAGTTACAAGCAAACAAATCACAAACACCTTTACACTTTACAATGAGCTATTTTTAGCATATAAGGTGTTATTAAAGTGTCGACGGCATTTCGATCCATTGGGGAAATACAAGGATCATCATCAGGACAACAAGTATTATGCCTGTTGGATAGAGCCTGAATAACCTGGGGCAAAGGGAGGGGGAGAAAGAAAAATAGGGGGGTACAATTAAGACCATTTAGATAAGGAGATTGACTGACAACTTAGACAGTGATGAAGAAGACGTGTTTAGGTGCTGTAAATTTAAGTGAACAGACAGCGGCGGTGATTTCTACAGTGCCAAGAGAAAGTGTGTGCTAAAAGTGCATAGCGATAGAACAAGGATGTAAGCATTTGTTGCCGAATACTCGTAGGTTTAAGGATAGTGAGCAGGTGAAGGTAAACAAGGTTAACATCAGGTTCGATACGTGCAGCGAAAATACGAATAATAGAGTGGTAGAAGCATGTGATACGGTTGTTTCGCACATGCAACAATCGTGTGTGGAAAAGAAATCATTTGTTACTCTTACAGCGCAATTTAAAATTTAACGAGAAACATTTCAGGCGGACCTCGTGTGCGTCATGAGTGGCATAAAATCATTAATAACAGTCCGTTCCATTAATGTAGGACCCTCAACATTTAAAAGGTACCGAACGGATATAGGCTACAGAGAATAAAAACAATTTAAAGAGGTGAAGAAAAGGTCAGAATAGTAACGAAAAGGATTTGCAGGAGAATACGCGATTACTGGTGGATAGGGAGCAGGAGTGATAGTCCGGCACGGGGGAGACCGCGAAATGCGGCAACTGTGTTGGGGAAAGGGAGAGTGTAATCGTGGTCACGGGTCGATGGGAACCGTGCAAAAGGGTGGCAATACTATTGAGCAACTCACCGGGATAGAAAGTTGAAGCGGAGCCGCGGCAGCGTGCTCAACGGCACTCGGGCCTGGAAGGAAGGAGGCAAGAGTTAAGCTAATGTGAGGCCATGGCGGGGTCGGCGCTAAGGGAAATGCAAGGAGGGCGTCATTGGGACTCACCGTGATGATAGGAGGAAATTCCTTGGTAATGGGATTTAAGTGTCCGTCAATGCGGGAGGCAGGTTTCCGTCAATGCGGGAGCTGAGAGTGAATGTGGGCGGGGGTATATGAAGCCAGGAGGGGAACGTGATAGGTTGAACGTATTCAGGTTAGAAAGGAGTGAGAAATAGAGAGAGGACAAGAGGTGCTTTAGGATTGAAGTGTCCATCTTGGAGAGTAAGTAGAGTGGGCAAGGGTAATGGGAGAGAAAGTAAGAAAAGTGATTACAGATACATTTCAGAAGGAAATATTGGTGCAATTTGAATTAACACTTCTAGTAAGGCAGAAGACATCAATACAGCAGAGTGAAGGATTAGATTATGGTAGTCCAATTTTCGAGACTGTTCAATCCAGTATTGAGACTGTCAGTTTTCAGAATCCATTTTAACTCTTCCTTATTCAGCAGTTTTGCAATATCTCCACCCCTAGGTGGAAGTTTGACGGCAGTGATAATAGTCCAGCGTATTTCATCTTCAGAATGTTTTTTCTCTATGAAGTGTTCAACCAATGGGGCATTGGGAATTTTGCATCTGATTCTGCTGCGGTGCTGGGAGATTCGTAGTCGGATTTTTTTGAGTGGTCTGTCCAATGTAAATCTTGTCACATGGACAGAAGATTGCATACACAACATTATTGGTATTACAGTTTGTAAACATTGTTAGTTCATTCTTAATGTTTCCGAAAACAAAAACTTTACATTCAATTGTTAGTGCACAGACTATACAATTACCACATTTTGAGTGACCTTTTAGCGGTGGAAGTGCCCAAATGTCATTCAGGGTATTACTGCTTTTTTTGGTGGTAGTATTGGGTAATGCTGCACGGACCAAATGGTCCTTTATATTCTTGTCTTTCTTGAAGGCAAACATGGGTCGCTCTAAGGAAAGATCTCCATCATTCAGAACTGGCCAATTTTTTATAATGCTCTTCCGTATAGTGTTGGACACTGTGCAGAATGTGGTAACGCAGACCAAACAGGTAGCATCAGATTTGGTTTTGGGTTCTAGTAGGGCCTCACGCGGGCAATACCAGGCTCTTTTAATTGAATTTCGTACAAGTCTGCGCGGATAGCCCCTCTTTGAGAGTTTTATACAAAGCATTTTAGCCTCAGGGAAGTAGTCTTCCTTTAAGGAACAATTCCTGCGAATGCGCAGGAATTGTGAAAAGAGTAAAGAGTCTCAAGGCACGTGGGTGATTACTGTTATAGCTAAGCAAAGTATTGTGCTCAGTAGGTTTGCGGAATAAGCTTGTTATAAGACATAAGGACGGCTTCCTTATGTCTAATATTGAGGTCAAGGAAAGGGATCGACTCCCTGTCATGTGTCAAGGTGAATCTAAGACCACCACAATTATTATTCAACCAATGGAGGAAAGGCTCTAGTAGCGTCTCATTGGCCTGCCAAATCATGAAGAGGTCGTCAATGTACCTTTTCCACTTGCAAATACAGGAAGAGAAAGGGTTTGTTATTGTTATGATACATCTCATCTCTAATGCATCCATAAAGAGAATGGCCAGGTTCGGTGCAAAAATTGCACCCATGGACGTACCCTTAACTTGTTGATAGAACTGATCTTCAAACAGGAAAAAATTCCTAGTCAGGCACACCTCTAGTAGTTGGAGTATGAAATTGGTGGGGACAGTGTGTGGACGAGGTCTAAGATTGAGGGTGGCACTAAATGACTCCAGCGCAGCCAGGTCTTTGTTTTTCCAAGATTTGGAAGGTGGTAGGGGCATCCTTTAAGCCCAAGGGCACCGCAGTAAACTGATGATGCCCATCTAGTGTGGAGAAAGCAGACCTCTTTTGCTCCTGGGGTCAGCCCATTCTGCCAGTAGCCTGATGTTAAAGTACTGAGAATCTTGGCTGTCAATGTTCTAATCTGCTCTTGGAATGGAGTATGCATCTGTCTTGGTGATAGGATTGAGGCCCCTGTAGTCCACACGACCTTTGCTTTGGTTTTCCTCCATTGGAATGAGGTTTGTGGAGTAAGACCACTGGGCTGGCCCAGGGATTCTCGAAGGGTTCAATTGCAGCATCTTGTGGACTTTAGCTCAGATGCTTTCTTTGACTTGGTCAGACTGCCTGTATATTTTGTTTGCGGCAGGTAGGCTGACGCCAGTGCCACATCATGTGTGAAGCAGATTGCCTGACCAGGGGTCAAAGAAAAGAGCCCAGCATACTGCCTTAGGACTTTCCTGCAGTCAGTGTGTTGTTGGGCAGTGAGGGTGTATAAGATGACAACTTACTCAACAGACATTGTCGTGTAGTTCCTACAAATCTATATAGGATCTGTGCATTTAGACAACAAAAACTAAGGAATTGGTGTCCAGACTGATTCCAGACATCCCAGAGGATGTGTTAGTCTGTAGACCAGCTATGCTCACAGTGCCACTATGAGCCCCTCTTACCAAGGAGCGAATAGTTTCTCGCAACTATCGAACATGACAACCCTGACTCCCTCAGGGATTGTGGTAACAGTACTTTTCGCTCATGCTCACTTTGTCTCAGTGATATACACAGAAAAAGCGGTGGGGAAGTTTTCAATAAGGATTTATTGAACCAGCGTCATTCTAGTATCAAATACATGTGCTGCAACAACCATGAGACAGAAACAGATATATACGGTTATAAGCACCAGTAAAGAAAAGGTAGAATTCTACCATAGATACAGGACAGTAATAATGCGTGCTCCTATGATGCAAACCATAACTAGATGTACCTAGCATGTATGTAGGTGTATTGCCAAGAAGCCCCTTGGGATAGAGCCAACCCAATTACCTGATGTGAGAGAATGAAGGACCCCGTCTTGGTCCCGAGATGGACACCCTGCAAGGGATGTCGGACCACTGCATGCTGAAGTGTCTGCATGCAGGAACCTCAGCGTGTCCGCATAGAAGTCTGTCTCCTCTGGTTTGCCCAGTGAAGATGTGGTGCTTGCATACCTAAAATGTAGAACAATGGTTGGACGAATGTAGGTAAAAGGTTGTGCTACTACCTACACTGGGCTTCATAACACCTACTCCTCCTCCAACTGGACAACATAATAATAAATGCTTAAATATACCTGTTTAAAAAAGCATAAAAACATTTCTAAAATGAGTTTAAAAAAAACATGGTATATGTTAAAAAGGTATATCTGTGAAAAAGCTCCAAGTCCTCTTAAAAAAAAAAAAGTCAATATACTGAAAGACCGACTGAGCATGCCGGAAACCATAATGCTCAGTGAGAGCAGAAATAGAAAAATTAAACAAAGTGAGATTTTCAAATTCTAATTTAGGTTGTTTTCGAAATAGGCTGAATTGTTCCCAGCACACAGAGAGCCAAATGTTTGTGTCCTGTGTGAGAGATGCAACATCACTGTTGCCTTCGCAGACGACGGTTCAATTAACACCTCTTGAATCGGTCAGTGGAACAAAGGTGATCTTCTCTGGTTCCCACATCCATTGCTGAGGAAGCACTGATACAGAGCTGGTGTCCATTCCAAAAGAAACTGAAGCATCCTGTGGTGGCTCTAAGAATGCCAACATCAGTATTGGAATACGCTGAGATCACTGCACTATAAGGGCCTTTAGCGGGTCCAGCAGTACATCCACGTCCAGAGGCACAACCGATGGAAGTGTTAGACAGATGTCCAACACGCATTCGTGTCCGCAGGATAAGCAGCGGAGTACAGGCAAGATGCAGTCTACCCAGACTGATCTGAATGATGGAAACCAATGCTCGCTTAACTCCTGAGGCAGAGTTGTGACCAGATGGAGTACATGCGTTCACTGAAACGTTTCTCCAAGAGCACTTTTTCCATCTCCTCGGAATTGGGGATGTCCATTGCCTAGCAGAACATTTTTAATCCGGAGACCCACTACCAGTGGCAGGATCAGTGGAAGCCCTCCGAAAATGCTTCCAAATACGGAGTGCATTAAAGATGGAATAACTCTGAAAACCATCTGAAAGGTGCGAAATAGCTCAGAACCTATGGTCTTAAATAGGTGGAATATCCCACTCGTATCAGACATGTTAAAGATCCGACGTACCATTTCTCCGAAATGGAGCGGGAATTTAGTTCGGACTATAGCCTGTATCTCAACTGAAGACCTTGCAGCCTGCATCTAAATCTGTAAGGTAACTCCCAAGATTCACGGATGTATTCCTTCCCTAAGGCTTTATACCTGCCTACTTGCTGGTACTCTAGGCAGTATTGAAATTGGAATGTTTTTACTGGCAATATTATATGGCCCTGGATTAATCATTCTGTGGAAGGTGACTCAACCACGGTAAAAGATAATTTTTCAATGTGCAGCATTTTATATTTTGCATCTCTGTGCCATTGTCTGCCTTGTTAAATTATAAGCCGAAAACAAACGTACTGTTAATATGTCGCCAGGGCACGTGACCAGAATGCAATTTTTGTAGCGTCCAGCATAATAATAGAATGTATCATAACTGTGATTGCCCATGTTGTAGGATAGACCGGTCCTGTTCCATTGTATCTATTGCAGAAGACACAATGTTGCCCAGTCAATAAATTCTGGATGTTCGTGTGGGGATGCCATTATCGACCACTGCCATCCCCTTTTCTAGGTTCACGCAATCTCTCCGCAGCCTCCTGTTGAGAGATTTTCCAAACTTTGCTGTAAATGGCATATAAGAAACGTTTACTATGTGGTTTCTAGGGACGTTGCAAAAATTCCCTCTGATCCATGTCATCTGAAAGAAAGGTCAAGTGTTCTTGCACCTGGGACAGTGTTGAGGTTCCAGCCAATCTAGGCATAACTTCCCAAATCTGTAGGAAGTCACCACCCCCGGATGTTCTTGTACATAGCGTTGGTCCGGCCTATGGACAGTAAACCCTTCGGCGGTACCCTTGAATATGGATTGACACCCATTTGTGTCAATAGGCCAAACTAACCATCCCTTCCAATTGGGGTCTGATGAATTGTATGAACCTTCATGTATGTCATTCAGTGTATCCTCGCTATGTTGTGTATAGTTTTGCCATCCTGCAAAGTGTGAAAGCAAGGGAATTCGAGACGTGTTCAAGTCTTTAATCTTGGCTAATCCAAGACAAGAAACTGTTGCACTGTTTAGTCCAGGAAGATAATTTGCTGTAGTTTGAGACATGCTCCAAATAATGTCTCTGTTCCCTGAATTTGCCAATCTTTAGTCCCTCAGACTGATTTTGTGTCTGTGGTGTCCCTCCAAAAGTTGAAACCTTGTAAACACAGCTGGGAAATAAAGGAAGCAGAGTATCTCAGTTTCGTGTTAGTGAGCATATTTCTCTTTGCATGTGTAGGTGCAAACCTATAATAGTGAGGTCGGGTCTGAAGTGTTAAACATAGAAAAATAAGCAAACTTTTGTGCAAATGTTTGTGAACTACCTTTCTATGGTGTTGGGCAATGTTCCCATTGATAAGTAAAAACATCACGTGGAATACTTGTGCAAGAAATGATGACCATAGTGTTGGTAACAATACATGGTGTCAAAATCTGATCTCTCATCATACAATTCATTCTTGGAATATGCAGCATTTTGTTCTAAATGAAACAACATGCTTTTCACAGTTTCAAAATCACAATCAGCAGAGACTGTACTGTAGGTGATGATATAATTCAAAGAAGATGTGGTATTTTCAAAAGTTTAGTGGGACCAAATACATCATATGAAACCCTATCCCCTAGACTTACTTTATTCGTTCTGTTTTGTAATCTACAGATCATAAAAGTACAAAAGGATATAAGTACATTTAAAACCATATTAAGTTAAATAGATCTAATTTCGTTAGAATCTGACAAATTAATTAGTCAAGTTAAAAAAATCACATCAGTTAAGTCCTTTAAAAACCATTTGAAGATATGTAAGCATATTAGATGCCAATATCATTAATAGAAACAACGTGACAATCAATCATTCACATATGGTCATAAAATAGCCCATACATAGTTGGCCATTAAAATTAACTAGATTAACATGTTTCATGTGCAGTGAGAGCCATATTTTACCTTATTCTTAGACAGGCTAGCAAGAAAGAGGCTGTTGCAAAACAGGTATTTGGATCTTAGAGTTGTTTTATATACAATAATGCTGAGCGGCATTGCCTAAACTTTAGCGTCTTTAGGATTGGGTGGATAAATCTATCTCTTTCCTTCTTGTAAAGCACATAGAAAAAAATTATATGAAGGTCTGACTGCATCGACTCCCTATCACATGGGCATGCCGACAGGTCAGAGCTCCTATACCTTCTTGAAGGATAACCAAACATCAGTGTAATTAAGTTTAGGCGGAATCTTAGCAAGATAAATCTGTGTTGTCTATTTCCAATGTTATATAAGTAGGAGAAATCCCCCACAATTATAGGTGGTAATTGAAGATGTAGCATCACTGATTTCTTCTGCTGTTTTCCTTCCTGGCGCTGATATGCTGCCTTTAAGAAGAACATTTTCTTCAGTTTGTACTTCAAAGTTATTCTACACAAGTTAGGACTAGTGAACAATTCCTCTAAACCTAAGGCAGCTAGGTTTACCCTCACATACTGAAGACAAGGGAATTTACATGCATTTTCCAAAGCAATACCATTTTTAATTATAAGCTGCATTAAATCTACAGTATCTCTGCGCCATATTGAGTGCCACAAAAGTATTGGGGCGATCTTGATTATATCTGTTCTATACGGTAGTCCTGCTTCCGTGTGGCAAATGTAATTCGAACACGATCTGGGGAGAGAAAGTATTTTCTTTAAAAAACGGTGCTCTAGATTTTGGAGTTGCATTGCCGGGACCATTCCCCATATGCCTGCCCCGTATGTATTGTATTATATTGTAATTGCATTTTTATAGTGCTTACTACCCTTCTTAGGTAAAATAATGGAGACATTTGTTCATAAAGAATTAACCAAATTCTTGGAAGAGCAACAAATCCTTCACCCGCTTCAATCCGGTTTTCGCCCTAAACATTCTTCGGAATCGGCTTTTCTGAAAATATCTGACGGCCTTAAAATGATTGCCGATCGAGGTAAGAAAGCGGTCTTGATTCTTTTAGACTTATCAGCTGCATTCAACACTATTTCTCATGACATCCTGTTGAAACGTCTCGAATGCAACGGTATTTCCGGTCTTTCCTCGCTAATCGGAGACAGGCAGTCCCCTTGGGTGCGTTTTTGTCCCCAGAATGTCACATTACAGCAGGCGTCCCTCAAGGATCTTCTTTAAGTCTGTTGCTGTTTAATGTGTATATGACCCCTCTTATCGCTTTGATTAGATCGTTCGGGATAGAGGTTATGTCATGTGCAGATGATACCCAGATGATCCTCTCCATAGAGAATGGCTCCGTGGAGGCTAAAACAAACTTTAAACGCTGTTTGACCGCGGTTCTTCAATGAATGAGGAACAATCAGTTAAAATGCAATACGGACAAAACAGAAATCCTCCCGATAGGGACTGACGTCCTATTCCAGACGTCCAAATGGTGGCCTGATGGAGCAACACCTCCGCCGGATGTGGTGAATGTTGCTAGAAATTTGGGAGTACAATTTGATACTTCCCTCTCTTTCCTACCGCATATTAAAGCAGTGGCGGGAATGTGTTTTAGTCTGATAAAATCTTTAAAAAAATGTTCAAGTTTCTCCCCCTGCCAGCAAGAAAATCTGTGGCTGTGGCCTTGATACTCTCATGCATTGACTATTGCAATGGTCTCCTGGCAGGTGTCAAAGCTATTTAAAAAAAGCTACAGGTGGTGCAACATGCAGCAGCACGATTAGTGCTCAAACTCCCCAGAAGATCCTCAGCCTCTGTGGCCTTAAACAGCCTTCATTGGCTCCCGGTGCATAAGAGACTTCTCTTCAAGTTTCTCCTGATCAGCTTTAGAGCTAAATTTAATATGGGGCCTAAATTTCTGACAGCACGTTTTGTCCCATATACAACTACAAGAATACTTAGGTTCTCTTCAGCAAATTTGCTTAAATTGCCTAATTTCAGATATAAATTGAAAGGTGCTAAGACAGTGGCTTATCTGGGAGATAGAGCCTGGAATAGGCTTCCTGCTCATCTTAGATCATGTAACACTGAACTTTTATTTAGGAAAGCTTTAAAAACATGGATTTTTGGTACCTCTGATGAATGTTGTTTTGCTCTGATCTGATTTTCTTGTTTGGAATTCTCCTCCTCACCCGTACGCTAGCGCCAGGATACTCCTCACGGAGTGATAGCTGCGCTTTATAAATAAATCCTCAAATTCAAATAAACGCTTTTTTCGGCGAGTATCACGCTACTCCGGGACTCGTAGAGGATTAGTGTTGAATTAGTATAGTGAAATATGCAAGTAAGTTTTAAGTGGTGGATAGGTTAGTCAGTTATTTGAATTCGGAAGGATAGCAGAAGGATAGAGGGAAAAAAGGTTTGTATTTATATAGGGCTTGTTACCCCTGATGGGGTGTTGAAGCACGCTACTCCGGAAACCCATAAAGGATTAGTGGTGAATTAGTACGGTGAAATATGAAAGTAATTTGAGTGGTGGATATTAGTCAGTTATTTGGAGTGAGAAGGACAGCAGAGGGATAGAAGGGGAAGAAAGGTGTGCATTCATATAGCACCTGTTATCCCTGATGGGTGTTGAAGCACTTTTCTGGCGAGTAGCACGCTAATACGGAACCCATAAAGGATTAGTGTTGAAAATTAGTATAGTGAAATATGAAGTAATTTCAATGGTGGATATGTTGTTCAATTATTTGGATAGAGAAGGGTAGGTGGTGGGATAGAAGAGGGAAAGAGGTTTGTATTTATATAGCGCTTGCTACCCCTGATGGGATTTTGAAGCATTTTCTTGGCGAGTAGCGCGCTACTCCAGAACCCATAAGGATTAGTGTTGAATTAGTATGGTGAAACATGAAATCAATTTGTGTGGTGGATATGTTAGTCAGTTATTTGGATTGAGAAGGGTTGGGGAGGGGTAGAAAAGGGAAAAAAGGTTTGCATTTATATATAGCGCTTGTAACTCTGAGGTGTTGAAACGCTTTATTGGCGAGTAGCACGCTACTCTGGAACCCATAAAGGATTAGTGGTGAGTTAGTATAAAGGAATATGGATTTTGATAAGTGAATATATTAGTCTGTTATTTTGATTGAAAAGGATAGTGGAGGGATAGAGTGAAGGACTTTTTTTATTATTTCTTTTTTTTTTTTAGGTCATAGCAGTAGGAGGAGGCTTTTGGATGAGTAAAAAGGGTTTTTGGAGGGGAAGAGTCAGAGGGAAGAGTTTAGAGGTTTGTTTTGGGGGATCGGTATAGTAAAAGAGGTGTCAGATTATGCAAGAAGGGGTAGAGTAGGAGAGAGTCTAGAAAGGCTTATTTTGGGGATCATAGTAGTGGTATGGGATAAATGAGAGAGTGGATGTAGAGGATATATTGATAGATGTATAGGGTGCGAAATAGGGTAGTGCATTGGAAATGCCAAATTAGAAGGAAGTGATCAATATATAGATCCATAAATACATTGAAAGTATATAGATGCATAAAGGAGGTAAGTATATGTCATTTAAGATATTGATGGAGGTACAGGATGAGAAATAGGGTAGTGCATGGGAAATGCTTTTTAGGAGAAAAGTAAGACACACAGAGCCAAGTACATGGAGGTACATAGATGCACAATGGAAGCAAGTACATGTAGATCAAAGATGATTTTTTTTTTTTTACAACATAATTATTCTACATGTTTATACAAAGCAATACACAGAGATAGGTACATATCTATAGTGAGAATACATTGTGGGTGAGTATTACTGAATGGGTACATGGGCAGCATTTCTGGCCCTTGTCCCGACCAGTCTCGAACAGACTCAAACAGGCAACTGCCCTTGTCCTCTCAGCCCTTAACAGGCTCAAACAGGCGACTGCCCTTGTCCTCTCTGCCCTTAGCCTCGACGCCCGGGCTATGGCTCTATCCGTAAACCCCAAGTAAATATTGTTTAGCTGGTGAACTCACCAGGAGTATGAGTTCTGGGTGGAGCTGGGATGCCTTTGGATATATATGTAATTACTGTAATGGACACTGGCCTCTGGACGATCTGGGCCTCAACTGTTTAACGTGTATAATGAATATGCCTACTGTGTAATGACATTATGATTTGGCTTGGAGATTCCCATATGCTGCACTGCACTCTGAACTTTTCGTTTTCTGTTTTTCTGTTGCTGTAATTTGCTTGCTCTGATATTAAGGGGAATGTATTTGCATTGTCGTAATAGGCAAGCTGGTTATTGCTTTGTTTTTTATCTTGCCTTTCTCTTTTGGCTATGTACATGTTACATTGAAATGCAAATAAACAATTTTACACACACAAAAAAAATCAGTCAACATGGTAAAAAGGAAAATGACATCCATTTTGCCTGACTAGAAAGGTAACATTTTTTTCCTGTAACTATGGTACTCCATTATGACCACAAGCATATTCCCCCACTGGTCTAGTGGCATCCCATAAAATCATAAGTATAAAATCCAGAAATAAACTGAGATATATGTATTAAAAGAAAAGGGTTTCCCTCTTTTAAAGTAAATGTATAAAACACCGTAAACACTGTACCTGCGCAATTTCTCAGTATTATTTGAAGCTCAATGCGAGAGCAAACTTTTCTGACTCACATCTTTAGTTTTGTTAAGACACTACATTGCTGTCATTCATGCACAATTGGCTGCAGAGAGTCTTTGCCGGGTATATTGACTTTATAACAGCTAGTAATTTTGTGCCCAGTCTGCTAGCGAAAGAATTTATTGCTTCCATGCTCCTTTCTATCCCCAGAGCTCTATTTTCCACCATATTAGCCCAGGACTGTTTTTGTCAAAAATGGACCCCTAAATATGAAAGTCAATCACCTCTAGTCTCCTCAGGCCAAGGGCAAAAGATTGCGATCGCTTTACCACAGGAGTACCTACTATAAGAACAAAAGACTTTGCTTCACTTACTTTTAGACCCACTGAAGCCATATGGGAAGCATAGGCAGTTATCAGTCGTTGAATAGCCACTCCCGTATGAGCTATTAATACCGCGTCATCCGCATATGCGAGAATCGGTATGGTTTGGGAGCCAAAAGTGGGAACATCTAATATATCTCCTGTCAATGTGGCACCAATCCAGTTTGTGTATAAAGAAAGGAGGAAGGGTGCGAGCACGCACCCCTGCTAATGCCCCTTGCGATCTTAAAAGAGCGGGTGCACTCCCCGTCCTTCCCATACCTGACACTGGCAGTCGCATTTGTATACAGCTGCCGAATAAAACAGGTGAGTTCTGGGTCCACCCCCATTTCCTCCATTTATCCCACAAGCGGGAATGGTTTACGCAATCAAAAGCAGAACTTAGGTCCATAAAAACCCAAAATATCTGCCCTTGTTTTGCTCTGGTATATTTATCAGTTATCATAGCTAGGTTAAGGCACTTGTCTATAGTGCCTCTACCAGTCTGAAAACCATATTGCGCCTGCATCATGATCTTATTCTCCTTTGCCCACTCTTCTAACCTCTTTAGTAGTAGGCATCCCATTAGCTTTTCAGTAGTATCCAATATTGAAATGGGTCTATAGTTCTGTGGTTTTTGTTTGTCGGCCTTTTTAAATTATAGGAACAATAATGCTAGTGTTCCATGAGGCTAGGGGGTGGTTTTCGCAATTTCATGAAAAACATTAGTTATTAGAGGGGCCCATAAGTCCTGGTGGTTGAGAAAAACATCTATGGGGGCACCATCGGGGCCAGGAGCCTTTCCACAAGTACACTTATCCAGCCCCCTAGTAACGTCCTGTACTAAAAAGGTCAGATATTCATTTTAATGAGTCAAAAATCTCTTCAAAATGGGCTATCCATTTATCTTTGCTTACATGAGTATCTAGAGAAGGGTCACAGTTTTTTTAAAGTTTTTTTTTAAGTAAGCAGCGTTGAAACCCTATCCCAAACTATTCCTTCAGGAACTGGAACTGCTGTAATGTTCACAAGGGACAGGTCTCTTTGTTCACGATGAGATGACATGTAGTTTCAGGACCAAGTTCACATGTTGTACTGCAGATTGTTCTGAGAGATAGTGTCCATTCAGGAGCAGGAAAAAGACACTTACTACACCTATCCACAGGACGAGGAACAGTCGACCAAGTGCAATCCAAAGCTGTAGCCAAGGAGAAACAATGCAAGTCTATTCAGCCAAAGGTAGAAGTTATATACTTTTTCTTTGTAGGAAACAGCATCTGGCGGTGACTCAGGTTCACTCTGATCCAGTGAGAATTTATCAGAATCGATGAAGCAGCCAGATGCTGTTCAATCTGTCTTTAGTAGCTCAGCAGGTTTTGTTGAACTGGCAGTTGACTCATTTTGAGACGTATTCACATAGATGTCGGTATTAGGATGAATAGAGATCTGTGATTCATTTGTGCTGCTTTGTTCAGTGTCGACTGGTACGAGTTCCATTCCATTGTTGGCAACTCCGGTACTTCGTACAGTAAAATCTTCAAACGTTTTTAGTCTTTCTGAACTTCCTGTGTGGTAGCGAGAGGAGATAGACTGCAACCCAGAAGCCCACGCGGCCTGCTATTCAGTATTGGCCACGTTGTGTGGTTTGATCAGATCAAGAGAGATGAATCTCTTTTCTTTTTTGCCAGCAAGAGTCGGAAGAAGTACTGTTCTTCTTCCTTCGACGGCCAGGACAGGTACAGGCTGTATGATGGCCGAAATTATTTTTTGTCCATGATCTTTTCTCTGACCAGATACCCAATCTTTGGGACCCAGGCAGGTTGTGCCGAAACTGCTTTAACTTCCCCAGTGGCAGTGCATTTTACTTGGACTTTGCTTTGTAGTGCCCGAAATTCATTGATGTTAAATGCTTTTTTCATCCGCCACTGTGCTGCCACCATCAACGCCGGGTACCCACGTTCTCATTCCAGGACCTCGTATGGAGTACGGCCTCCCAGGGAGCTTCTTGGCATGTTTAGCGCCCTCTGGACCTCATTACCACCGATCCTAATACCCTTGCTGTTAAGGATTGCTTTAAGGCCCGGTTTTTCCTCTCCACAATCGAAATTCTCTCGGGATGATGCAGAGAGGAATACCACAATGCAACACCCAATCTTCCCATGGCTTCCTTGTAAGCCCGAGAGCTGAATGCGGGGCCCTGGTCAGAATATAATGTGCAATTTGCGTATGTTCCTCTAAAGACTCGCAAAACCGTTGTATCACAGTTCGGTTATCAGCCGAGCACTGAGGCCAAACCCATAGGAATCGAGAGGATGAATCCACTGCCACCGAGATGAACTTGTAAGCCCCATCAGATTGTAAGGGGCCTCAGTGGTCCAAATAGACACATGCAAGAGGTCTGTCTGATATCGGTAGTGGTGTTTGTGGCGGACGTGCTATGGCGGAACCCTTCATCTGGTGACAGATGTCGCACTTAAGGAGAAAGGCCCTGGTCTGCATGGTAAGACCTGGCCACCAATAACATTGTTTCAGTAGTGACAGTAGTGAAACCGTCAGTAATACCTGCCTGTGCTGAACCCAGACCCTCGTGTGCAGCTAGTACTAAACCTAATCTGCGATCCAGGTTTAGTATGACTGTATCCCCCACTCCTGGAATTTGAGCATAAGGTTTATTTTGTGCATTTCACTTGTAGGAGTTCTTGAGTGGAAAACCTTTTGTCAAAGCTGTGCTGTTTTTACGTGAAGCGATGACTGCTATCATCTGTCCATCTGCTCTTGTGCTAAAACAAGTGATTGTAGCTAAGGCAGCAGTTCGCACTGTCGACATGGCTGCTTCATCAGCCAATGAGTTCCCTTCAACGTGCATGCCAACACGATGACTCAGCGTAGGAATCACGTTAGTCCGTGGCAAGCCCTTTTTCAGCTCTGCCACTTGTTCACATAGTCATTGATGCTTTATTGTGCAACCTTTTGAATCTCTGAATCCATTCTGGCCCCAGTAGTGAAGATATTCATTGTATGACTGGGCACAATAAAATGAATTGCACACAGTTAGTGTGGGGAATTCTCGATTTATGTTTTTTAGTGCCAGTATCAGGCTTTTAGTTCTGCCAGCTGAGCCATGCAATCTCCTAGAGACTGCGTCTGCACATTGCTAGGACTGAACTTACCATCCCGCATAAGTCCCTTTAAAATCGCACAAGCTGCGCTGTATTCCTTCCTACGGCTGGCTGAGCTGAACAGTCAGTGTAAATTATGTATTCATAACGATCTAGAGGCATTTTTTCATTCGGAAGAGGGTATTCTTGTTCGTACTGTAGAAATGCTTGTGTTTTTAATGTAGTCAGATTTGTAGTCTACATCTGTTGCAGGGTGAGAATTATCCCACTGTACCCATCATGGATGCAGTGCTTTAGCGTTCTGAACGGTTGCTTTAGAAACCGCCTCAAGGTTGGTACTTTAGTCACGACAATTATTTGTTTCCTCTGAGTCAGTGCTCTTTCTCTCACTACAGCAGTCTGTACTGCTGTCAGTTATTTTTAAGTTGATGCAAAGCGCATCTCAGCTTTTTTGTACAAATTAGATTTGTATGCAATTAGTACAGTTTCTCCTTCATTGAAGGTGAGGTGTACCCAGATTGTCCCGCAATTACTCGGATCACCAAATTCGGAGTGTTTACACGTGTGTAAATATTTCTGTGTTCCTGTGTCCAATGTTGAACTGATAAATGGGGTCTAATTAAGTCGTAGAGAGGTTTCACCTTTTCTGCGTAATCCAAAATGTACGTTCCTCCAAAATTCTAAATGGATTGTAAGTTTTTAGAGTCTTTGGAGGTTGGAGCAGCGCACATTTTTCTAAAAATAAATTGCTGCCATGCATTTCCTTTCATTTTAAAGCTCATATCCTAAAAATAGGACATTGAGGTGGGCAATTATTGATTTCTTAAAGAACAATTTGTAGCCTACTGAGGTGAACCCCAAAATTGTTGTTCACCCTCGCCAAATGATCCAATAGTTCATCATCCTTCAGATAAATATCATCTACATAGGACAATGCCTCCTCATCAAAATTTGGAAGTAACTCTGATACTCTTGATAAAACAACCCAGGCCTATTCGTGTACCCTTAGGATAGTCTACGCTAAAAATGCTGTCAAATATCTGCTCTCCGGCGCTATATTTTGGCAAAATAATCCATTTGAGATATCTAGTGGTGTTTTGTATTTTTTCTGCACAATGTTATTCATTAAACAAGCACTGTGTGCATTTTGTACTGCAAATGTTTTTGTGCATGTGTTCAAATGCTTGTAGTCTAAAACTAGACGGTATAAATTGTCAGTTTCAAAAAAGGATTGTTCATAGAGGAGGATCTGAAAGAAAGTTAGTTATAGATTCCTTACCTTCGAATTACCCCGAGGTGTCAGACTGGATCCGGAAAGCTTTTCGTCAGCAGTACCCCTGCGCGTCGAAAGGTGGCGTCAGTCGGCTCCGCGTTCGTCGTTGTCGACGGGATGACGTTGCAGTACCTACATAGACGCCGCCCTCGCACGTTGACGTCAGTTTTTTCTTTTTCCGTGCCAGCCAGCCCAATCTGGAGAGAGCGCTACCGCCAGTCACTTTTTGTCTGACTTTTTGTGACTTTTGTTGACACAGTTTTCGAGTCTTCGACTCCTGGTGCACGTCAGGGATGCCCGGCTTCAAGGCTTGCGGTTCCTGTAGCCGACTGATGTCGGTGACGGATCCGCACACGTGTGCCTGTTTTGCTTGGAGCGCGACCATGACCCCAAGTAGTGGTCAGACTGCCGGACCATGAATCCGAAGTCTTTGGGGGAGCGGTCCCGAAAGCTTCTAGAGGCCAGGCAGTCGGCTCCGCGCTGTTCAAGGACCTGGTCGTGAAGGTCGAGGGACCGGTCGCGGACTTCTTCCAAGTCTTCGCACTCTGGGTCAGGTAAGACGAAGCACAAGAAGAAGTCGAAGAAGCATCGTTGCTCTTTGACTTCTCCCCGTCCGTCGGCCGACATGACGAGGGATGCAGGTGGTGCCCTTCCCACAGCTCCACGTGCAGAGTCTACTCTGGGTTTCCCTCCTTTCCTGGGACCCGGAGCGACCCCTGCCCAGCTTCGCCAATTTTACGAAGCAATGCATGCCATCTTTGGGCAGCCCGACTCCGCCGGCGCACCTTTGGGCCCCGCAGACTCAGCTGGGGACCTTGGGCCTTCGATGCCGTTGGCTCTGGCCCTGGCACCGCAGGGTCCCCTTGGATCCAGGCCTGGATCTGGATCGGCACCAGTCGATCTATTACACCTCCCTCGGCGCTGAATCCACTGGCACCACGTCCGCAGCCGATGCCGGTTGTCTCCCCAGCCGGCATCGACCCCGGCCTCCACCGCGAGGTAGACACGGAGCCGGACCGACACCGGATCTGGCGCCGATGGGTACTTTTCTGCCCCTGTTCTACCCTGGCTCTTTGAGACCAGATTGGCAGCCAGAGGAGGTGAGGAGGACTGGGAGGGGTCTCCAGTTGAGCTATGAACCGGACTGGAGAGAGGAACTGGGGGAAGCCAGTGGTCTGGATACATCACCAGACCATGGCATGTTGTCTCCTCCTACCCTGGATACGGAGGAGGGAGCGTCTTACGCCGTGGTGTTGCGTAAGGCGGACGAGGCTCTCAACCTCGAGCTACCTACGATGGCAGTCAGTATTAACCTCCTGACAGAGGTCCTTCAACCGTCAGCAAGCTCCTAGGAGCCCCTGCTACCGTTTAATGAAGCCCTCACTGACATCCTTTTGAGCACCTGGTCCAGGCCCAACACAGGAGCTCCTGTGGATAAGATCATTGCCCGGCTCCGGGCGACCCTACTTTCCTCTCCCAATACCCCACCCCTGAGAGCTTGTTGGTCCAAGCCTCCACCTCCAAAGGCACATTCCCTAACGCACCACCTGATAGGGAATCCAAAAAGCTGGACCATCTTGGGAAGATGTTTTCTTCTTCCAGCTTGGAACAGCGGTCAGTAAACACCACATGTCTGTTGAACCGTTACACCCACTCCGTGTGGGATACAGTGGCACAAGTGCTGCCCTAGTGCCCGGCTGTACTCTCCCATGCAGTTGCCGAACAGAGAGACCCTGTGCATGGAGCTCGACCATGACTCAGTCGTGCTCCGACTGCCAAGCCATGGTGCCAAAAGCTTTGAGGGAGCAGTCCCTAAAGATGCTTGTGGCCCGGCATCTGAACCGAGGAGGCACCTTGTCGGTCTCGATCTCAGACCAGGTCTCGGTCGAGAGGAAGGTCCGAGCACCGTTCCAGCAAATCGAAGTCCTCTTCGTCGAAATCGTCAAAGTTGGGTAAGAGGCACCACAAAAAGCACACTAAGTTGAAGCGTGCTTCGAACTCACCCCGCCTGTCTCACGAAGCGACGGAGGCAGCTCGGTGTACGAGGCCCATCTCCACGGAGCGTGTTCCTGGGTCGGCTCAGCGTTTCCCTCCTTTTCCAGGTCCTGGAGCGAACTCCCACCCAGCTCAGTTTTACCATACCAGGTCTGCCATATTTGGGTGGCCTGACACTGCCAGCGTGCCTTCAGACCCCGCAGGCTCAGATATTGGAGGAGTCTCCATAGGTTCCGTGCCTGCTGCTCCGGCGCCTCGGCCTCAGACTGGACCCATGCTCAGGTCCGGACCTGCGCCGATTGCACCTCCACAGTGACCTTCCTCAGCGACCTTCCCCAGCGCTGCGTCCAGTGCCAAGGTCCTCAGTGTCGACTATGCCCACCGGCGGCGTCGCCCCAATTCTCATACCAGACAACATGGAGCCGATCGGGCGTCCTCCAACGCCAAGATCAGCGCCGGTCGGGCTGTACGGTGCCATGTCGTTCAACCTGCCCTTTTATGAAGGGTTGGGGATGGATGAAGAGGATTGGGTGGGGATGCAGGATCCCTTAGAAGTCCAGCAGTTGCAAGAGGCAGACTGGTATGAGGAAATGAAGATGGCTGCCAGAGGAGAAGCACCGAAGATGACCTCCTGAGGGGACGGGATCGCCTTTGGCCAAAATCCTGGGTTTTCCCACATCCACGACCTCGCAACAAACGTAATTACCTCGCTACATACACTACACATGCAACAGCAATTTTTACCTTGAGAGAAGAGACGTAGCGGATGGGCAATCGACTTTGTTCTTGCGGTGTCATCTCAGCGCACTGACGAACTCCACCGAGGCAGTTCTGAAATGCAGCGATTGAGGTGAGGAATAGATAGGTTGCGCTGTTAGGGGAGGGCTGCCCTGGTTTGAATGTGGTGAGCCTGTCGGGCCAAGGCAGAGGGCTGCCGGAGAGCTCACTTGCCTAGCTGTACACCTTGGCGGTAAGGAGCAGAGAGGTTGCGCTACTGGGGGAGGGCTGACCCCGATCGGAAGAGTGAATACATCCGGATCTCGGCCGTGGAGGAGCCAGATGCTTCAGCGACCCCGCCGCTGGTTCAGCACAGGGGTGATGTGGTCGCACTCATATGGAGCGTAACTAGAGGAGTCCATTAAACTGGGGCACATTGGCAACCACGTCAGGACGAGGCAGAGCAGCAGAGTCCCCAGCGTTTGAGACAATGCCGGAGCAGTGCGATTGTGCACGGAGTTGGTGAGGAGCCACTGTGGAGCGCTGGGCGATTGCTACCTACAGATTGCATGAGAAAAGGAAGAGATAAAGAGGAATTGATATGTAAAGGTTGATAAATGATAGAAACAGACAAGAACAGTGTTGGGATTCACTAGGGAATTACCTGGGATTATTGCCCCAGACATCTTTTCTCCTCACTTTACTCTCAAGAAAAAAAAATGGCCTCCGTGAACAGATCAAGGCTATGCCCCCTCCAATAATAGTAATAGAAAAAGGACATATACCCTCGGGGAGATAGGAAAACTGATGAACAAAAAAAACAGGACTACACTGTAAGCTCCTAGCAATGAGGCAGCCATATTGGAGTCGTTTTCAATCAGTGTTTTTTTATCAATCTGCGATGTTTATCCCCCATCACACATTATTCAACCAGCCCAGGAAAGGCATAGTAAAAGGCATCCTCCTAGTTTTCCTCCTACCACAAGACAGACATAGCAAGAGAGGATAGAATAGATATGGATTGAATTCATAACACACAAATATGATGGGGACAAATCTGAAATTGGCAGGAAGAAATTCCTATACTACATCATACCCCCCTAATCTCTCTAAAAAAAACCTTTAAACACAATTTGCTTAGAAAAAACCCAGAAACTTTCATCTCAGACCCCTCCTTAAACATAAAAAGGGTGCCATTATTAACGACCTAATATTTTCACTACTAAAATGGCGCAATACCTCGACTAAATTGCTAAACTTACAGGAGGTGAGAAACATTCCATACAGCACTAAGATGCTGATAACACCCTCTCGAAAACTAAGGAATGCACTGAATATAACATGCTACAAAAACTGCACGATATACAAGCCGCCAACAAAGATCTAGAACTATTTGACAAATACTTCACGATTTTAAAAGAATGCATTCTTAAAAGCCCTCCCTCAGAAACCCAGCAAAACAGCAACTCACAAGTTACCTCACACATGAGTCAATCTGCTAAGGTAGATTCTGTGATCGCTAAAGAGCCCCAGCAGTCGAAACAGGAGTCCAGGATCCCCAAAGCTAGGATCAACAGCCTGCAACACACTAAAATAGCATTACCTCCCACTAACCCCTGGTCCCCTAGCCCCAGTCCTAGCCCCAACATCAGACCGTACCTTATTTTGGAAAAACACGGTAGGATTGAATCAGCAGTCATTGCCCAGGACAACTGGATAGGTAATTATATGGTTGATAATAAGAATCTTGAGATAACATTAACAAATAGGAAAATATCTTCAGAAAAGACAAAAAGTAGCCTCAATCTCCCAGAGATAGAATTACCCATCATACTAAACTGGTTCACCCCAACAACGTCCTTCCCGATTGGAGTTATCGAATCTCATCTCTCAATCGAACAAGACTTACAAGGCCTTGCAACTCGCTGTCAGAGAAATGAAGAGCATGTTACATCTCTCAGGAAAATATCTCTTAAAAAATGGAGCTTATTCAAAAATCAGTACACGAACCCCATAGCAAGCTAAATACTATCCCAATGTCGACAAACAGACTACACCAACCTCGCAATCAACTTCGATATCTGACAGATGCTGAGATATAAATCATATTACTATCATATGAACCAACACCTCATCTCCCCCCTAAGGTAGACAAACATAACATTCAATCAGTCCTAATTAACGCAAATAGAACTGTAAAGACTAACCACAAAACACCAAACCTCAAAAACCTTTAAAAAAAAAGTGTCTTTGATTCCCGAAAAGCAAGACTTTAATAAGGGTCATCCCACAGAAACCCATATCATGTCTACTACTTAACTGTCGCTCACCGAAGAAACATGCCGCACACATAGCCGACCTCATCTTAAACCAGGAGATCGACGTAACTATCCTAACAGAATCATGGCTATCGGAATCATCCTCCCCATGCCTTGATCTATTAGTCCCCCTCCCCCCCCCCCCAAACAACAGCATTGTGAGACTAGACAGGCTAATCAAAACAGGTGGAGGCATTACAAAAGAACATTCGCACCCCCTCGAGTCATGTGAACACCTCGGTTTGTCCTTAAGCTCCATAGATGACCAACTTTGCAAACTTCACACAATTTACCACCCCCCCAGGCAAAAACACCATGTTCATAGACTAGCTTATAGAAATCATCACAGCAAACTACTCCTCAACCCAATTATATTTTCTTAGGAGACTTCATTATTCACTGGGACGATAAAATAATACTCCGATCAGTTTGCCCAAAGACTTCCTTGAAGATCAATCTTTGGTTCAAGAATGCCAGCTACCAACCCATACAAAAGGCTCTACATTAGATTAGATCATCTTTAAGGAAAAAGCTGTTGATACATTCGAGATCATCCCTCGTGACTGGTCAGATCATCACATCATTACCTTCCAAATACCCTATATAAAAAGGAAAACCGCCTCAAAATCAATCAAACCCAGAAAATGGATTCGTAAAACCAAGGGGCTCAATATGGAGAATCTTGTAGCACGATGTGAGAAGGAACTGCAACCTCCTAATAACCTGTCGGATGTCAGTGAACTCATGGAATACTACAACACCACGATGACGATAATAATTGAGGACATAGCCCCTTTAAACCTCAAAAGAATACCAGACTACCAGACAAAGATAAAAACCCTTGGTTTAATGGCTCCCTCAATGAAGAAAGATGGTCACTCAGACTAACAGAACGAAAATGGAGACAACACCCATCCTCACCCCATCTAAAACAACTAAGACAGGCCAGAAACGCCTATAATAAAAGTATTTTAAAATCAAATAAAAACTTCTTTAGAAGAGAACTGGATAATGCAAATAACAGATCGAGGAAACTCTTTGACCTGCTAAAAGATCAATCCAACAAACGCCCTTCTAGAACCAAAACCGAACATCAGTTGTGAAGAATTCTTTTTCTTTTTTTACAGCCAAATCCTTGGAGGTAGAGCTCAAAAATGCTGTGGCGATCCCTTTGATCCACGAGCACTCCAGCTAAGCTTCACCCTCAACTAGTTCTGGTAATGCCCAAAAAAAATGCATTATGGTCAGAATTCAAGTTGTATGACTACAAAGATATTGCCAAAATTATTTCGACCATAAAAACAAACAATCATTTCAATGATCCTATACCCTCAAAATGTTGGGCTATAATAAACCATTTGCTCATCCCCTCTCGGACAAAGATTATAAATGCTTCGCTTTCGCATGGCTCTTTACCAGACTGCCTAAAAACAGGGCAAGTCATTCCAATCTTAAAAAAACCTTCTGAGAACCCCTCCGACCTTAACAACTTTCGACCGGTAACAAACATTCCCATGCTAGCCAAAGTTATGGAAAAATGTGTTCAACAACAGAGCCAACACATTTCGGAGTTCAAACTTCTGAATGACACATAGATAGGAATGAACTACTCCATCCGTTCCAATCAGGCTTCAGAAGGGCTCACTCCACTGAGTCAGCATTGCTTATGGGCTCTGAAACCCTGAGAATACATGCAGATGAAGGACAGACAGCCGCACTGATCCTTCTGGATCTCAGTGCGGCGTTTGATACCGTCTCTCATAAACTTCTCCTCCATAGACTAGAGACGTGCGGTGTGAGGCATATGGCTCTAAGCTGGCTGACATTGTTTCTCTCCTGTGAGAAGTTGGCCTGATGTATGATGTCACTAGTTATAGTGTACACCTTATATCAGTCCAAATACCCTTATGGTGATTGGTTGTAAAGTCAACCTTATAGACCAGCTATCCTAGTGGTAGCATGGACAAGAGCAGTCTTAGGCTAAACTCTGAATGGCATGTGAAGCCAGCTGTGATACCATATATAATCCCTTGAATACCAAATGAAAGGACACCACAACAGATATATATATAAAATAAAGTGTATTTATTCTAAGCAAACCCTCAGCACTCTTTATGAGTTTAGAGGTAAGTACAACACAGTCTTATTAATGCATACAGTAAGTCACACAGGTAAGTAATACAGTTAGGCCCTAGGGGCCACGCAAACCATATACTAAATAAGTGGTATAAGAACCACTGTCACGGAAATAGAATAGGCCTAGGCCTAGGGAATCGCTGGGGCTACACTACACTAGCGTTAGTTAGGGAGTGGGAGGCCCACGGGATTCGTGTGCAGAGTGGAAACACTCACGCGTAATGCGTAAAAGTCAATAGCAATGTTACAGTTTAGAAATAGATAGATTTAGGACACTTCCGGAGTAGCTAGGAAGTTGAGACTTGAAAACTAGACACTAGGATAGTCACTATCCTGATGAGCACCGGAGTACCCAAGTTACCTAGCCCACAGGCTGCGGGTGCATAGGGGTGAAGATGCGTCGTTTTCGTCGTCGACTCCTATGGATGCCTGAAGAAAGATGCTGACAGGCAGTCAGTGAAGAGTGTCCGGTGGATCCCAAGGCTGGGATCAAGAAGAGAAGAAACCTGCAAGCAGAGGGGACAGAGTCAAGGTCACTAGCCAGTGACCACGTGGAACCAGGAAGGAACCAGGCGATGTCGTGAATAGTTGCAGGTGAAGGTGAAGCTTGTCGCTGCAGCCAGGAGGACCAGGAAGCGTCGAGGACGACCAGGACCAGGAGGCAAGCTGTCCCACGAAGGCTCTTGCTGTCGGCGGCGTCGAAGTTGGACTAGGACTCACCAAGCCTTGGCAAGCGGAACCCACGAAGAACAAGGGACTTGCTTCTGGTGCAGACCAGGAAGGTCTGGGGTGCTTCTTCTTTGCAGAGAAGCGGGAGCCAGTCTGGAGGAGCCAAACCAGCGCAGAAGATTTCAGGGAGCGTCGTCACAGAGGCCACTAGCCAGCGGGCAAGCAACCGGACAGACGCGGCAAGCAGGAAAATGCTGAAGGGCCCCACGCAGGACTCGTTGAGTGTGGGGGGCTGGTCTTCGGTGCAGATGGTGCTTGGGGTTGGGGCTTCTCAATCCCCGGTGCACAACTTCGAGGGTACCTCAGAAGCTGCGCTGTAAGTTACTAGCCACTTTTCCCAGGTAGCCGGTCCCACGTCGCTCGTCGCCTCCACGGATCTCAGCTCTGCTGCAGATGTGGATGAGGGTCGGAGAAGTCTGGAAATCAAGGCTCTGGTCGGGCTCTGCAGTCGGTTCCTCGTCGAACGTTTCACAAAGCAAAGGGTAGTCTCTTGATGGTGCCTGTTTGCACAGGGTAGCCACTCCTTGGCTACAAGGGAGATTCTTCAGTCTTCTTCTTTCGTCGAATGTCGAAGGTCCAGAGTTTCTGTTCAGTTTTGCAGGTTCAGGATAATCTAAAGTCTTGAGGCCCAACTCCCACTCTTATACTAATCTGGGGGGCTGGGATACCTGCTAGGTCATGCCTTATGGGTGGGACCTGGGAGGGGGTGGTTACACCCACTTCCCTTTGTCCAGTTTCGCGCCAGAGCTGGGGCTGGAGTGCCCCAGCGCCGGTTTGAACTGGACTATGCAAGGAACACCTTGTGTGCCCCAGGCATGTCTCATTCCTTTCAGCCCACCCTGCCCCAATACACTAAAGGCTGTCTGGGGAGGTGCTAGCACCTCCCCAAGCAGGAAACCTATTGTCCAGGCCTCCCTGGCTGGGATCACTCCCAGCTGCAGGAGGTCAGACTTGTGTCTGTGGCAGCAGCATCCATTTTGTGATGCTGAGGCTTTGGTCAGAGGTTACACAGCAAAGTAGGATTTTAACATGTCTCTCCCTCTAGAAGGGAGGAATAATATCCTCATCACCAGAAATGGTATGGGGGTATTATTCCAAAGTGTTAGACACCTTACACGACATGTTTTGATACAGCCCAACCATAGTTACCATAACCGTTTAAGATTATAAGGCACTTTAAGAGTATATGGTAGGCTATATCATAGAACAGCTATAAGGACATGGTTCCGAAAGCTGCAGACAGGCTCAGCTCATGCTAGAGCACCATCTCACATGTTACCAAGCACTCTGCCTCCAGGATTGTTAAGGTCTGCCATAGGAGTGACTGATAGGTACACCTGTGTCTATATATAAGGGTAGATATAGGTATACTATATCTAAGCAAGGGGTGATTACACGACCTTGCCCCAGCTGAGTGATCAGCCAGTTGTGTCTGATGGGAAGGCCAGACCAGGGGTGGCATAATACATGCTGCAGCCCCTGGGAGGCCTAGGGTACACCTATGCCCTGGGTACCTAGGGTACACTGTACAGGGTCCAATAAGGTGATCCTTACCAATTGGGAATGTACCTAGGGTACATGGAATCCATTTTAAAGAGAGAGCAGACAGCCTGAGACCCTGATTGGCAGGATCTCAGGCCAACTAAGTCGAAAAACCAGCTAGACACTAGGCAAAAAGTTGGGGGTAACCATATTCAGATATCCACCTTCCTACATCTCCTCACGAAGCTTTCAAGTCTCACAAAAAATATATACATCGGATAACATCCCCTTACCCCAAGGGGTACCACAGGGATCAATTCTAAGTCCCACTTTATTTAATATTTATGTGGGACCACTGGCTGAGAGCGTAGAGAAACATGAGGTGTCAATTGTATCTTATGCGGACGATACACAGATTATTGTGCTGCTATCACAGAACAAGGACCAAGCTGCGGCACGTTTCTCTGATTGTCTAAAAGAGGTAGCCCACTGGATGTCCGATCACTGCCTCAAGCTAAACGGTAATAAAACTGAGGTGCTGATTGTTGGTAAGACGCCATCAATCTGGTCTACCGCGTGGTGGCCGGACTGTTTGGGCCAAATACAGACCCCTAAAACAGAAGTAAAAAATCTAGGGGTTTGGTTTGATTCCGAATTGACTTTTGAGAGCCAAATCCGAAAGGTAGCCGGGAAATGCTACTCTGCTATGAAAACTTTGCGAAAGGTCTTAGATCTCCTGCCTTCCAATGCCAGGAAAACCATCGTACACTCAGTAATAACCTCTCAACTGGACTATGGTAATGTACTATATCTAGGCACTACAAAGAGAGGTTTATCCAAATTACAGAAAGTACAGAATGCGGCGGCACGTCTAGTTCTCGGCCTGCCAAGAAGAACCAACACTAAACAGACCTTGACAGCGCTCCATTGGCTTCCAGTGGAAAAAAGAATCCTGTTTAAGGCAATGTGCCACTGCCATCGCATCTTATTAAAGAAAGCCCCTAGATATCTGTTACCCCTAATTACTAGATACATACCAGGACGTAGCCTGAGATCACTAGACAAGGACCTGGTGAAGGTACCAAGAGTTGTCAGAGCGAGAATGAGGGAGCGCTCCTTCAGATACTGGGCTGCAAAATGTTGGAATAGTCTTCTGTTGGAGTTGAGAAGAGAGCCATGCGAAAGGAGATTTCGCAAGCTACTAAAGACCTGGCTATTTGTAAAACCATAGCAAGGATAGACATGGTCAATGAACTTATATAGCATCCGGACTTGCAGGCAATCAGCCACCCTCTCCAGAGATGTCTCTAGCGCGGGACACACCGTTGGTGTAACCAAGCGCTCTATAAATGTATAAATAAATAAATAAATGACTGCCCATCAGGATTCAGACCAAATCACAGTACTGAAACAGCAATTCTTCACATAGTGGATGACTCTCCACTTGCCCTAGACTGCAACAAAACCTGTCTCCTAAATATGCTCGGCCTTTCGCCTGCATTCAACACTGTAAACTATGCCAACTTACTAGAACGACTGGAGGAAAGGATGGGTCTAGTGGGCACAGTCCTAGAGTGGTTTAGATCCTTCTTAGAAAACCGATCACAAAGATTAATGGTGAACCAAACCCTATCAGCATCATCCCCAAATCTTATTGGAGTACCACAGGGAGCAACACTATCCCCTGCTCTATTCAATCTATATGTAGAACCACTAACAGAAATTTTACAGCAGGCAAACATCTCCTTCCACATGTATGCAAATGACACACAGCTATATATCAAGATTTCATCGGTGGAAGAGATCGACATCATGAACCAGGCCTTAAAGAGGAACGTTCATTGGCTAACTAATAACCATCTCAAGCTTAACCTGCATAAAACCGAATTCCTTCTGATTTCCCCCCAGAAAAGCGCTACGAGTATAATGTAATGGACCTAACTGATCACTGTGCTAAACTGTACTCCGAGTCTAGTAGACTCAACCAAGTCTCTTGGAATTATGCTAGACAAGAACCTGAACATGCGAACCCACATTAATACGATGGCAAAAAATGCCCGCTTCCATTTAAGCTATCTTAGAAAACTGAAACCTTTCATAGCTACTTCAGACCTCATAACGGCAGTCCAGGCATTAGTCATCTTGAGGATCGAATACGGATGCACAACTCTAGCAGGACTACCCAAGATTTCAACAGCCCCTTTAAAAGCATGTCTCAATGTGGCCACGAGACTTAACAGGTTCCAGAAAATTTGACCACATCACCCCTCATCTGAAAGTGCTAAATTGGCTACCTTACGAAACAAGAATCCACCTAAAGATGGCATGTATCACACACAAAGCGATGCACTACAAAACACCACTATACCTAGCCCAAAAAATCACATTAACCGGAGGCAGCAGAGTCTCTCGGAGCCATGGAGATCTCTTACTGAAACCTGTCCTCTGCCGATAGAAGAGAACTTATGACAGAGCATTTTCTGGTGCGGCGCCAATAATTTGGAACTCACTCCCCTGAGCATTAGAAGAATCTCATCCACTTCAGCCTTCAAAAAAGAAGCTAAGACCTTTCTTATGAGCAAATTCCTCCCATAATAACAGTAGACTAGACCCTGTTAGGTCACTTGCCTGATCACACACCCTGTTAATGCAAACCGATCTCTAGTATTCATTAGGACTTGTAATTATGATTAAGAAAGCACAAATGTTTCTCTCTCAAATTGATGTGTATATACATAAGGTCTTGTAAGCACAATTGTTTCTCTCAAATTGTGGTACTCTTGATATAGCTGAAAGAAACACATATTGATAGATTTCTTACCTTAGAATTACCCCCAGGCGTCAGACTGGATCCGGAAAGTTTTTGTCAGCAGTACCCCTGCGCGTTGGAAGGTGGCGTCCTGCTGCTCCGCATCCGTCGTTGGCGTCGTGGTCGCCGAGATGACGTCGCGGCAGCTACTTAGACGCCGCCCTCGCGTGCTGACGTTAGTACTTTCTTTTTCCATGCTAGCAAGCGCAGATCCGGAGAGAGCGCTACCCCTAGTCACTTTTTGAGTTTTTCGAGGCCATTTTGTCTTTTCTTTTCGAGTCGATCAACTCCTGGTGCCGTAGGGATGCCCGGCTTCAAGTCCTGCGGAGGCTGTCATTGAATGATGTTGGAGACAGAACCGCACCGCGTGCGTCTCTACTGCCTGGGGCGCAACCACGACCCCAAGTTGTGACCAGATTGCCGGGCCATGGCGCCGAAGACTTTGCGGGAGCAGTCCCGAAAGTTGCTGGAAGTCAAGCAGTCTGCTCCGAGCCGCTCAAGGTCCCGGTCCCGTGGGAGGTCGAGGGACCAGTCGAGGAGCCATCCCCTTCGTTCTTCAGGATCGAAGTCTACGCACTCGGGGTCAGGTAAGACGAGGCATCACAAGAAGTCGAATAAGCGCCATCGCTCACGACTTCCTGTCGGCTCCAGCGGAGCCTACGGTGTCGCTGTCGGCCTACCCCCCCTTTCCCAGGTCCGTCGGCGACTCCAGCTCAGCTGCAGGAATTTCTGTCAGCCAGGCCTGAATCCCTGTCGATGCCGGTTGATCTCATAACACCTCCACTGACGTCGGCACCACTCCCGACGTCGCCCGTACCCCCGGACGTCGTCGTCGTCGTCCCCGGTTTCAGCCCCGATGTGGACATGGTGCCGATTCTGATGCCGATGGGTCCTTCTACCCTTATGTCCCGCCTCTGTATTTTCGACCTGTTCCACTGCCTTCAGAGGAAGGGGAATGACTGGGAGGGGTCTGAGGACCCTCTCACAGCGCAGTGTGAGTATGACCTGGACTGGGTTGAGGATGCCAGCGGTCTTGACACTACTCCTGACCTTGGCATGCTAACTCCTCCTACCGTGGCTACGGAGTAGGGTGCGACTTATGTAGTGGTGTTGCTTAGGGCAGCCGAGGCTCTCCACCTCGAACTCCCTACAGTGGCTGTCAGGACTAACCCCCTGACAGAAGTGCTTCAGCCAGCAGCTAACTCTGCTGAGCCACTGCTGCCCTTTAATGATGCACTTTCCGATGTTCTTTTGGACACCTGGTCCAGGCCCAACACAGGGGCTCCTGTGGATAGGAACGTGGCCCGACGCCATAGCCTGGCCCGGGCGACCCGATCTTCCTCTCCCAACACCCCACCCCTGAGAGCTTGGTTGTCCAAGCCTCTATATCCCAAAGCGCCTTCTCTACCACACCTCTGGATAGGGAATCCAAGAAACTGGAACAATTTGGGAAGAAGATTGTCTCTTCCGCCAGTTCAGGGCTGCGGTCTGTGAACACCGCTTGCCTCTTGGGCCGTTATTCCCACTCTGTGTGAGATACGGGGGCGCAGGTGCTGCCTCAGTGTCCGGAGGAGGCCCAGACAGTGCTCTCCAAAGCTATTGCTGAAGGGAGAGATGCAGCAAAGTTCACAATTCGATGTGGCCTTGACAGCGCCGACTCGCTGGGCAGGGCAATTTCCACGACAGTGGTGCTCCGCCGCCATGCCTGGCTTCTCGGGGGATGTCCAGAACACTCTGCTGGATATGCCCTTTGATGGCATTCGCCTTTTTGGCAACAAGGCAGATAGTGCGTTGGAGCGTTTTAAGGACTCGCGGGCTATGGCCAAGTACTTGGACCTTTCGGCAACCCGGCCTCCTCCGCCTTTTGCTTTACGCTCCTTTCGTGGCCACGGAAGGAGCACCCCAACACGTTCGCTTCAGAGCCACAGGCCGCAACAGCAACAGTCTCAGTGCAGACATGGGACCCGCAGAGGCGGGTCAGGGGGCCAGTGGGCGGGGTCAGTCCACCTCCACCCTAGCCACCACTGCCTCTAAACCTTCCTAGTCCGGTTTTTCAGGCCCATCAAACGCCAGTGGGCGGCAAGAGTCGCCATCACCTCCCCCACTGGTGCACCATCACTACAGACAGGTGGGGTTTACAAATACTCCAAAGGAGCTACTCCCTCCCCTTCGAGACTATCCTCCCAGCCAAGCCACCCCAGTACCACCGTATGTCGGGGGATCACTTGGCACTTCTCCAACAGGAAGTTGCGGCCCTCTTGGCCAAGGGGGCCATCGAGCGCTTTCCTGCGCAAGAAGTAGGTCGTGGCTGTTATTCCCACTACTTTCTGGTGCCCAAGAAGTACAAGGGCCTGTGTCCTATCTTAGACCTCCGGAACGTCAATCCCTTCCTCCGGATGGAGAAGGTCAAGATGTTAACTCTAGCTCTGGTCTTGTCTGCCCTCGACCCTGAAGACTGGATGGTAGCGTTAGATCTGCAGGATGCATATTTCCATATTCCCGTTCTGCCGGCCCACTGGCGTTGCCTGCGGTTTACGGTAGGCCACGAGCACTTTCAGTTTACCGTGCTCCCCTTTAGTCTTACCAGTGCCCCTCGGGTGTTCACGAAAGTGGTGGTGGTGGTCGCAGCTCATCTGCACGATCAGGGGTTCGTCTTCCCCTATCTCGATGACTGGCTGTTGAAGGCAGGATCGCCCCAGGCAGTAGTCTCCCTCCTCCAGACTACGGCCGACCACTTGCATTTGCTGGGGTTCTCCATCAATGAGCCGAAGTCGCACCCGATTCCCTCTCAGAAGCTCCTCTTAATCGGAGCGGTTCTGGATACGACTCTTTTGGGTATATCCTCCCGAACGGCGAGTCCAGGACATTCAGGCTCTGATTCCGATCTTTCGGCCTCTATCCTGGGTTTTGGTCAGGCTGACACTGAGGCTGCTGGGCCTCATGGCCTCCTGCATCCTGATGGTCGATTATGCCAGATGGCATATGGCATATGCTGGCTCTGCAGTGGGACCTGCAGTTCCAGTGTGCGCAGCACCAGGATAACCTGTCTGAGTCTGTCCAGATCTCGGAGGGCACTGCAAGACAGTTGCAGTGGTGGCTCACAAACCGGCATTGGGTCAATGGCAGATTCCCCAACCGGAGCACACAGTGGTGACGGATGCGTCCCTTCTGGGATGGGGCGGTCACATGGGAGAGGTGGAGATCAGAGGCCTCTGGTCTCCGGCGGAGTCCCAGTTCCATATCAACCTTCTGGAGCTTTGGGTGATCCGACTTGCACTGAAGGCATTCCTTCCCTCTGTCAAGAGAGAGTAGTGCAGGTGTCCACGGACAACACCACCGCCATGTGGTACTGCAACAAACAGGGCGGGGTGGGGTCGGGGACCCTATGTCGGGAGGCTCTGCGCCTCTGGACATGGCTGGAACATCAGATCATTTCCCTGGTGGTCCAACACCTGGCAGGTTTACTGAACACCTGGGCGGACGAACTCAGCCGCAGGTGCATGATGGATCACGAATGGCGTCTTTTCGCGGATGTGGCGCAAGGTCTCTTTCAACAGTGGGGAGAGCCTTGGTTAGATCTATTCACCACTGAAGAGAACGCGCAATGTCTGCAGTTCTGCATGTTGGAATTTACAAGGCGGCACTCGCTCTGCGACGCTTTTCGTCGCGAGGGAGTTGTGGTCTGTTGTACGTCTTTCCACCTATACCACTTCTGCCCAGAGTGCTGAAGAAAATCAGGCGCGTCCGGGCCCAAGTCATTCTTGTGGCTCTGGACTGGGCTAAGCGTATAGTATCCCAAGCTCCTCAGTATAAACATCGATTCCCCGATCTGACTGCCTCTTTGGGAGGATCTTCTGTCTCAACAGCAGGGGACGGTCCTCCACCCGAACCTGTCCAGTCTCCACCTCCTTGCGTGGAGATTGAGCAGCGGCAGTTTATTCCCTTTGACTTGCCTCCTGAAGTTTGTAATGTCATTCTGGCGGCCAGGCGGCCCTCCACTAAGTTGGTATACGCCTGCAGGTGGAACAAAATGTGTGGCATGGTGCACAGCAAAGGCTGTGGATCCCCTTTCTGCCCCTCTTTCAGAAGTCCTTTTGTTCCTTCTTTCTTTGGCCCGGCAGGACTCCGCTCTGGGCACTATCAAGGGCTACCTTTCTGCTATTTCGGCCTTTCTCAGGCTCCCTGATCAGCCTTCTCTTTTCAAGTCCCCTGTTGTAAATAGATTCCTCAAATGCATTACTCACCTTTTTCCTCCTATTCCTTTTGTGATGCCACAGTGGGACTTGAATCTGGTTCTTACATACTTGATGTGCGCTCCCTTTGAGCATCTTCACAATTGTCCTCTACGTCTCAACTCTAAAGACTGCTTTCCTGGTTGCTGTCACCTCCGCTAGGTGAGTGAGTGAGCTCCAGGTTCTTTCTTGTAAGCCTCCTTTTCTATGTCTAGAGACAGAGCTCTTGAGGCGGAAGCCGAGAGCAAGAATCTTTTTTTAAAAGACTAATTTTTAAAAATTGTTACTGTGATAATCTGTGTTATAAAACCTATCTTACCGCCTGCTCCCCTTGGTGATTGCCTCCCCGCGCAGCCGAGTCAGGCGCTGAAGCGGGTTGCAGGACAACCGCCGTGACCCCCCGGGCACCGCCCACTGACACAGGCCACGCCCCCTTCGCTATATCTAGGCGTGCTTTGTTGGCCAGCGCTCGTATAAGACAGAGCTCTTGAGGCGGAAGCCGAGAGCAAGAATCTTTTTTTAAAAGACTAATTTTTAAAAATTGTTACTGTGATAATCTGTGTTTTAAAACCTATCTTACCGCCTGCTCCCCTTGGTGATTGCCTCCCCGCGCAGCCGAGTCAGGCGCTGAAGCGGGTTGCAGGACAACCGCCGTGACCCCCCGGGCACCGCCCACTGACACAGGCCACGCCCCCTTCGCTATATCTAGGCGTGCTTTGTTGGCCAGCGCTCGTATGAGACAGAGCTCTTGAGGCGGAAGCCGAGAGCAAGAATCTTTTTTTAAAAGACTAATTTTTAAAAATTGTTACTGTGATAATCTGTGTTTTAAAACCTATCTTACCGCCTGCTCCCCTTGGTGATTGCCTCCCCGCGCAGCCGAGTCAGGCGCTGAAGCGGGTTGCAGGACAACCGCCGTGACCCCCCGGGCACCGCCCACTGACACAGGCCACGCTCCCTTCGCTATATCTAGGCGTGCTTTGTTGGCCAGCGCTCGTATGAGACAGAGCTCTTGAGGCGGAAGCCGAGAGCAAGAATCTTTTTTTAAAAGACTAATTTTAAAAAATTGTTACTGTGATAATCTGTGTTTTAAAACCTATCTTACCGCCTGCTCCCCTTGGTGATTGCCTCCCCGCGCAGCCGAGTCAGGCGCTGAAGCGGGTTGCAGGACAACCGCCGTGACCCCCCGGGCACCGCCCACTGACACAGGCCACACACCCCCCCCCCCCCTCTCAGATATATAAGAATGTGCTGCTTCCGGAAGCGCAGCGGACGGGCGCAGCGGGCGCGCCGGCGGTGCGCCGAAGGCAAGCCCGTCTGCGCCCGTCCACGACCAGACGGGACCAGGGGCCCCTACCCCTGCCCTCCACACCACCCATTTCAGGTCGTACAGCTCGGCGGCCATCCACAACTTAGGAAATGCAACCACTGCACACTGCACACATTCCTATCCACCAGCTGAACTCCCCTCTCGCTGCCCAGGATGTAAACATCCCTTCCACAATACTACGCCGCCAACCACGAAGCAGGAATATTATATGTATATGCTGAATTGCCGGTCTCTACCGAGGCACAGCACACAAATTGCCCTGCTACTAGAGGAGCGCAATCCGGATGCCATCTTCCTGACTGAGACATGGCTTACGTCTCAATCGGAGCCAGACATAGTCTCAGCTTTACCCTCCGGTTTTCAAATCTACAGACTAGACCGGACAAAGGGGAGAGGTGGAGGCCTGGCTATCGTACTAAAAGACCAGTATGGCTGTCGCACTACAACTGAAACTATTCCTGAGTGCGAGAGCCTAGCATTCAGCATAGATTTCACTGCGAACAGTTCCTTCTCCGGCACTCTGATATATCGCCCCCCAGATCCGGCTAAGTTGTTCCATAGATCTCTTCCAGACATCATAGCCAATCGAATCCTGACCTCCGCCAATTACACGGTCCTAGGAGATCTTAATTTCCATTTCAATTCCCCCACAGATCATACTGCTAGGGAACTAACAGATGATCTAGCAGCCCTACAGTTAAACCAGCTGGTCACAGCCCCTACCCATGAAAAGGGTAACCTCCTCGACCCGATTTTTAGCAATTGCACCGAGCTGGTGGTGGGGCAACCCACTCGCCTCCCATGGTCGGACCATTTTTTAGTCCCACTTACCTGGCTCACCGGCAAGACCCCCCTGCCCACTCCCCAAACCATAACAAAGAGAAATTGGACAAAACTACCTATAGAGTCTTGGTTAACTAACCTAGATTCCACCCTCCTGTACTGACCCCAACTTAGCTAACAAGAACTATGAGGGATGGATCAGGGACTCACTGGATACAATTCTTCCTCTTCGGAGATCTATACCAAAGAGGCTGCACAAATCAGCACCCTGGTTCTCAGACACTTTAAGAGATCAAAAACGCCTCTGCAGGAAACGAGAGAGAGCGTGGCGACTAGACTTCCTACCTGAAAAGAAGTCCCAATACAAAGAGGCAATTAAGGCCTATAGAGACGGGGTTAGGGCGGGCCAGGCCACCTACTTTGCAGACAAAATTATGGAAGCAAAATCTAAACCAAAGGAAATTTTTCACTTAGTAAAAAAATGCACCAAAGTGAACACGGCTCCTCCCTTGATTAAAACACAAGAACAATGTAATGAACTAGCGGACTTTTTTCACAACAAAGTCACCCAGATCTACTCCTCCTTCCCGATAGCAGCCACTAATCCAGGAGGACCCAATCAAACATTTTCGAGACACCCCACCCTCCCAGGCCAGCCAAATCTGGAACTCTTCCCCCCATTAGATCTTGACACCCTTCATCAATTGGCACGCCAAGTCAAATCTGGCTCTCCCCGTGACCCAGCTCCACCGGAGATATTGCTCCAGGCAAGCCAAGCCACCCTGCCCGTGATTCTGGATCTACTTAACTCCTCCATCTCCTCCTGTACAGTACCCATTGGATGGAAGAGAGCCATGGTACGGGCACTGTTAAAAAAACCTAATCTCAACCCAGAAGACCACTCCAGTTACCGCCCTATTTCATTACTCCCCTGGGTAAGTAAGGTCCTGGAGAAGTATATAAACATCCAGCTAGTCCAATTTCTTGAAAACAACCTGCTTTTGGACCCAACCCAGACAGGATTCAGACCCAAGCATGGTACTGAAACCGCCTTGCTAGCGGTTACCGAAGAAACACGAAGGATACTAGATCGGGGAGGATCAGTGGCAGTGATCCTCCTTGACCTAAGTGCAGCCTTTGATACGGTCAGCTATGCCACCTTGCTGAACCGTCTATGCAATATCGGAGTAACGGGCGATGCTTTAAGGTGGTTTGACTCCTTCCTTACCAACAGGTCTTTTCAGATCTTTGACGGGGAAACAGTATCAGCCAGAAAATCACTAAGCTGTGGGGTGCCGCAGGGCTCTTCTTTAAGCCCTGCGCTGTTCAACATATATATGAAACCACTGGCTGGGGTCGTCGAACCATACGGTATCAAAATCATATCATATGCTGACGATACCCAGCTAGTGGTATCGCTGGCTCAAGAGGGTACCAGACAAACTTCGGAAGGCCTGATGAAATGTCTAGAGGATGTCAAGGAGTGGATGACATGCTCCTCCCTAAAACTTAATGGAGATAAAACCGAGCTCATGCTCCTGGGCCCAGCTTCACCAGTATCCTTCATCTCCCTATGGCCTCCGTGCCTGGGCACCCCTCCTACCCCTAAGAAAAGTGTAAAAAGCCTAGGAGTATGGCTCGACAAAAGTCTCTCTTTCTCCACTCAGGCCACTAAGCTATCCGCCACTTGTTTTGGCCTACTTAGAACATTGAGGAAAGTTCTACCTCTTCTGCCAATGGAAGCCAAACAAGTGGCAGTACAGGGCCTGATTCAGTCCCGGCTAGATTCGAACAACGCCTTATACGTGGGAGCCCCCGAGATGACCTTACGAAAGCTACAGGTGGCACAGAACTGTGCTGCCCGGACCCTGCTACAGATTCCACGAACTCAGTCAGCGAGACCCGCATTAAATAGCCTGCACTGGCTGCCAGTGAGGCAGAGAGTGGCATTCAAGGCATTATGCATTGCCCACCGGGCTTTTTGGAAGACAGGACCAGCAATTAATGACAATTTAGTCACCCATTACCTTCCAAAAAGAAACCTTCGATCTACGGAGGCCTTCCTGGCCATGGTACCCAAAGTAAGCAGAGCTAGGACCGGAGGAAGGATGTTCTCCCTAAACACCTCGAAGTTGTGGAACTCACTTCCTTTACAACTCCGGACTAACTCGAACCTACTCTCCTTCCGCAAACAGTTGAAGACCTTCCTGTTTGCCAGGTCCACCGAGCTCTAAACCCTCTACGCATTACCCAGTTCTGTCTTCATGCTCAGCGCTTGGACGCCCATTGGGCAGCAATCGCGCTATACTAAAATCAATTCAATTCAATTCAGTTGTGCTCAGAACCTGTCCATCCTTTCTGCCAAAAGTTGTCACTGCTTTTCATATCGGGCAGACTTTGTCCACCTTCTTTCCGCCTCCGCATCTTTCTAGAGAGGAAGAGAGGCTCCACGTTTTGGACCCAAAACGTGCGCTCTCCTTTTACCTGAAACGCACACAACAGTTCCGGGTGGGTGACCAGCTCTTTGTTGGCTATGTTGGTGACAAGAAAGGTCAGGCCGTCTGCAAGCGGACTATCTCTCGATGGGTCGTCTTGTGTATTAATGCCTGATACTCTTTGGCTAAACAGGAGCCTCCGTTGGGACTGTGCGCCCATTCCACCAGAGCGACGCTGCCACTATGGCATTGGTACATGGTGTTCCCTTACAAGACATCTGTCAGGCAGCTACATGGGCCTCGCTGCACACTTTCACTAAGCATTACTGCCTGGACAGCCAAGTCCGGAGAGACTGCTTCTTTGGCCGTTCTGTTCTCGGAGACTTCTTGGTGTGATCTTGGTTCGCAGACCCACCACCGGGGTTGGTATTGCTGGGGTATCTATTCTAACGTCAGGAATCTATCACTATGTGTTTCTTTCAGATGAACAAGTTACTTACCTTCGGTAACGATATATCTGTAAGAAACATTAGTCTCGATAGATTCCTTACCATCCCACCCAGCCTCCCTGTTCTGCGAACTGATTTCTAGGGTTAGGTCATCCCTTTCAGGGACCTAGTTTCAAGGTACCAGTGGTCAGTATCTTGCATGGCTCTGTGTTCCTGGTGTGGAAAGTCGTGTACAGAACTGATGTCCGCGCGCGCGGTGTCTGAGCACCTGCCGCAACGTTATCTTGGCGACCATGACGCCAACGACGCTAACGACGGACGCGGAGCTGCACGACGCCACCTTCCAACGCGCAGGGGAACTGCTGATGAAAACTTTCTGGATCCTGTCTGATGCCTGGGAGTAATTCTAAGGTAAGGAATCTATCACTACTATTGTTACCAAAGTTAAGTAACTTGTTCTTTTGCTTATGTTTGTGTCAAACGTGCTGTCCTAAGATTAAGGCTATGTAACTGTGAAGCGCTCTGATACCCTATTAGTCTTGTCCGTGCTATATAAAAAACCGAATATATAAATAAACTGGGTTATCCCAGTGGTTTGGACATCTCCCCAGACTCTGGCATGTTGTCTCCACCTGCTCTGGCTATGGAGGAGAGGGCCTCATTTGCCACGGTGCTGCATAGGGCTGCGAAGGTCCTGAACCTGCTGCTCCCTACGGTGGCGGTCCAAACTAACGTCTTGACAGAGGTCCTGCAGCCTGGGGTCTCCAGCTCGTAACCCTTGCTACCTTTTTAATGATACCTTGATGGACGTCCTCCTAGGTACCTTGTCCAGGCACGGCACAGGGGCTCCTGTGAATGGGACAATTGACCTCCGCTATCGCCCTGCACCGGGCAACCCACTTTTCCTCATCACCCACCCCACCCACAAAGCTTGGTGATCCAAGCTTCCACTTCCCGTGGCGCATTCCCTACCACACCTCTGGATAGCAAATCTAAGAGGCTGGAGAATTTTGTGCAGAATTTCTTTTTCTGCTAGTCTTTCATTGCGGTCGGTGAACACCGCATGCCTTTTGGGCCGTTATTTCCATTCTATATGGGACACGGTTACCCAGGTGTTGCCCAGGATCTCGGAAGAGGACCGAGCTTTACTCTCCCAAGCTATTTCCGACAGGAGAGACGCAGCAAAGTTCAGCATGAAATGTAGCTTGGACACAACCGACTCGCTTGGCAGAGCGATTTCCACGACAATGGCCGTCCGTCGCCACACCTGGCTGAGAACGTCTGGATTTTCAGGGTATGTCCATGCTAATCTCATGGACATGCCCTTCAATGGCTCCCGTCTCTTCGGTGACAAGGCAGATGCCGCCCTTGAGCGCTTCAAGGACTCATGGAACATGGCCAAGTCCTTGGGCCTTACCCCCAGCCTCCCGGCCGGCATCAGTTTTTTGCTACTTTCGTGGCTACGGAAGGGTCTATAAACTGCGCCAACCCTTTTCCGGCCAGAGGACCCGCTAGCTCAGCAACCGCTGCACAGCCGTGGACACGGTTCACCCCGACCACACTGGTCGGGAGTCCAGAGTTGAACCAGGCCACAACCCCCTCCACCACCGCAAAACCCTCCTAGTCCGAACCTCCGGGATCATCTACAGCCAGTTGGTGGCAGAGTACGCCATCATCCCCACCGCTGGCAAGATATTACGTCAGACAGGTGGGTGTTCCACAAAGCCCGAAGGGGTTACTCCCTTCCCTTCGAGACTACCCCTCCATCCATGCCTCCAGTATACGATCGGCTGACGGAGGATCACCTTGCCCTACTCCTCGAGGAAGTCAAGACTCTTGGCCAAGGGAGTGCTAGAGAGGGTTCCCGGGCCATAAGCGGGTTGTGGTAGTTATTCCTGCTACTTTCTAGTCCCAAAGAAGGACTGAGGCCTTTGTCCTATCCTAGATCTCAGAGCCCTCAACTACTTCCTCAAAAAGGAGTTCACAATGCTCACCCTATCTCAGGTCTTGTCTGCCTTGGACCAGGAGACTGGATGGTAGCGTTGGACTTGCAGGTCGTCTATTTTCATATCCCCGTCCTGCCTGCCTATTGTCTCTACCTGCAGTTTATGGTGGGCCACGAGCCCTTTCAATTTGCAGTGCTCCCTTTCGGCCTCACCAGCGCCCATTCGGGTGTTCACAAATGGAATGGAGGTGGTAGCAGCCCATCTTCAGAGATCAGGGGTTCCAGTCTTCCCCCTATCTCGACTACTGGTTGTTGAAGGCGGGCTCGCCCGAGCAGTTTTCTCCCACCTCCAGAATAGGGCAATCCTCCTGCATTCGCTGGGGTTTACTATGCATGTGCCAAAGTCACACTTGACCCTCCCTCAGATGTTCCCTTTCATTGAAGTGGTTCTGAACATGGTGCAGTTTCGGGTCTAACCTCCCGAAAGGCAAGTCCAGGATATTCAGGCTATGATACCAATGTCTTGGCCTCTATCCTGGATTTCGGTGAGAATGACTGAGGTTGTTGGGCCCCATGGCCTCCTGCATCCTGCTAGTGACCCATGCATGGTGGCACTGTAGTACGACCTGAAGTTCCAATGGGCACAGCATCAAGGAAATCTTACTGACCTGGTTCAGATTTCAGAGGGCACTGAGAGACCTGCAGTGGTGACTAACAGACCCCTCTCCCTTCCCAACATCTCACAGTAGTGACGGATGCATCCCTTCTGGGGTGGGATGCCATCTGGGAGAGGTGGATATCAGAGGAATCTGGTCTCCGGCCGAAGCCAAGCTCCATATCAGTATGTTGGACTTTCGGGCGATCCGACTGGCACTGAAAGCCTTTTTGCTGTCGATAAAGGGAAGGCTTGTACAGGTGTTCAGACAACACTACCGCCATGTGGTACTGAAATAAACAGTGCGGGTGGGGTCGTGGACTCTTTGCCTGGAGGCTCTGCGTCTCTGGACTTGGCTGGAAAAACAGGGCATTCCCCTGGTGGTTCAACAGTTGGCCGGCTCCCTGAACGACAGGGTGGACGAGCTCAGCCGAAGGTGCCTTGCGGATCACGAATGGCGTCTCCATCCGTAGGTGGCACAAGGTCTCTTTCAGCTGTGGGGAGAGACCTGGTTAGATCTCTTTGCCTCAGACGAGTACACGCAATGTCAGCAGTTTTGTACGTTGGAGTTTTCAAGGCAGCTCTCGCTCGGCGATGCTTTTCGCCGTGAGTGGAGTTCAGGCCTCCTATACGTCTTTCTGCCCATACCATGCTCAAGAACATCAGGAGTAACCGGGCACATTCTTGTGGCTCTGGACTGGGCACGGAGAGTTTAGTATCCCGAGCTTCTAGACATGAGCATCGATCCTCCGTTCAGGTTGCCCCTTTGGGAGGATCTTCCATCACAGCAGCAGGGGAGGGTTCTCCACCCGAACCTCTCCACAATCTGCCTCATTTCGTGGTGATTGAGTGGCGACAGTTGACAGCTTTCAACCTCCCTCCCGAAGTCTGTGCAGTAATTTTGGCAGCCAGGCGTCCCTCCACAAAATTGGTATACACCTGCCGATGGTATAAATTTTGTAAATGTTGGATAGACTGGTATATTGCCCCTTTTCTGCTCCTTTATCGGAAGTCCTTCTGTTTATACTTTCCTTGGCCCAGCAGGGCTCTGCTCTAGGCACATTGAAGGGCTATCTTTCGGCCTTTTCCTCTTTTCTTCAACTGCCTGATCAGCCTTAGTTTTTAAAATCACTTCGGGTGCAGAGATTCTTGAAGGGGTTAACACACTTGTTTCCTCCTTCACCTTTTATTATGCCACAATGAGGCCTTAATTTGGTTCTCACCTTTCTGATGTGTGCACCATTTGAGCCGTTGCACAACTGCCTCTGAGGTTGCCCACCATCAAAACAGCTTTTTGGGGGGGGCAATAACCTCTGACAGGAGGGTAAGTGAACTGCAGGAACTGTCTTCACAGCCTCGTTACCTGGCGGTCTTTCCAGACAAAGTGGTGCTCCGCATAGGGCATCTTTTCTGCCTAAGGTGGTAACACCCTTTCACATGGGCCAGTCGGTTACTCTACCCATTTTCTATGCACCTCCTCACCATTCCACGGAAGAGGAGCGTCTCCATCGTCTGGACTCAAAAAGAACATTATCGTTCTACCTCGATCGAACCAGAGTTCCAGGTGGATGACCAACTCTTTATAGGGTATGTGGGTGCAAAGGAAGCGCATGCTGTACAGAAGAGGATGATATCCAGCTGGGTTATCCTATGATTAAAGATCTGTTATACCTTATCGAAGAAAGATCCCCCTGAAGGGCATAGAGCCCATTCCACCAGAGTAAAGGTGGCCACCACGGCTCTTCAGTGTGGTGTTCTCAAGCGGTGGTTTCTGAGTGAGGGCTTCGGGGCTCTGCCCCCTTTACTTTCACCCTCCCTCCCACCCCCCACCCCGGCGCCTATTGCAAATGTGAATAACAACTGTCTTTATCTCCAACTTTATATCGAAGGTTCAATGACTTCACCACCTTTCCACTGACTTAACTTTGCAAAACTTATAGCAATGAAAATGCTTGACTTGATCGTTTCACGCTGGCATCACTTAATAGATTGCCCTTTTCAGCCTGGAAGCGAGTGGTGAAAGGAGACACTCGGGTAAATTCCAGCATTCGGTGGGCGAAGGGCTAGGAGAGTGTGGTCCATGTAACCGGCAGGCCTGAGGTGCTTGAATGATAGCAAGGTTGGTGGGGGGGGAGGGGGGGGGGGAAGGAGAGGCCACTTAGAGGGTACAGAGTGTTGTTGGCATATAAAGTTAATACGATAGTGAGCGGAGATAAGTTGGCTAAAAGTGTCTCTGGGGCACAGGCTGCTGCGTCCAGTTATGAGCAGGGGTGGGGGCTCACCCCTGATTTCAGCTCACTCATAATGTCTCCTCAACACGAAGAAGTGTTTCTAATGAGGTGATGAAGGAAAGGTGGCCCTGTATCATATGTGGCACCACTAGCAGGCACAGGCTATTTAGCCAGCTGCATTTTGTATGTTGGCATTTTGAAACTGTGCGATGGTAAAGAGAAATTACAAGTCCCAACATGCAAAGTCCTGTTGACTAAAATGTCTGGACTGGCACAAGGATCACACATTACAGCAGGGTTAAGATAAGGCTGGAACGCTCTGATGTAAGTGATAAAATGAACACATTTCACAAATTCGCTTCCAATACTTGTACGTAGACCTATATATGTACTTTCTTTGTTTGCTTGAAGACAACCGCACACTGAAACGTCTTCTTAACGTTGCATGATAACAACTACAAGACTAACTTTTTGGGGTTAAAATACCCCAAGCTTGAGCCATTGTTTGACGACCGGAGTGTCCATGTCACGGGGAAGGCTTGATATCAACAGTCACACCATGATTGCCCTGAGCTTCAAAAAAATGTGTAGGACTGAGAAAATGAACTCAAGATGACTGTTTGATGGACTGCCTTCTCCTACAGACTCACAGTACTTCATCATAGGCCATGTTTGTATAAATGGGCTCCGAGGGTGATTACCTGCGCCAACTACTAAATTTGTGTTGTATGCCCATTATTTTTGGTCAGTTTTGCCTGCGTTATTCCACTTGATTGGCATGACTTAAATTGACATTTGAAAATAGTATAGCTTTGTTTTTTTAAAAAGGCAAACAAAGTGGTGAAGGTTCATATACACAAAAAAAACTGATAACAATCACTGAAGAGACTGTGAGACTCTTCTGGCATATCATTATTTTCCACTAAGCACTGTTAGGCCAAGAATAGGAAGTTATTGTTTGAGTGGGAACTGATGAATTCACAGCGGGTCTTGTACAAGTGAACCTGTTAAGGGAAACTGGTATGGTTGCAGCTGTGTAAATTATATTTTTCCCTCCTTTCTACCTTATTGTTCGCCACCCTGTGTCCTTTTCATTTTCTGTAGCATTATTCTTAAGCAAAAATCTTGTTGCAAAAAGGGCCATGGGACCCATTTGTTGTTCTAACTTGGGATGCTACCTCACAGTTGATAAGCTTCTGCTTGATATTACTGCTTCCGTAAATGTAATATATCAATGTTCTCATTTACATTGGGATTTTCTAAAGATATAAAAGTTCTGAAGGTTCATGCTTGGAATACATGGAGACGATTGCTCCATTGAGGTGTCAGGTGGTCCCTTCACTCCAGGTGAACCCCCTCCTAGAATCGGTGTTGAGGTGAATAATGCACTTTGTGGTGCGCAAGGGTGTTATGACTAGTCAACAGCATGTGAATGAAACCTACTGTATTGTGGTGTACACTACCTTCCATTTTATCTGAGAGTTTTCTTTAGAAATAAGTGGCAGGATTAATTACTTTTTCTACCTTCCTTTTTAGAATATGTGGTACTGTAGGGTGTACATTAGAATATGTGGTACTGTAGGGTGTACACTTCACTATGCTCCAGTGTGAGCTCCTCCCTCCATGATGCTTCTGGGTGGCCTCCTAGAATACAGGTATCTTGAGTGAAGTTGCATTCCGTGGCATCGTCTTCGACCAGGTTTTGAGATAGACACTGAGGGATGAGCACCTTGCTCTGTGGAGGTTTAGGCTCACTCTCTTAATGTTGTCATTGCCCTGTCACAGGTTGGAGCCTTTACTCCATAGTGCCAAGAGATGGGACTTCGGATGGGACTTCTGCAATAGGTGTTGGGGTAGAAACGTCTGTCAGTAGTGATCCTGGGTGAGTGCCTAGCTTTGTGGTGCCCTAGGATGGGATAGCCCAGCGCTCTATGGAGTCTCTGCAAGTGGTTGCAGAATGAGTGGCTTGACAAACACTATTTCAAGAGTGTTCCAGGGTGACTAATGGAATGCCAAGCGTACAAGGAGCATCATACTGGTGTCAGCATAGAAATTGCTCTCCTTGTGATATCATGGCTCCTTCTTAGCACGGGCGATAATATGGGCCATGCAATTCTTGCTGTCATAGAACAGGCTTACTAATATAAGTGGCTGAGTGAACATTGACCTCCACTGTGTTCCAGGGTGACTACAGAGAACATGTGCCAATAAACACCATCTTCCTTGGTGCAATATAGGTTGCATTTGACAGGTGAAGGTAGTGAACACACTACAGGCTAACTCATCGTTGTCTCCCATTCTGCAGGGACAGTTCCACAATTGCTTTGTTTCTCAAATTTGAATGACAATGCACCATTTGACCATTTATTTTTAAAATTGATGCTGGAGGGGCCCCCCCTCGAAGTGCCTTATGGCAGCCGGGCTCGCACACTAAGGGTGCTCGCAACAGGGCACTCATACCAAACTTTTACGCCTCACCACTTTCAAATGTCACCAGCCACCACTGGTGTTCTTGTTTCTGATATCTGCCAAGCAGCCACGTGGGCATCACTGCACACCTTCACCAGACAATACTGCCTGTATATCCAGGTTCACAGAGAAGGCGTGTTCGGTCACTCTGTTTTGCAGGATTTCCTAGTCTAAACCTTTCCGCAGTCCCTCCGGGGATGGTATTGCTTCGGTATCTGTTCAGAGGTAAGGAATCTGCGGCTAGGTGTCTCTATCAGATGGACAAGTTACTTACCTTCGGCAACGCCTTATCTTGTAGACATGACCTAACCGCAGACTCCATACCGACCCACTCATCCTCCCCTACTGCAGAATTGGTTTGTGTCAGGGCTGTTCCCCTTCAGGGCCCAAGCTGTTAATTTTTTAACACACCACGGTCAGTTACATCATGGCTTTGTACTTCTGGCGTGGAAAGTCGTGAAAAGTACTGAAGTCTGTACGCCGAGTGTTGGTTATATTGACGACGCAGACGCAATGACGACGAACACAACACCGACGACGAACACAGTCGACCGATGCCACCTACCGGCACGCAGGGGTACTGCTAAGAAAAATCTTCCGGATCCAGCCTGATGCCTGGAAGTTCAGAGGTAAGGAATCTGCGGCTTGATCATGTCTCTTCCAGATAAGGCGTTACCAAAGGTAAGTAACTTGTCCTTTTGGTGTAGGTTTTTCCCACCAGTGTCGAAGACTTCTGGATTTAAACCATGGCACCTGCCATCGCGCCATGTCTGTGACAGATCCACACTTCATTTGTCTCTGTTGCCTGGAGAGTGACCATGACTTGAAGTCGTGCTCCGAAAGCTGGGCCATGGCTTTGAGGGAGGGGTCCCTTAAGCTGCTAGCAGCCCGGAGTTCGACGCCAAGCCATTTGCTCCAGAGGTCTCGTTCCTGGTTCCGGTTGAGGCTTGTCCATGCACTGCTCCAGGAGTCCAAAGTACCCATTTGGTTCCGTGCCGGTGGCTCTAGCCCCGGCGCTGATGCCCACCAATAGATCCAGTGGCGGATTTGGACCGGTGCCAGTTGTACCTCTACAAACTGCACCTGCCTCTGCGCCAAGACTCCTGCCGCCATACCCCCTCCCGCCCCCAAAAAGCAGCGCCAGACTCATTATTATCGACCCAGAGCCGTATCGGCACCTATAGACGCTGATGACATCACCCTTGGGTCCTAGGTCACTTCCTCAGCCTTTGAGGGGCTAGGAATGGAGGAAGATTGGGAGGGGTCATTGGACTCATTACAAGACTAGTTTGTGCACGAGATGGACTGATATGAGGAATTCGGCGAGGCCAATTGACTGGATACCTCCCCACATTCGGGTCCGATTTCTCCCCCTACCGTGGCTATGGAGGAGGGATCTTCATATGTTATGGTGGTGAGCAGGGCAGCTGAGGGCCTGGACCTTCGGCTCCCTTTGGTGGAAGTTGAGACAAATATCTTGACAGAGGTCCTGCAGCCAGGTGTCGTCTCCTCTGAACCCTTCCTGCCTTTCAACAAAGCTTTGACTGATGCCCTTATGGAAACTTGGTCAAAGCCCAGTATGGGGCCCCTGTGAATAGGACAGCTGCCTGCCATCATTGCCCTGCTCTGGGCGACCCAACATTCTTTACCGACTACTCTACCCTGAGAGTTTGGTGGTCCAGGCCTCTACCTCACATTGTGTCTCCCTCTACACCCCCGAACAGGGAATCCAAGAGGCTGGATAGTTGAGGCTAGAAGATTTTTTTTCTTCCGCCAGCCTTGCTTACGATCAATGAACACTGCATGCCTATTGGACCGCTACGGTCACTCCTTGTGGGAAACGGTTGGGCAGGTGCTGCCTCAGGCTCTGGAGGAGGAACTATATTAAGGTCCCACTGAGGCATGATGAGTAGGATAGGTGGGAACATATGTACAAACCCCATAAGTAATCTGTGTCCAATAGGGGATTTAAATAAAGAGGGTTAGTCTGGCAGCCTCAGGAAGGCTGAAAGGTACCCTTTTAGAGCGCCCAGAGCAGAGTCCTGCTGGGCAAGGGTCAAAACAAAAAGTAGGGTCTGAGAGGGGGAAGCAGAAAGAGGATGAATAGACCTTTCTGTGCAATATTTCACGAATTTCTTCCACCGGAAGGCGTACATGGTCTTGGTAGAGGGACGCTTGGCTGCCAGAATCAGACTTTGGGAGGAAGGTCGAATGCTGTCAACTGCTGCCACCCAATCTCCATGGAAGAGGGCATAGAGTTACAGGTTCGGGTGGAGGACCCACCCCTGCTGAGACAGAAGATCCTCCCAAAGGGGCAACCTGATCGGAGGATTGATGCTCAGTTGGAGAAGCTCGGGATTCCAGACTTTCTGTGCCCAGTCCAGAGCCACAAGCATGACTTGGGTCCAGTCGCTCCTGATCTTCTTGAGCACCCTGAACAGAAGTGGTATGGGTAAAAAGGTGTGAGGAGGCCAGAGCTCAATTCGAAATGTCAAGCGTTGCCGAATGAGTGCTGCCTTGGAAACTCCAGAGCGCAAAAACGTCTGACATTACCTGTTCTCGGCGGAGGCATGCCGATCTAACCCGGGCTCTCCCCACAAATGTCTGCGAATGCCATTAGACCGACAGCTTCAATTACGAAACCGTTAATTCGAAGCTGGCATCATCACGCCAGTTTCTAGAACGTAGTAAATCAGTACGTCTGCAAGTAGGATGCTACCCAACATCTTAAAAATAACAAATGTCTCATTTACGCAGCCACTTACAATGCATCTTTCAATAATTTAAAAGTTCACTTACTTGCGGGTTCATTTTTCAAATGACATATTCTTGCCTCTTTGATATTCTTTCACTGTTGCCATCACGAGTTGCGGGCAGGTCTGCTTGCGGTGCCTACTCCACGGCAGTTTGTGCTCCATGCCTAATTTGAGTCCAGATTCAGAGCATTGTGCAACACCCGCCCCTTCCCTTAGTCCTAAAACTACTCCTTCCCTTAGCCTGAAACTTCCCCTTCCCTCAACCCTAAAACCGCCCCTCCCCTTAGCCTGAAACTGCCCCTTCCCTTAAACCGCCCCTTCCCAAGCTTCATTTGCCTTATTTTCTGGCGTGATTGTAAACGATTCAGCATAAAGAGTGACGTACTAATGATGCCGTTGTGATACCGCTTTCATTCTAAAGGTTTTTCGTGATAAAGCCTACATTCAAAAGGACGTTTCCCCTCCCCACTTCTGATAGGAACCTTGCACCACCTGTGGATGCAGATGCCATTTGTGATCCACTAGGCATCGACGTCTGAATCGTCTGCCCAGGGATTTAGGGAACCTGCCAGGTGTTGAACCACTAGGCATATACCCTGCTGTTCTAGCCAAGTCCAGAGACACAATGCCTCTTGACAAAGGGTCCAGGATTCCACCCCACCCTGACTGTTGTTTGTGAACACCTGAACCAGCTTTCCCTTTATGGAAGGGAGAAAAGCTTTTGACGCCAAGCAAATTGTTCGGAGCACCAGCAAGCTGATGTGGAGTCCAGATTTCTCCGGAGACCAGAGTCCTCTGATCACCTCTCTCAGATGGCCGACCCATCCGAGGAGTGACGCATCTGTCACTACTGTGTGATCTGGTTAAGGAAGGGAGAGGGGTTTGCCTCTCACCCAATTGCGATTGGTCAGCCACCACTGCAGATCCTGTGCAGTTCCCTCCGAGATCTGGACCATGTCAGAGTCCAGGATATGATACCGATGTTTCAGCCTCATTTTGGTGAGACTAACTCTGAGGCTACTGGGTCTCATGGCATCCTGCAACCTGCTAGTGACGCATGCTAGATGGCATACAAGGGCTCTGCAGTGGGACCTGATGTTCCAGTGGGTGCAGCCTCTGGGGAATCTCTCAGATGTAGTCCAGATCTCAGACAGGTTGGTAGTGTTTAATGATCGCACTTCTCAGAACAATTTGTGTAAAATGTTTTGAAACCGATCTTCCATAAACGGTTAATTAGGTTGGTGCTACCTTGATACCCAGCACTCTACTACCAGGTGTCCCAACACACACTGGTTATAAAACCCACCATGTAAACAACATGAGTAGAGGCGAGTAAGGTTCTGTGGCAGAGAGCGTCGTGGAGTGGTGGGTGGATTGGGGTGGGGTGGATTGGATTGGTGTGGGGTGGATTGGAGTGGGTTAAGGTGTGGTGGCCTGGATGGATTAGATTTAATGGGGTAGACTGAACTGGGGTGGTGTGGATTGGATTTGGGTACAGCGAGTTGGAGTGGGTTGGACTGGATGGGGTGGGTTGAAATGGTGTGGGGTGAGGTGGATTAGGGTGCTGTGGATTGGGGTGGGTTGGATTGGGGTGGATTGCATTGAGGTGGGTGGATTGGAGTGGGGTGAAATACATTAAGTGAGGTTGGACTGGAGTGGGGTGAAATGGAGTGGGGTGGATTGGATAGGCGTGGGGTGAATTGGAGTGAAGTTTGAATTGCAGTGGAGTGGATTGGAACAGAGTGGTGGATGGATTGAACTGAGTTGGATTGGATGGGGTGAACTAGATATGGGTCTGGTGGATTGGATTGGGGTGGGTGGGGTGTGGATGGATTAGATTGGGGTGGGGATGGATTAGATTGGGGTGGGGTGGATCGGATTGCTGTGAGGTGGATTGGATTAGAGTAGAGTGAGGTGGGGTGGGGTGGATTGGAGAGGAGAGGAGTGGATTGGGTTGGGATGGATTGTTTTGGATTGGAGTGGGGCAGATTGTTTTGAATTGGAGTAGGGCAGATTGTTTTGGATTTAAGTGGAATAGATTGTTTTGGATTGATGTGGGGCAGATTAGAGTGGGGTGTATTGGACTATATTGGGGTAGATTTGGGAGGGACTGTGGTGGATTGGAGTGGGGGTAGATTATTGTGGATTGTGGTGGATTGGAGTGGGTGATTTGGGGTGGATTGGGGTGAGGTGGATTAGACAGGAGGGGTGGATTGGAGTGGGTAAATTATTTTGAATTAGAGTGGGGCAGATTATTGTGGCGTGGGGCAGTTTGAAGTGCGGAAGATTGGAGGGGGCAGATTATCTCTGCCATTACAAATACATTTTACTGCTTTTGTTGTATTGTCCCTTGTTTGCTGCACATGCTTGTAATATATTGCGAAAGACACTCAGATGATGGACAGAATGCAGAGCAAATCAAACATTCACCCCAGTCAAGAGATCAGGGTTAAATTCATCATTCTTTTGCTCACCATGCTACCCCAGTTCAGACCCAGCCATATGCAATTCAGTCTTGACCGTGGGCCTCATGGGAACAGTCCAGCCTGAACTGCCAAGCCAGGTCCTCCTTGGACTGGAAACAAGCATACTGGGACCGGTTTCTGGGCATCACCGAGCTATTGCGGCACAATGGGGGTTACATTGTGTTTTAGGTTTGTGAGATTTGCAGAATGTGTTGTGGGTTAGCTAGTTTGCAGAGTTTATCAAATGTATGTGGTTTTAGTGAGTGTGTTGGGGTTTCTGTGTGTGTCAGGTGTCACTGCAAAGTGGGCTGTGGTAAGTGGGTTTGGAGAGTGTCAGAGGTCAGCAGGGTTTACAAAGTATATCAGGTCAGCATGGTTTGCAGTGACTGCTAGAAGCCAGTGAGCTTGTAGAGTAACATCTTGACGGTCACCGGCAGCTCTGAAGACATGCATACCAAGAAAACAGGATGCCAGTCCACAGCACCAACAGAACATAGCCATCTTTGTCCCCCGACTCTCCTGCCGTTGCTTTATTATTTTTTTATTACCTATTTTGTAGAGTTGAACAATAGCAGCAAAACTCTATACTGTTTCTGTGTCACTTCAATGTCGGAACACCATTATCTGCCCGAAACATGATATATAGTAACAGCTATGTGTGGCACTGATATCTCAAGGAGCTAGTGTGCCGACTCAAAATATTTGTGTTTGAATGCTATAGTCACATGTTCGATTCCACTTGGGTTCATATAGCCTTTCATCCTTCTGAGGTCGATAAAATGAGTACCACTAAGCTTAGGACGTATTTACCATACAATAGTGCAAACAGACTCTAGGGGTTGAGCTTGCACTCTACTAATATGGGTGTTATGTTTGTTGGTCGCACACAAAAAGCAACTGGAATGTGTGGAGACTTTTTTTTGGGGGGGTGGGGGGGGAGATGAACGCTTTTTGACCATTATCAAAAAGGTGCCTCTTTTAACCTTTTGGTTATCTAAAGATATTGGCGTAGATGCCTCAATCACTTATGACATGCTTCATCATCGGCGCTTATCCACCCTTTGGTAGGAGGATACCACCAGGGTGGACTCAACCAAAGATAGAATGGGAGTTCTTAGATTAGACCAAACTGGATACGTAGGGATCCGCATATAGATTTTTGGTAAAAAATACCTTGTATACCCAAAGGTTTCCTTTATTCAATGGGTACCTGGGTTTTGGATAAAAAGGTATGTTGGAGTTTCCTATTGAATATAATTGTTCAATTAAACTTCCTATACTTGTGCCAACATGTTTCGGCCCACACTCCAAGTCCAGGTGGGTCTGGGGCCTTCGTCAGGGCTTTTGCAATGTATCTCTGCCTTTCTATGCATGCACACCAAGCACACTTATGAGGCCTCGGGCTTTCACCTACCTTGCATTTCTGTTCTTGAGTATTTTCCTCTGTTCCGGTATTCCAAGGGTCATATGGTTCTGGAGGGTGGTGCTGTCTTTTAGTCACTCTTTCTTAAAAGAAGCAGCACTGCAGGAGTACCTGGCATTTCCTCTCAAACCGCCACAGAGTGTTTGTTGGTAACAAAAAATAAAAACTATCAAATGTTTATCTACAAATAATGGTGCTGTGTTCCTCTAAAGAGGTAGGACTGCAAGAATAGCACTGCTGTACAAATCTCCAATTCACTTCAAGAGACCACTTGCCTGGAACCCCCATTATTTGGTTTTGCAGTTCTGAAATGACTGCTGATGGGGCACCAATAGCTCTGTGACCCCAGGAGACTGAGCAGCTCTAACCTGCCTGTTGGCCGCAGGCAGTGACCAGCGGAAAACCTTCACCCCTCCACTTAAGTTGGCCTAATTTCTGACATTATGTAGTGTCTCAACAATAGAAACGAATTACAATCTACTTGAAAGATCCACTGCCCCAGAAACATTTGAAGATAACATTGGAAATGACCCAGAAGTGCAGGATTTGTGTGTCATGGTTCATTTTGGAGAAGAAATGTAAGGTGGCAGGGCAGTACTTTTAAAAGACCAGGTGGTTGAGTACAGAAGGAAGTAAGATGAGAGAACCTGTTGACAGGAGAAGGGTTAATTGGGGAAGAAGACAGAAGAAGCATTGGAGTGGAGGATGAGACAAGTGTGAAAGGGAGAACGGGAAGGGGAAAGGTTGAGGAGACATGGATGAGGGAAGATCAGAACTTGAGGGGGAAAACGGCTGAGAGTATGTAATTTAACAAAACAGGGGGCCAAAGTTTGTATTAGAGGCCAGCTGGGCGACGCCATACAGCAGGATTAACAATACCTAGACTGATTACATCTAAAGGAGACAGGTTCTGAGGCTGTATATTAAAAGATTGTTTGACAATTATGGAGGACTCCAAGGTTAGGGTACAGTGAAAGAAGTAATTTGATAATCGTTCACCACAAAAACTCAAGACAACCCATTTTTCACGACTTATAGATACTCATGATGCTTCATGACTGCAAGCTCACAGATTAAATGGGTCGTTTTTATGTCTCACTAGCGTAGGCTGCGCACATGCGCAGTGTCGCTGGCGAAATTGAATGTTTTGGGGATTTTCGGTAAAGGGCTTTAAGCCCCGCCCCTCTTTCCCATTGGCCGGCGTCACCGTTTATGCTAAACGGCGGCCAGCCTTGGGGAAATAGCTGTTGGTGACTTTTTCCCTCGGCTTTTTGAGCCGTCCCATTTGGACGTTCTCGTCTGCCTTCCTTCTGCTGCAAAGGGTTTCTTATCTTTATGGGGCCAAACACATGGCCCTATAAAGATAAGAAACCTTTTAGCAGGCGAGGCCGCCCAAGTGGGACGGCAGAAAAAGGCGAAGAAAACGTCATGGCGAGCGCTTGTTAGAACTAGTGTGAGGGAAAACACGACTATGTATGATTCTTATTTATCCCGTGCACAAACTGCCCGCGTTCCAGCAGAAAAACACAGCCATTAAACATCTATATTTTGGCAGCCCCAGCTTCGGGTCTGTGTCAGAGGGGCCGGAAGACATAATCTGACCGGAAGACGTCGTAGAGGTCGATGTTGCTTATTTTTAAGGCGTGCTATTTTTCTCTATTTCGATAAGTGTTGTATTGACTAATAAAAATCCAATATGCCAGTAAAATAACTACTATTATCTATAATGGCGCTAAACAGAATATCGGCGCACACCACACAGGCAGCAGCTGTTTTTTGTATTTTTTTTCTTTTTCTCTTTTTAATTTTTTTATTAGACAGGTTTGGAAGGCGGTCTTAATAAGTTGTCCACTTAAGATGGGCGTTTTGAAGGGAGCCGCGTCCGCCTTTGTCCGGTTGTAGGCGGAGGGGGCTTTGAAGCAGACATTCCTAGTCGGGCGCTGAAAGCTCCTGTCTTTCTTTGAGAGCCGGCCGGGTGAACGGGACTCGCCGGCTGCGAGGGGTCAAGAGCGGCTCCTCAGATATTTTATTGAGACATTGAGATTTATTAGACAAATAAGTGGCCCGGCTGATGCAAAACCCCCAGTGATTGAATTTTGACGTTGAGTCAACAACAACTCCAAGTGCACGAGTGCTCCCACACTTAGCGAGGATGGCGGAGATTACTGAGCAAATAGGAGGTGGAGAGGGCGTGGGGGGTGTGCAGCCTCCCTTCCTTCCTTCTACGGCTCTGTTCCGTGTGCCCCTCCCCCTCCTATTAACAGGCCACCGCGGGACCGGCCGCCTTCTAAGAACAGTTACTTGTGCCTTGAAATTAACCACCAGCGCGCTCCAACAGGTCTATTAATTGTGCCTTGTAGAGGACTCGAATATGTTGGCAGGTTTCAAAGTAAAGGAGACGCAAACCTGTAAGTCGTGTTAAGCGGCTGCAACTTCTGTAGGTAGGTTTGTAATACAAATACAATTAAACGATAATCACTTCAGTAATATTTATCAGTAAATATATATAATATTAAATAGCGCATGCTAGTAACTCCTCTTAATAGTATTACAATTTCATATACATGTTTGTGCTATTACTATTATTACTACAATGGAAATTAATAGTAATAATAATGGGTACATTACGAGTATTAGTTATTCATGCTAGCTTCAGTGGTGGCAGTAGGTTAAGTAATACTAATACAATATGTATTATTATTGTCATCATTATTATAATAATCTATTATTATAGCATTATTAATGTTATTGTTATTACTTTATTGACCTCAGAAAAGAGAGAGTGAACCGGAAGGAATCCAATCCTCTGGTCTGCAGGTGACACATGGGTATGTTGACTAGAACGACATTCGCCCATTATTCCTTTATTTTCAAGTTTTTTTGTTCTTGGGGCGGAAGTGACCGGACGGTCAAGGAGTTATCGAGTGCAGAGCCTCTGCGTGAGAGCAGACGTTGTTCTGTGACGTCACAGCTCTCGCAATGGACATTGCGTCACCATCGGCCCTTAGTTCAGAGGTACTAGGGAGGGGCTTGTGGTGTTCAGTCAGGGAGCTGGGTGAAGTGCGACAAGCATGCCCCCTGTGGGAAGGACGTCTGTTGCGTGACTCGCGTTTTGTTTAAAGTTGCGGCCTCTCGAGACAGCTTCAGGCCCCCTCACGCTAGTGTGACCAACTGGCATTGGTGCAAATTCAGGACGGTGAGTGTAAAAATTCAGGACATAGGGTCAAAATTCAGGACTCAAATTCAGGACAAAAGGTAAGTTTAACAGATACATCAGAGGAGGTCGCGCAATAGTATATAAGTAAGCCCATCCATATCCAAACATATTCAACCATTTGTAAACCTATCCATCATGTATCCATCCATCTATCATTTCACACATCCATCCCTCCATCCACACTTTCACTCATCCATCCATCCACCCTTTCACCCTATCCATCTGTACACTCATCCATCCACTCTTCTACCCATCCATTCACTCATCCATCCAGCCATTTACCCTTTCACCCATCCAGCCATCCTTTCACTTACTCATCCATCCACCCAGTCACTCATCCTTCCACCCATTCACTCTTTCACTCATCCATCCTCCCTTTCTCTCTCCATCGACCCTTTCACTTAGCCAGCCTTCCATCCATCCACCCACCCACCCATCCATCCATCCATCTACTCATCCACTCTTGAATCCATCCATTGACCCTATCACTCATCCATCCTTTCTCTCATCCATATATCCTTTCACTCCTTCACTTATCTATTCATCCTTTTGTCCATCCTTACATCCACCCTTTCACTCATCCGTCCATCCATTCACCCTTGCACTTATCAATTCATCAATCCATCCATCATTTCACTCATCCATCCATCCACCCACTCGCTCATCATCCACCTTTTCACTCATCCATCCATCCTTTCACTCATCCATCCATCCTTTCACTCATCCATCCATCCTTTCACTCATCCATCCATCCTTTCACTCATCCATCCACCCTTTCACTCATCCATCCACCCTTTCACTCATCCATCCACCCTTTTACCCATCCAGCTACCCTTCCACCCATACATCCAGCTATTTACCTTTTCTCTCATCCATCCTTACACTCACTCATCCATCCTCTCTCATTATCCATCTATTCAATCTTCCATTCATTCATTCACCCTTTCACTCATCCATCCAGCCATCCCTTTACTTACTCACTCGCCCACCTTTTCATATTGAATTTGAGCTGAGCCTTTGAGTTGCAGAAGAGGCCCATCAAGAACTCCCCCCTTGCTGTAGGAGCCGTCCCATGACTGGGAGAAGAGCCACCCAGGGTGGAGACAGGATCCACCACGGGGGGGGGGTTGGTTACAGGGGCCATCACAGGCGGGGGGGACAGGAGCTACCACATGGGGGGACAGGAGCCATCACAGGGAGGGGCAGGAGCCAACACGGGGGGACAGGATCCACCACATGTCGGGCACAGGAACCACCCATGGTGGGCACAGGGGTGGGCATGCAGTATTCTAGTATCATCTTGGTCTCTTCCAGGGTGGGGTAGGGCTCCTCACCCCCCCTGGACAAGACAACGAGAAGACAGGTTCTATTTCCAAAATGTTTGTTTTACCATCCCCCACTGTGATGTACAGTACTTAAACCAAGAGAACTGATGTAACTGATTGTCCACCATACTTTGTTAATCAGTGTGGGTGAGATTGTGCCATTTCTTTATTTTATTACATTATAGACTGCATGTTTGAAGAACCCAGGTTTGCATACAATTTAGTGACCGTAATTAAGCTCTGCTCTGTGAAGAGAACCACGTGCTGCCTCGGTGTAATACTCATTAGGTCTCGCCTGAGCCAGCGCATGTGCTGCTCTGGCGAGACATTTAGTAAGTGGGTTTTCAAAGTGCTGCCAACAGGCTTTTGCCGGCCACCAGCTTGCTGTTACGCGCACAAGCGCACAAGCTTGCGCAACGTGCACAGCTGCCATTTGCCACTCGCCAGCCTGCTTTCAATTTTGCTGTTGTGTGCGCGCGCCGTCACTTTCAGGGCCGCGCCAACCCGCCCCCCTCTTTTCCTCATTAAGCAGAAGCAGAACACTTTCGCTTTCCCACGTCACTTTCAGGGCCGCGCCAACCCGCCCCCCCTTCCTCATTAAGCAGAAGCAGAACACTTTCGCTTTCCCACGTCACCATGTGATATTACAGAGTGCTCTTGGTGAGTTTTCAATCTTGCTGATTTTGCCATTATTTATTATTTTTTTGCTGCTTTCTAACCTTTACGTCTTTGTTGTCAATCGTGCCCCCTCCCGTCGCTGTGTTCAATTACTCTGCTTTCATCCTTCCCTTACTTTTTTCAGTTCCCGCACCCCTCACCCTCCCGTCATTGCTTTTTCTTTCTAAAAACCCTCAGCCATTCCTTTCAGCCCTTTTACCTCCCCAATTACTAACCCCATAAGACTGGGACCTGGATAACTAAAGGCTTGTGGTATCTGATGCGTGCAACGTGCAAGCGCAGCACTATACTAACATGTCACAACTCAGGAATTAGGTCGCTACGTAGGTGGGCTTGAACTCGGAATGCCCAACAGATAGAGCCTGTGTCATACTCTTCAGAATAGGACATTTCACAGGACGCACACTACAGGGTAAGACACTGCATGCTTGCCATTGTTTTAGTTGCACTGTAAGAGGAGCCACACACAGCAGTCAAGGATAGATTGTACACTGTAATTCAGACGCAACGTTCTGGATCTTTAAGCCGGTCAATTTCGTCTGCTTCTCAGAGATGATGGTACAGTGAGGACAGATAATGTACATTGGAGGTATGCAAGACATGTTTTAAATTGAAACCTATATAGACGATCATAAGAAAGAACAACCATTGGCATAGCCAATAGGTCTCGCCTTTGGGACCTTATAAGTGTTTAGCCATGCAACAGTTGATGTGGTTGCACCAAGGATATTGTGCTGCATAACTAAATACAAGGTCCCAAAAGCGAGACCTATTGGCTATGCCAATGCTTGTTTGGGCAAGGGATCCAGTGTACAAGATTCGTTTGCAATTTACAACCTCAGAACCTAGTCTCCTTTATTTCAATTAGGTTGTGCTGGGTTATTGCTTTAAAGTAATAGCTTAGAATGTAATTGCATAAGGACTATGGTTGTTGACTGTGGCTGTCCTACATTAGGTTGCTAATCTACATAATTCATTAAGGAACATAAGGAGACCTCAAAGCACTGCCGATGGGGAGCAAGAGAAACTGAAAAGAGAGACGAGGAGAGAGGAAATGGGGGGAAGCACTAAAGGAAATGAGAAAGAAAACCTGCAGGTGAAGTGGTTTACCTAAAACAGAAGAAACAGCGGTCCATAGACACACTGTGTTAGGTCTCTAACCGCTGACAAGTAGGGTGGAATAGAAAAGGAGCCATACTGTGGAGCAGGAGAGTGCAGATATGTGTGTGGGGTGGCAGATTTTGAGCTCAGTGCACTGTGTACCCGGGCAGGCAGTGAGAGCCTGGGGACTGCCCATCTTCTCCAGTGTGTCAACAATGAGACCTATCATGATCTTACCTAGGACATTTTGCTGTGCCCACAGCTAGGGAGGGACAGTGGGGCTGCTGGGAGCACAGAGACCATCAAGGTTGTTAGGGAAGTCAGGTTCGAGGAGGTCCTAGGCAGAATGAAAGGTTAGCAAAAGGATGTAGGAGATTTTCACAAAAGGTGTTACTATTTAGATTATGGGAGTGTCAGAACCAAGAAATGTTGAGGAGCTGGAACTCTGGGTTACTGTGCATTACCAAGGATTGCAGTTTCTGCATCCAGCGTGCAAATAGTGGCTACACTTTAGGGTAGTACAGTGGTGTTTGGGTAGTGAAGGGGGTCATGCTGGGGGTAGTGTTTTAGGGTTTAGGGTAGTACAGTGGTGTTTGTGTACTGTAGGGGGTCGTGCTTGGGGTATTGTTTTAGGGTTTAGAGTAGTGCAGTGGTGTTTTTGTAGTGTAGGGGGTGGTGCTGGGGGTAGTGTTTTAGGGTTTGGGGTAGTGCAGTGGTGTTTGTGTAGTGTAGGGGGTCATGCTGGGGGTAGTGTTTTAGGGTTTTGGGTAGTGCAGTGGTGTTTGTGTAGTGTGGGGGGTCGTGCTGGGGGAGTGTTTTAGAGTTTAGGGTAGTGCAGTGGTGTGTGTAGTGTAGGTTTTCGTGCTGGGGTAATGTTTTAGGGTGTAGTGGTGTGGTGTTTGGGAAGTGTAGGGGGTCGTGCTGGGTGTAGTGTTTTAGGGATTAGGGTAGTGCAGTGGTGTTTGTGTACTGTAGGGGGTCTTCCTGGGGGAAGTGTTTTAGGGTTTAGGGTATTGCAGTGGTGTTTGAGTAGTGTAGGGGGTCATGCTGGGGGTAGTGTTTTCGAAGTTTAGGACAGTGCAGTGGTATTTGTGTAGTGAAGGGGATCGTGTTGGGGTAGTGTTTTAGTGTTTAGGGTAGTGCAGTTACGTTTGGGTAGTGTAGGGTGTTGTGCTGGGGGTAGGGTTTTAGGGTATTGCAGTGGTGCTTGTGAAGTGTAGGGGGTCGTGCTGGGGATAGTGTTTTAGGGTTTAGGGTAGTGCAGTGGTGTTTGGGTAGTGTAGGGGGTAGTGTTTTAGGGTAGTGCAGTGGTGTTTGTGTAGTGTAGGGGATCGTGTTGGGGTAGTGTTTTAGGGTTTAGGGTAGTGCAGTGGTGTTTGTGTTATGTAGGGGGTCCTGCTGGGGGTAGTGTTTTAGGGTTTAGGGTAGTGCAGTGGTGTTTGGGTAGTGTAGAGGATCATGCTGAAGGGTAGTGTTTTAGGGTTTAGGGTAGTGCAGTGGTGTTTGTGTTGCGAAGGGGGTCCTGCTGGGGGTAGGGTTTTAGGGTTTAGGGTAGTGCAGTGGTGTTTGGGTAGTGTAGGGGGTAGTGTTTTAGGGTTTAGATTAGTGCAGTGGTGTTTGTGTAGTGCAGGGGGTCGTTTTTTAGGGTTTAGGGTAGTGCATTGGTGTTTGGGTAGTGTAAGGGGTCATGCTGGGGGAAGATTTAGGGTTTAGGGTAGCGCAGTGGTGTTTGGGTAGTGTAGGGGGTCGTGCTGGGGTAGATTTATGGTTTAGTGTAGCGCAGTGGTGTTTGGGTAGTGTAGAGGGTCGTGCTGGGGGTAGTATTTTAGGGTTTCGGGTAGTGCAGTGGTTTTTATGTTGTATTGGGGGTAGATCTGGGGGTAGTTCTGGGGGTAGTGTTTTAGGGCTTATGGTAGTGCAGTGGTGTTTGTGTGGTGTAGGGGGTCATGCTGGGGGTAGATTTAGGGTTTAGGGTAATGAAGTCGTGTTTGGGTAGTGTAGGGGGTCGTGCTGGGGGTAGGTTTAGGGTAATGCAGTGGTGTTTGGGTAGTGTAGGGGGTCGTGCTGCATGTAGTGTTTTTGGGTTTAGGGCATTCGAGTGGTGTTTGTGTAGTGTAGGAGGTCATGCTGGGGTTTGTGTTTTAGGGTTAAGGGCAGTGCAATGGTGTTTGGGTAATGTAGGGGTTAGTGCTGGGGTAGTGTTTTAGGGTTTAGGGTAGTGCAGTGGTGTTTTTGTAGTGTAGGGGGTAGTGTTTTAGGGTAGTGCAGTGGTGTTTGTGCAGTGTAGGGGGTCGAGCTGGGGGTAGTGTTTTAGGGTTTAGATTAGTACAGTGGTGTTTGTGTAGTGGAGGGGGTTGTTTTTTAGGGTTTAGTGTAGTGCTGTGGTGATTGGGTAGTGTAAGGGCTCGTGCTGGCGGTAGTGTTTTAGGGTTTAGATTAGTGCAGTGGTGTTTGTGTAGTGTAGGACTCATGCTGGGGGTAGCTTTAGGGTTTAGGGTAGCGCAGTGGTGTTTCGGTAGTGTAGGGGGTCCTCCTGGGGTAGATTTATGGTTTAGGGTAGCGCAGTGGTGTTTGGGTAGTGTAGGGGGTCGTGCTGGGGGTAGATTTTTAGGGTAGTGCAGTGGTGTTTGGGTCGTGTAGGGAATCGTGCTGGGGGTACTGTTTTAGGGTTTAGGGTAGTGCAGTGGTGCTTGTGTAGTGTAGGGGGTCGTGCTGGAGGTAGTGTTTTAGGGTTTAGGGTAGTGCAGTGGTGTTTGGGTAGTGTAGGGGGAAGTGCTGGGGTTAGTGTTTTAGGGTAGTGCAGTGATGTTTACGTAGTATAGGTCGTCTTGCTTGGGGTAGTGTTTCAGGGTTTAGGGTAGTGCAGTGGTGTGTGTAGTGTAGGTTTTCGTGCTGGGGTAATGTTTTGGGATGTAGGGTAGTGCAGTGGTGTTTGGGAAGTGTAGGGGGTCGTGCTGGGGTTAGTGTCTTCGGGTTTAGGGCAGTGCAGTGGTATTTGTGTAGTGAAGGGGATCGTGTTGGGGTAGTGTTTTAGGGTTTAGGATAGAGCTGTGGTGTTTGGGTAGTGTAGGGAGTTGTGCTGGTGGAATTTTCTTAGTTTTTAGGGTTGTGTAGTTATTTTTGGGTAGTGTAGGGTGTTGTGCTGGGGGTAGTGTTTCAGGGTTTAGGGTATTGCAGTGGTGCTTGTGAAGTGTAGGGGGTCGTGCTGGGGATAGTGTTTTAGGGTTTAGGGTAGTGCAGTGGTGTTTGGGTAGTGCTGGGGGTAGTGCTTAAGAGTTTAGGGTAGTGCAGTGGTGTTTGTGTAGTGTAGGGGGTCACGCTGGGGATAGTGTTTTAGGGTTTAGGGTAGTGCAGTGGTGCTTGTGTAGTGTAGGGGGTCGTGCTGGAGGTAGTGTTATAGGGTTTAGGGTAGTGCAGTGGTGCTTGTGTAGTGTAGGGGGTCGTGCTGGAGGTAGTGTTATAGGGTTTAGGGTAGTGCAGTGGTGTTTGTGTAGTGTAGGGGGTCATGCTGGGGGTAGATTTAGGGTTTAGGGTAGTGCAGTGGTGTTTGGGTAGTGTAGGGGGTCGTGCTGGGGTAGATTTATGGTTTAGGGTAGCGCAGTGGTGTTTGGGTAGTGTAGGGGGTCGTGCTGCATGTAGTGTTTTTGGGTTTAGGGCAGTCCAGTGGTGTTTGTGAAGTGTAGGGGGTCATGCTGGGGGTAGTGTTTTAGGGTTTAGGGTAGTGCAGTGGTGCTTGTGTAGTGTAGGGGGTCGTGCTGGAGGTAGTGTTATAGGGTTTAGGGTAGTGCAGTGGTGTTTGTGTAGTGTAGGGGGTCATGCTGGGGGTAGATTTAGGGTTTAGGGTAGTGCAGTGGTGTTTGGGTAGTGTAGGGGGTCGTGCTGGGGTAGATTTATGGTTTAGGGTAGCGCAGTGGTGTTTGGGTAGTGTAGGGGGTCGTGCTGGGGGTACTGTTTTAGGGTTTAGGGTAGTGCAGTGGTGCTTGTGTAGTGTAGGGGGTCGTGCTGGAGGTAGTGTTTCAGGGTTTAGGGTAGTGCAGTGGTGTTTGTGTAGAGTAGGGGGTCATGCTGGGGGTAGATTTAGGGTTTAGGGTAGTGCAGTGGTGTTTGGGTAGTGTAGGGGGTCGTGCTGGGGTAGATTTATGGTTTAGGGTAGCGCAGTGGTGTTTGGGTAGTATAGGGGGTCGTGCTGGGGTAGTTTTTTAGGGTTTAGGGTAGTGCAGTGGTGTTTGGGTTGTGTAGGGAGTCGTGCTGGTGGTAGTGTTTTAGGGTGTAAGGTAGTGCAGGTATGTTTGGGTCGTGTAGGGAGTCGTGCTGGTGGTAGTGTTTTAGGGTTTAGGGTAGTGCAGTGATGTTTACGTAGTGTAGGTCGTCTTGCTTGGGGTAGTGTTTAAGGGTATAGGGTAGTGCAGTGGTGTTTGTGTAGTGTAGGGGGTAGTGTTTTAGGGTAGTGCAGAGGAGTTTGTGTAGTGTAGGCGGACGTGCTGGGGGTAGTGCTTTAGTGTTTAGGGTAGTACAGTGGTGTTTGTGTAGTGTAGGGGGTCGTGCTGGGGGTAGTGTTTTAGGGTTTTGGGTAGTGCAGTGGTGTTTGGGTAGTGTAGGGGTCGGGCTGGGGGAGTGTTTTAGGGTTTAGGGTAGTGCAGTGGTGTTTGGGTAGTGTAGGGGGTCATGCTGGGGATAGTGTTTTAGGGTTTAGATTAGTGCAGTGGGGTTTGTTTAGTGCAGGGGGTTGATTTTTAGGGTAGTGCAGTGGTTGTGTAGTGTAGGGGGTAGTGCAGTGTAGCGGTTTTTGCTGGGGGTAGTGTTTTAGGGTTTAGATTAGTGCAGTTGTGTTTGTGTAGTGCAGGGGGTCGTTTTTTAGGGTTTAGGGTAGTGCAGTGGTGTTTGAGTAGTGTAAGGGGTCGTGCTGGTGGTAGTGTTTTAGGGTTTAGGGTAGCGCAGTGGTGTTTGGGTAGTGTAGGGGGTCGGTCTGGGGTAGATTTATGGTTTAGAGAAGCGCAGTGGTGTTTGGGTAGTGTAGGGGGTTGTGCTGGGGGTACTATTTTAGGGTTTCGGGTAGTGCAGTGGTGTTGTATTGGGGTAGTGCCTGGGGTAGTGTTTTAGGATTTAGGGTAGTGCAGTGATGTTTGTGTGGTGTAGGGGGTCGTGCTGGGGGTACTGTTTTAGGGGTTAGAGTAGTGGAGTGGTGTTTGGTTAGTATAGGGGGTCGTGCTGGAAGAAGTGTTTTAGGGTTTAGGGTAGAGCAGTGGTGTTTGTGTGGTGTAGGGGGTCATGCTGCGGGTAGTGTTTTAGGGTTTAGGGTAGTGCAGTGTTTGTGTACTGTAGGGGGTCGTGTTTTAGGGTTTATGGTAGTGCAGTGGTGTCTGGGTAGCGTAGGGGGACATGCTGGGGTAGTGTTTTTAGGTTCAGTGTAGTTGTGTTTGGGTAGTGTAGGGGGTCGTGCTGGGGGTAGTGTTAGGGTTTAGGGTAGTGCAGTGGTGTTTGTGTAGTGTAGGGGGTCATGCTTGGGTAGATTTAGGGTTTAGGGTAATGCAGTGGTGTTTTGGTAGTGTAGGGGGTCGTACTGCAGGTAGTGTTTTTGGGTTTAGGGCAGTCCAGTGGTGTTTGTGAAGTGTAGGGGGTCATGCTGGGGGTAGTGTTTTAGGGTTTAGGGTAGTGCAGTGGTGCTTGTGTAGTGTAGGGGGTCGTGCTGGAGGTAGTGTTATAGGGTTTAGGGTAGTGCAGTGGTGTTTGTGTAGTGTAGGGGGTCATGCTGGGGGTAGATTTAGGGTTTAGGGTAGTGCAGTGGTGTTTGGGTAGTGTAGGGGGTCGTGCTGGGGTAGATTTATGGTTTAGGGTAGCGCAGTGGTGTTTGGGTAGTGTAGGGGGTCGTGCTGGGGGTACTGTTTTAGGGTTTAGGGTAGGGCAGTGGTGCTTGTGTAGTGTAGGGGGTCGTGCTGTGGGGTACTGTTTTAGGGTTTAGGGTAGTGCAGTGGTGCTTGTGTAGTGTAGGGGATCATGCTGGAGGTAGTGTTTCAGGGTTTAGGGTAGTGCAGTGGTGTTTGTGTAGAGTAGGGGGTCATGCTGGAGGTAGATTTAGGGTTTAGGGTAGTGCAGTGGTGTTTGGGTAGTGTAGGGGGTCGTGCTGGGGTCGATTTATGGTTTAGGGTAGCGCAGTGGTGTTTGGGTAGTATAGGGGGTCGTGCTGGGGTAATGTTTTAGGATGTAGGGTAGTGCAGTGGTGTTTGGGAAGTGTAGGGGGTCTTGCTGGTGGTAGTGTTTTAGGGTTTAAGGTATTGCAGTGGTGTTTGAGTAGTGTAGGGGGTCGTGCTGGGGGTAGTGTTTTCGGGTTTAGGGCAGTGCAGTGGTATTTGTGTAGTGAAGGGGATCGTGTTGGGGTAGTGTTTTAGGGTTTAGGGTAGTGCAGTGGTGTTTGTGTAGGGGGTTGTGCTGAGGGTACATTTAGGGTTTAGGGTAGAGCTGTGGTGTTTGGGTAGTGTAGGGAGTTGTGCTGGAGGAATTTTCTTAGTGTTTAGGGTAGTGCAGTTATGTTTGGGTAGTGTAGGGTGTTGTGCTGGGGGTAGTGTTTTAGGGTTTAGGGTATTGCAGTGGTGCTTGTGAAGTGTAGGGGGTCGTGCTGGGGATAGTGTTTTAGGGTTTAGATTAGTGCAGTGGTGTTTGGGTTGTGTAGGGAGTCGTGCTGGTGGTAGTGTTTTAGGGTGTAAGGTAGTGCAGGTATGTTTGGGTCGTGTAGGGAGTCGTGCTGGTGGTAGTGTTTTAGGGTTTAGGGTAGTGCAGTGATGTTTACGTAGTGTAGGTCGTCTTGCTTGGGGTAGTGTTTAAGGGTATAGGGTAGTGCAGTGGTGTTTGTGTAGTGTAGGGGGTAGTGTTTTAGGGTAGTGCAGTGGAGTTTGTGTAGTGTAGGCGGACGTGCTGGGGGTAGTGCTTTAGTGTTTAGGGTAGTACAGTGGTGTTTGTGTAGTGTAGGGGGTCGTGCTGGGGGTAGTGTTTTAGGGTTTTGGGTAGTGCAGTGGTGTTTGGGTAGTGTAGGGGTCGGGCTGGGGGAGTGTTTTAGGGTTTAGGGTAGTGCAGTGGTGTGTGTAGTGTAGGGTTTCGTGCTGGGGTAATGTTTTAGGATGTAGGGTAGTGCAGTGGTGTTTGGGAAGTGTAGGGGGTCGTGCTGGGGGTAGTGTTTTCGGGTTTAGGGCAGTGCAGTGGTATTTGTGTAGTGAAGGGGATCGTGTTGGGGTAGTGTTTTAGGGTTTAGGGTAGTGCAGTGGTGTTTGTGTAGTGTAGGGGGTTGTGCTGGGGGTACATTTAGGGTTTAGGGTAGAGCTGTGGTGTTTGGGTAGTGTAGGGAGTTGTGCTGGAGGAATTTTCTTAGTGTTTAGGGTAGTGCAGTTATGTTTGGGTAGTGTAGGGGGTCGTGCTGGGGATAGTGTTTTAGGGTTTAGGGTAGTGCAGTGGTTGTGTAGTGTAGGGGGTAGTGTTTTAGTGTTTAGGGTAGTGCAGTGGTGTTTGTGCAGTGTAGGGTGTCATGCTGGGGGTAGTGTTTTAGAGTTTAGATTAGTGCAGTGGTGTTTGTGAAGTGTAGGGGGTCATGCTGGGGGTAGTGTTTTAGGGTAGTGCAGTGGTTGTGTAGTGTAGGGGGTAGTGTTTTAGTGTTTAGGGTAGTGCAGTGGTGTTTGTGCAGTGTAGGGTGTCCTGCTGGGGGTAGTGTTTTAGGGTTTAGATTAGTGCAGTGTGTTTGTGTAGTGCAGGGGGTCATTTTTTAGGGTTTAGGGTAGTGCAGTGGTGTTTGGGTAGTGTGGGGGGTTATGCTGGGGGTAGTGTTTTAGAGTTTAGATTAGTGCAGTGGTGTGTGTAGTGTAGGGTTTCGTGCTGGGGTAATGTTTTAGGATGTAGGGTAGTGCAGTGGTGTTTGGGAAGTGTAGGGGGTCTTGCTGGTGGTAGTGTTTTAGGGTTTAAGGTATTGCAGTGGTGTTTGAGTAGTGTAGGGGGTCGTGCTGGGGGTAGTGTTTTCGGGTTTAGGGCAGTGCAGTGGTATTTGTGTAGTGAAGGGGATCGTGTTGGGGTAGTGTTTTAGGGTTTAGGGTAGTGCAGTGGTGTTTGTGTAGTGTAGGGGGTTGTGCTGAGGGTACATTTAGGGTTTAGGGTAGAGCTGTAGTGTTTGGGTAGTGTAGGGAGTTGTGCTGGAGGAATTTTCTTAGTGTTTAGGGTAGTGCAGTTATGTTTGGGTAGTGTAGGGTGTTGTGCTGGGGGTAGTGTTTTAGGGTTTAGGGTATTGCAGTGGTGCTTGTGAAGTGTAGGGGGTCGTGCTGGGGATAGTGTTTTAGGGTTTAGATTAGTGCAGTGGTGTTTGTGTAGTGTGGGGGGTCATGCTGGGGGTAGTGTTTTAGTGTGTAGGGTAGTGCAGTGGTGTTTGTGCAGTGTAGGGTGTCATGCTGGGGGTAGTGTTTTAGGGTTTAGATTAGTGCAGTGGTGTTTGTGTAGTGTGGGGGGTCATGCTGGGGGTAGTGTTTTAGGGTTTAGGGTAGTGCAGTGGTTGTGTAGTGTAGGGGGTAGTGTTTTAGTGTTTAGGGTAGTGCAGTGGTGTTTGTGCAGTGTAGGGTGTCGTGCTGGGGGTAGTGTTTTAGGGTTTAGATTAGTGCAGTGTGTTTGTGTAGTACAGGGGGTCGTTTTTTAGGGTTTAGGGTAGTGCAGTGGTGTTTGGGTAGTGCTGGGGGTAGTGCTTAAGAGTTTAGGGTAGTGCAGTGGTGTTTGTGTAGTGTAGGGGGTCATGCTGGGGATAGTGTTTTAGGGTTTAGGGTAGTGCAGTGGTGCTTGTGTAGTGTAGGGGGTCGTGCTGGAGGTAGTGTTATAGGGTTTAGGGTAGTGCAGTGGTGCTTGTGTAGTGTAGGGGGTCGTGCTGGAGGTAGTGTTATAGGGTTTAGGGTAGTGCAGTGGTGTTTGTGTAGTGTAGGGGGTCATGCTGGGGGTAGATTTAGGGTTTAGGGTAGTGCAGTGGTGTTTGGGTAGTGTAGGGGGTCGTGCTGGGGTAGATTTATGGTTTAGGGTAGCGCAGTGGTGTTTGGGTAGTGTAGGGGGTCGTGCTGCATGTAGTGTTTTTGGGTTTAGGGCAGTCCAGTGGTGTTTGTGAAGTGTAGGGGGTCATGCTGGGGGTAGTGTTTTAGGGTTTAGGGTAGTGCAGTGGTGCTTGTGTAGTGTAGGGAGTCGTGCTGGTGGTAGTGTTTTAGGGTTTAGGGTAGTGCAGTGATGTTTACGTAGTGTAGGTCGTCTTGCTTGGGGTAGTGTTTAAGGGTATAGGGTAGTGCAGTGGTGTTTGTGTAGTGTAGGGGGTAGTGTTTTAGGGTAGTGCAGAGGAGTTTGTGTAGTGTAGGCGGACGTGCTGGGGGTAGTGCTTTAGTGTTTAGGGTAGTACAGTGGTGTTTGTGTAGTGTAGGGGGTCGTGCTGGGGGTAGTGTTTTAGGGTTTTGGGTAGTGCAGTGGTGTTTGGGTAGTGTAGGGGTCGGGCTGGGGGAGTGTTGTAGGGTTTAGGGTAGTGCAGTGGTGTTTGGGTAGTGTAGGGGGTCATGCTGGGGATAGTGTTTTAGGGTTTAGATTAGTGCAGTGGGGTTTGTGTAGTGCAGGGGGTTGATTTTTAGGGTAGTGCAGTGGTTGTGTAGTGTAGGGGGTAGTGCAGTGTAGCGGTTTTTGCTGGGGGTAGTGTTTTAGGGTTTAGATTAGTGCAGTTGTGTTTGTGTAGTGCAGGGGGTCGTTTTTTAGGGTTTAGGGTAGTGCAGTGGTGTTTGAGTAGTGTAAGGGGTCGTGCTGGTGGTAGTGTTTTAGGGTTTAGGGTAGCGCAGTGGTGTTTGGGTAGTGTAGGGGGTCGGTCTGGGGTAGATTTATGGTTTAGAGAAGCGCAGTGGTGTTTGGGTAGTGTAGGGGGTTGTGCTGGGGGTACTATTTTAGGGTTTCGGGTAGTGCAGTGGTGTTGTATTGGGGTAGTGCTGGGGGTAGTGTTTTAGGATTTAGGGTAGTGCAGTGATGTTTGTGTGGTGTAGGGGGTCGTGCTGGGGGTACTGTTTTAGGGGTTAGAGTAGTGGAGTGGTGTTTGGTTAGTATAGGGGGTCGTGCTGGAAGAAGTGTTTTAGGGTTTAGGGTAGAGCAGTGGTGTTTGTGTGGTGTAGGGGGTCATGCTGCGGGTAGTGTTTTAGGGTTTAGGGTAGTGCAGTGTTTGTGTACTGTAGGGGGTCGTGTTTTAGGGTTTATGGTAGTGCAGTGGTGTCTGGGTAGCGTAGGGGGACATGCTGGGGTAGTGTTTTTAGGTTCAGTGTAGTTGTGTTTGGGTAGTGTAGGGGGTCGTGCTGGGGGTAGTGTTAGGGTTTAGGGTAGTGCAGTGGTGTTTGTGTAGTGTAGGGGGTCATGCTTGGGTAGATTTAGGGTTTAGGGTAATGCAGTGGTGTTTTGGTAGTGTAGGGGGTCGTACTGCAGGTAGTGTTTTTGGGTTTAGGGCAGTCCAGTGGTGTTTGTGAAGTGTAGGGGGTCATGCTGGGGGTAGTGTTTTAGGGTTTAGGGTAGTGCAGTGGTGCTTGTGTAGTGTAGGGGGTCGTGCTGGAGGTAGTGTTATAGGGTTTAGGGTAGTGCAGTGGTGTTTGTGTAGTGTAGGGGGTCATGCTGGGGGTAGATTTAGGGTTTAGGGTAGTGCAGTGGTGTTTGGGTAGTGTAGGGGGTCGTGCTGGGGTAGATTTATGGTTTAGGGTAGCGCAGTGGTGTTTGGGTAGTGTAGGGGGTCGTGCTGGGGGTACTGTTTTAGGGTTTAGGGTAGGGCAGTGGTGCTTGTGTAGTGTAGGGGGTCGTGCTGTGGGGTACTGTTTTAGGGTTTAGGGTAGTGCAGTGGTGCTTGTGTAGTGTAGGGGATCATGCTGGAGGTAGTGTTTCAGGGTTTAGGGTAGTGCAGTGGTGTTTGTGTAGAGTAGGGGGTCATGCTGGAGGTAGATTTAGGGTTTAGGGTAGTGCAGTGGTGTTTGGGTAGTGTAGGGGGTCGTGCTGGGGTCGATTTATGGTTTAGGGTAGCGCAGTGGTGTTTGGGTAGTATAGGGGGTCGTGCTGGGGTAATGTTTTAGGATGTAGGGTAGTGCAGTGGTGTTTGGGAAGTGTAGGGGGTCTTGCTGGTGGTAGTGTTTTAGGGTTTAAGGTATTGCAGTGGTGTTTGAGTAGTGTAGGGGGTCGTGCTGGGGGTAGTGTTTTCGGGTTTAGGGCAGTGCAGTGGTATTTGTGTAGTGAAGGGGATCGTGTTGGGGTAGTGTTTTAGGGTTTAGGGTAGTGCAGTGGTGTTTGTGTAGTGTAGGGGGTTGTGCTGAGGGTACATTTAGGGTTTAGGGTAGAGCTGTGGTGTTTGGGTAGTGTAGGGAGTTGTGCTGGAGGAATTTTCTTAGTGTTTAGGGTAGTGCAGTTATGTTTGGGTAGTGTAGGGTGTTGTGCTGGGGGTAGTGTTTTAGGGTTTAGGGTAGTGCAGTGGTGTTTGTGTAGTGTAGGGGGTCATGCTGGGGGTAGATTTAGGGTTTAGGGTAGTGCAGTGGTGTTTGGGTAGTGTAGGGGGTCGTGCTGGGGTAGATTTATGGTTTAGGGTAGCGCAGTGGTGTTTGGGTAATGTAGGGGGTCGTGCTGGGGGTACTGTTTTAGGGTTTAGGGTAGTGCAGTGGTGCTTGTGTAGTGTAGGGGGTCGTGCTGTGGGGTACTGTTTTAGGGTTTAGGGTAGTGCAGTGGTGCTTGTGTAGTGTAGGGGATCATGCTGGAGGTAGTGTTTCAGGGTTTAGGGTAGTGCAGTGGTGTTTGTGTAGAGTAGGGGGTCATGCTGGGGGTAGATTTAGGGTTTAGGGTAGTGCAGTGGTGTTTGGGTAGTGTAGGGGGTCGTGCTGGGGTCGATTTATGGTTTAGTGTAGCGCAGTGGTGTTTGGGTAGTATAGGGGGTCGTGCTGGGGTCGTTTTTTAGGGTTTAGGGTAGTGCAGTGGTGTTTGGGTTGTGTAGGGAGTCGTGCTGGTGGTAGTGTTTTAGGGTGTAAGGTAGTGCAGGTATGTTTGGGTCGTGTAGGGAGTCGTGCTGGTGGTAGTGTTTTAGGGTTTAGGGTAGTGCAGTGATGTTTACGTAGTGTAGGTCGTCTTGCTTGGGGTAGTGTTTAAGGGTATAGGGTAGTGCAGTGGTGTTTGTGTAGTGTAGGGGGTAGTGTTTTAGGGTAGTGCAGTGGAGTTTGTGTAGTGTAGGCGGACGTGCTGGGGGTAGTGCTTTAGTGTTTAGGGTAGTACAGTGGTGTTTGTGTAGTGTAGGGGGTCGTGCTGGGGGTAGTGTTTTAGGGTTTTGGGTAGTGCAGTGGTGTTTGGGTAGTGTAGGGGTCGGGCTGGGGGAGTGTTTTAGGGTTTAGGGTAGTGCAGTGGTGTGTGTAGTGTAGGGTTTCATGCTGGGGTAATGTTTTAGGATGTAGGGTAGTGCAGTGGTGTTTGGGAAGTGTAGGGGGTCGTGCTGGGGGTAGTGTTTTCGGGTTTAGGGCAGTGCAGTGGTATTTGTGTAGTGAAGGGGATAGTGTTGGGGTAGTGTTTTAGGGTTTAGGGTAGTGCAGTGGTGTTTGTGTAGTGTAGGGGGTTGTGCTGGGGGTACATTTAGGGTTTAGGGTAGAGCTGTGGTGTTTGGGTAGTGTAGGGAGTTGTGCTGGAGGAATTTTCTTAGTGTTTAGGGTAGTGCAGTTATGTTTGGGTAGTGTAGGGGGTCGTGCTGGGGATAGTGTTTTAGGGTTTAGGGTAGTGCAGTGGTTGTGTAGTGTAGGGGTAGTGTTTTAGTGTTTAGGGTAGTGCAGTGGTGTTTGTGCAGTGTAGGGTGTCATGCTGGGGGTAGTGTTTTAGAGTTTAGATTAGTGCAGTGGTGTTTGTGAAGTGTAGGGGGTCATGCTGGGGGTAGTGTTTTAGGGTAGTGCAGTGGTTGTGTAGTGTAGGGGGTAGTGTTTTAGTGTTTAGGGTAGTGCAGTGGTGTTTGTGCAGTGTAGGGTGTCCTGCTGGGGGTAGTGTTTTAGTGTTTAGATTAGTGCAGTGTGTTTGTGTAGTGCAGGGGGTCGTTTTTTAGGGTTTAGGGTAGTGCAGTGGTGTTTGGGTAGTGTGGGGGGTTATGCTGGGGGTAGTGTTTTAGAGTTTAGATTAGTGCAGTGGTGTGTGTAGTGTAGGGTTTCGTGCTGGGGTAATGTTTTAGGATGTAGGGTAGTGCAGTGGTGTTTGGGAAGTGTAGGGGGTCTTGCTGGTGGTAGTGTTTTAGGGTTTAAGGTATTGCAGTGGTGTTTGAGTAGTGTAGGGGGTCGTGCTGGGGGTAGTGTTTTCGGGTTTAGGGCAGTGCAGTGGTATTTGTGTAGTGAAGGGGATCGTGTTGGGGTAGTGTTTTAGGGTTTAGGGTAGTGCAGTGGTGTTTGTGTAGTGTAGGGGGTTGTGCTGGGGGTAGTGTTTTAGGGTTTTGGGTAGTGCAGTGGTGTTTGGGTAGTGTAGGGGTCGGGCTGGGGGAGTGTTTTAGGGTTTAGGGTAGTGCAGTGGTGTTTGGGTAGTGTAGGGGGTCATGCTGGGGATAGTGTTTTAGGGTTTAGATTAGTGCAGTGGGGTTTGTGTAGTGCAGGGGGTTGATTTTTAGGGTAGTGCAGTGGTTGTGTAGTGTAGGGGGTAGTGCAGTGTAGCGGTTTTTGCTGGGGGTAGTGTTTTAGGGTTTAGATTAGTGCAGTTGTGTTTGTGTAGTGCAGGGGGTCGTTTTTTAGGGTTTAGGGTAGTGCAGTGGTGTTTGAGTAGTGTAAGGGGTCGTGCTGGTGGTAGTGTTTTAGGGTTTAGGGTAGCGCAGTGGTGTTTGGGTAGTGTAGGGGGTCGGTCTGGGGTAGATTTATGGTTTAGAGAAGCGCAGTGGTGTTTGGGTAGTGTAGGGGGTTGTGCTGGGGGTACTATTTTAGGGTTTCGGGTAGTGCAGTGGTGTTGTATTGGGGTAGTGCTGGGGGTAGTGTTTTAGGATTTAGGGTAGTGCAGTGATGTTTGTGTGGTGTAGGGGGTCGTGCTGGGAGTACTGTTTTAGGGGTTAGAGTAGTGGAGTGGTGTTTGGTTAGTATAGGGGGTCGTGCTGGAAGAAGTGTTTTAGGGTTTAGGGTAGAGCAGTGGTGTTTGTGTGGTGTAGGGGGTCATGCTGCGGGTAGTGTTTTAGGGTTTAGGGTAGTGCAGTGTTTGTGTACTGTAGGGGGTCGTGTTTTAGGGTTTATGGTAGTGCAGTGGTGTCTGGGTAGCGTAGGGGGACATGCTGGGGTAGTGTTTTTAGGTTCAGTGTAGTTGTGTTTGGGTAGTGTAGGGGTCGTGCTGGGGGTAGTGTTAGGGTTTAGGGTAGTGCAGTGGTGTTTGTGTAGTGTAGGGGGTCATGCTTGGGTAGATTTAGGGTTTAGGGTAATGCAGTGGTGTTTTGGTAGTGTAGGGGGTCGTACTGCAGGTAGTGTTTTTGGGTTTAGGGCAGTCCAGTGGTGTTTGTGAAGTGTAGGGGGTCATGCTGGGGGTAGTGCTTTAGGGTTTAGGGTAGTGCAGTGGTGCTTGTGTAGTGTAGGGGGTCGTGCTGGAGGTAGTGTTATAGGGTTTAGGGTAGTGCAGTGGTGTTTGTGTAGTGTAGGGGGTCATGCTGGGGGTAGATTTAGGGTTTAGGGTAGTGCAGTGGTGTTTGGGTAGTGTAGGGGGTCGTGCTGGGGTAGATTTATGGTTTAGGGTAGCGCAGTGGTGTTTGGGTAGTGTAGGGGGTCGTGCTGGGGGTACTGTTTTAGGGTTTAGGGTAGTGCAGTGGTGCTTGTGTAGTGTAGGGGGTCGTGCTGTGGGGTACTGTTTTAGGGTTTAGGGTAGTGCAGTGGTGCTTGTGTAGTGTAGGGGATCATGCTGGAGGTAGTGTTTCAGGGTTTAGGGTAGTGCAGTGGTGTTTGTGTAGAGTAGGGGGTCATGCTGGGGGTAGATTTAGGGTTTAGGGTAGTGCAGTGGTGTTTGGGTAGTGTAGGGGGTCGTGCTGGGGTCGATTTATGGTTTAGGGTAGCGCAGTGGTGTTTGGGTAGTATAGGGGGTCGTGCTGGGGTATTTTTTTAGGGTTTAGGGTAGTGCAGTGGTGTTTGGGTTGTGTAGGGAGTCGTGCTGGTGGTAGTGTTTTAGGGTGTAAGGTAGTGCAGGTATGTTTGGGTCGTGTAGGGAGTCGTGCTGGTGGTAGTGTTTTAGGGTTTAGGGTAGTGCAGTGATGTTTACGTAGTGTAGGTCGTCTTGCTTGGGGTAGTGTTTAAGGGTATAGGGTAGTGCAGTGGTGTTTGTGTAGTGTAGGGGGTAGTGTTTTAGGGTAGTGCAGTGGAGTTTGTGTAGTGTAGGCGGACGTGCTGGGGGTAGTGCTTTAGTGTTTAGGGTAGTACAGTGGTGTTTGTGTAGTGTAGGGGGTCGTGCTGGGGGTAGTGTTTTAGGGTTTTGGGTAGTGCAGTGGTGTTTGGGTAGTGTAGGGGTCGGGCTGGGGGAGTGTTTTAGGGTTTAGGGTAGTGCAGTGGTGTGTGTAGTGTAGGGTTTCGTGCTGGGGTAATGTTTTAGGATGTAGGGTAGTGCAGTGGTGTTTGGGAAGCGTAGGGGGTCGTGCTGGGGGTAGTGTTTTCGGGTTTAGGGCAGTGCAGTGGTATTTGTGTAGTGAAGGGGATCGTGTTGGGGTAGTGTTTTAGGGTTTAGGGTAGTGCAGTGGTGTTTGTGTAGTGTAGGGGGTTGTGCTGGGGGTACATTTAGGGTTTAGGGTAGAGCTGTGGTGTTTGGGTAGTGTAGGGAGTTGTGCTGGAGGAATTTTCTTAGTGTTTAGGGTAGTGCAGTTATGTTTGGGTAGTGTAGGGGGTCGTGCTGGGGATAGTGTTTTAGGGTTTAGGGTAGTGCAGTGGTTGTGTAGTGTAGGGGGTAGTGTTTTAGTGTTTAGGGTAGTGCAGTGGTGTTTGTGCAGTGTAGGGTGTCATGCTGGGGGTAGTGTTTTAGCGTTTAGATTAGTGCAGTGGTGTTTGTGAAGTGTAGGGGGTCATGCTGGGGGTAGTGTTTTAGGGTAGTGCAGTGGTTGTGTAGTGTAGGGGGTAGTGTTTTAGTGTTTAGGGTAGTGCAGTGGTGTTTGTGCAGTGTAGGGTGTCCTGCTGGGGGTAGTGTTTTAGTGTTTAGATTAGTGCAGTGTGTTTGTGTAGTGCAGGGGGTCGTTTTTTAGGGTTTAGGGTAGTGCAGTGGTGTTTGGGTAGTGTGGGGGGTTATGCTGGGGGTAGTGTTTTAGAGTTTAGATTAGTGCAGTGGTGTGTGTAGTGTAGGGTTTCGTGCTGGGGTAATGTTTTAGGATGTAGGGTAGTGCAGTGGTGTTTGGGAAGTGTAGGGGGTCTTGCTGGTGGTAGTGTTTTAGGGTTTAAGGTATTGCAGTGGTGTTTGAGTAGTGTAGGGGGTCGTGCTGGGGGTAGTGTTTTCGGGTTTAGGGCAGTGCAGTGGTATTTGTGTAGTGAAGGGGATCGTGTTGGGGTAGTGTTTTAGGGTTTAGGGTAGTGCAGTGGTGTTTGTGTAGTGTAGGGGGTTGTGCTGAGGGTACATTTAGGGTTTAGGGTAGAGCTGTGGTGTTTGGGTAGTGTAGGGAGTTGTGCTGGAGGAATTTTCTTAGTGTTTAGGGTAGTGCAGTTATGTTTGGGTAGTGTAGGGTGTTGTGCTGGGGGTAGTGTTTTAGGGTTTAGGGTATTGCAGTGGTGCTTGTGAAGTGTAGGGGGTCGTGCTGGGGATAGTGTTTTAGGGTTTAGATTAGTGCAGTGTGTGTAGTGTAGGGTTTCGTGCTGGGGTAATGTTTTAGGATGTAGGGTAGTGCAGTGGTGTTTGGGAAGTGTAGGGGGTCGTGCTGGGGGTAGTGTTTTCGGGTTTAGGGCAGTGCAGTGGTATTTGTGTAGTGAAGGGGATCGTGTTGGGGTAGTGTTTTAGGGTTTAGGGTAGTGCAGTGGTGTTTGTGTAGTGTAGGGGGTTGTGCTGGGGGTACATTTAGGGTTTAGGGTAGAGCTGTGGTGTTTGGGTAGTGTAGGGAGTTGTGCTGGAGGAATTTTCTTAGTGTTTAGGGTAGTGCAGTTATGTTTGGGTAGTGTAGGGGGTCGTGCTGGGGATAGTGTTTTAGGGTTTAGGGTAGTGCAGTGGTTGTGTAGTGTAGGGGGTAGTGTTTTAGTGTTTAGGGTAGTGCAGTGGTGTTTGTGCAGTGTAGGGTGTCATGCTGGGGGTAGTGTTTTAGAGTTTAGATTAGTGCAGTGGTGTTTGTGAAGTGTAGGGGGTCATGCTGGGGGTAGTGTTTTAGGGTAGTGCAGTGCAGTGGTTGTGTAGTGTAGGGGGTAGTGTTTTAGTGTTTAGGGTAGTGCAGTGGTGTTTGTGCAGTGTAGGGTGTCCTGCTGGGGGTAGTGTTTGAGGGTTTAGATTAGTGCAGTGTGTTTGTGTAGTGCAGGGGGTCGTTTTTTAGGGTTTAGGGTAGTGCAGTGGTGTTTGGGTAGTGTGGGGGGTTATGCTGGGGGTAGTGTTTTAGAGTTTAGATTAGTGCAGTGGTGTGTGTAGTGTAGGGCTTCGTGCTGGGGTAATGTTTTAGGATGTAGGGTAGTGCCGTGGTGTTTGGGAAGTGTAGGGGGTCTTGCTGGTGGTAGTGTTTTAGGGTTTAAGGTATTGCAGTGGTGTTTGAGTAGTGTAGGGGGTCGTGCTGGGGGTAGTGTTTTCGGGTTTAGGGCAGTGCAGTGGTATTTGTGTAGTGAAGGGGATCGTGTTGGGGTAGTGTTTTAGGGTTTAGGGTAGTGCAGTGGTGTTTGTGTAGTGTAGGGGGTTGTGCTGAGGGTACATTTAGGGTTTAGGGTAGAGCTGTGGTGTTTGGGTAGTGTAGGGAGTTGTGCTGGAGGAATTTTCTTAGTGTTTAGGGTAGTGCAGTTATGTTTGGGTAGTGTAGGGTGTTGTGCTGGGGGTAGTGTTTTAGGGTTTAGGGTAGTGCAGTGGTGCTTGTGAAGTGTAGGGGGTCGTGCTGGGGATAGTGTTTTAGGGTTTAGATTAGTGCAGTGGTGTTTGTGTAGTGTGGGGGGTCATGCTGGGGGTAGTGTTTTAGTGTGTAGGGTAGTGCAGTGGTGTTTGTGCAGTGTAGGGTGTCATGCTGGGGGTAGTGTTTTAGGGTTTAGATTAGTGCAGTGGTGTTTGTGTAGTGTGGGGGGTCATGCTGGGGGTAGTGTTTTAGGGTTTAGGGTAGTGCAGTGGTTGTGTAGTGTAGGGGGTAGTGTTTTAGTATTTAGGGTAGTGCAGTGGTGTTTGTGCAGTGTAGGGTGTCGTGCTGGGGGTAGTGTTTTAGGGTTTAGATTAGTGCAGTGTGTTTGTGTAGTGCAGGGGGTCGTTTTTTAGGGTTTAGGGTAGTGCAGTGGATTTTGGGTAGTGTAGGCGGTTATGCTGGGGGTAGATTTAGGGTTTAGGGTAATGAAGTGTTTGGGTAGTGTAGGGGGTCGTGCTGGGGGTAGGTTTAGGGTAATGCAGTGGTGTTTGGGTAGTGTAGGGGGTCGTGCTGCATGTAGTGTTTTTGGGTTTAGGGCATTCGAGTGGTGTTTGTGTAGTGTAGGAGGTCATGCTGGGGTTTGTGTTTTAGGGTTAAGGGCAGTGCAATGGTGTTTGGGTAATGTAGGGGTTAGTGCTGGGGTAGTGTTTTAGGGTTTAGGGTAGTGCAGTGGTGTTTTTGTAGTGTAGGGGGTAGTGTTTTAGGGTAGTGCAGTGGTGTTTGTGCAGTGTAGGGGGTCGAGCTGGGGGTAGTGTTTTAGGGTTTAGATTAGTACAGTGGTGTTTGTGTAGTGCAGGGGGTTGTTTTTTAGGGTTTAGTGTAGTGCTGTGGTGATTGGGTAGTGTAAGGGCTCGTGCTGGCGGTAGTGTTTTAGGGTTTAGATTAGTGCAGTGGTGTTTGTGTAGTGTAGGACTCATGCTGGGGGTAGCTTTAGGGTTTAGGGTAGCGCAGTGGTGTTTCGGTAGTGTAGGGGGTCCTCCTGGGGTAGATTTATGGTTTAGGGTAGCGCAGTGGTGTTTGGGTAGTGTAGGGGGTCGTGCTGGGGGTAGATTTTTAGGGTAGTGCAGTGGTGTTTGGGTAGTGTAGGGGGAAGTGCTGGGGTTAGTGTTTTAGGGTAGTGCAGTGATGTTTACGTAGTATAGGTCGTCTTGCTTGGGGTAGGGTTTCAGGGTTTAGGGTAGTGCAGTGGTGTGTGTAGTGTAGGTTTTCGTGCTGGGGTAATGTTTTGGGATGTAGGGTAGTGCAGTGGTGTTTGGGAAGTGTAGGGGGTCGTGCTGGGGGTAGTGTCATCGGGTTTAGGGCAGTGCAGTGGTATTTGTGTAGTGAAGGGGATCGTGTTGGGGTAGTGTTTTAGGGTTTAGGATAGAGCTGTAGTGTTTGGGTAGTGTAGGGAGTTGTGCTGGTGGAATTTTCTTAGTTTTTAGGGTTGTGTAGTTATTTTTGGGTAGTGTAGGGTGTTGTGCTGGGGGTAGTGTTTCAGGGTTTAGGGTATTGCAGTGGTGCTTGTGAAGTGTAGGGGGTCGTGCTGGGGATAGTGTTTTAGGGTTTAGGGTAGTGCAGTGGTGTTTGGGTAGTGCTGGGGGTAGTGCTTAAGAGTTTAGGGTAGTGCAGTGGTGTTTGTGTAGTGTAGGGGGTCATGCTGGGGATAGTGTTTTAGGGTTTAGGGTAGTGCAGTGGTGCTTGTGTAGTGTAGGGGGTCGTGCTGGAGGTAGTGTTATAGGGTTTAGGGTAGTGCAGTGGTGCTTGTGTAGTGTAGGGGGTCGTGCTGGAGGTAGTGTTATAGGGTTTAGGGTAGTGCAGTGGTGTTTGTGTAGTGTAGGGGGTCATGCTGGGGGTAGATTTAGGGTTTAGGGTAGTGCAGTGGTGTTTGGGTAGTGTAGGGGGTCGTGCTGGGGTAGATTTATGGTTTAGGGTAGCGCAGTGGTGTTTGGGTAGTGTAGGGGGTCGTGCTGCATGTAGTGTTTTTGGGTTTAGGGCAGTCCAGTGGTGTTTGTGAAGTGTAGGGGGTCATGCTGGGGGTAGTGTTTTAGGGTTTAGGGTAGTGCAGTGGTGCTTGTGTAGTGTAGGGGGTCGTGCTGGAGGTAGTGTTATAGGGTTTAGGGTAGTGCAGTGGTGTTTGTGTAGTGTAGGGGGTCATGCTGGGGGTAGATTTAGGGTTTAGGGTAGTGCAGTGGTGTTTGGGTAGTGTAGGGGGTCGTGCTGGGGTAGATTTATGGTTTAGGGTAGCGCAGTGGTGTTTGGGTAGTGTAGGGGGTCGTGCTGGGGGTACTGTTTTAGGGTTTAGGGTAGTGCAGTGGTGCTTGTGTAGTGTAGGGGGTCGTGCTGGAGGTAGTGTTTCAGGGTTTAGGGTAGTGCAGTGGTGTTTGTGTAGAGTAGGGGGTCATGCTGGGGGTAGATTTAGGGTTTAGGGTAGTGCAGTGGTGTTTGGGTAGTGTAGGGGGTCGTGCTGGGGTAGATTTATGGTTTAGGGTAGCGCAGTGGTGTTTGGGTAGTATAGGGGGTCGTGCTGGGGTAGTTTTTTAGGGTTTAGGGTAGTGCAGTGGTGTTTGGGTTGTGTAGGGAGTCGTGCTGGTGGTAGTGTTTTAGGGTGTAAGGTAGTGCAGGTATGTTTGGGTCGTGTAGGGAGTCGTGCTGGTGGTAGTGTTTTAGGGTTTAGGGTAGTGCAGTGATGTTTACGTAGTGTAGGTCGTCTTGCTTGGGGTAGTGTTTAAGGGTATAGGGTAGTGCAGTGGTGTTTGTGTAGTGTAGGGGGTAGTGTTTTAGGGTAGTGCAGAGGAGTTTGTGTAGTGTAGGCGGACGTGCTGGGGGTAGTGCTTTAGTGTTTAGGGTAGTACAGTGGTGTTTGTGTAGTGTAGGGGGTCGTGCTGGGGGTAGTGTTTTAGGGTTTTGGGTAGTGCAGTGGTGTTTGGGTAGTGTAGGGGTCGGGCTGGGGGAGTGTTTTAGGGTTTAGGGTAGTGCAGTGGTGTTTGGGTAGTGTAGGGGGTCATGCTGGGGATAGTGTTTTAGGGTTTAGATTAGTGCAGTGGGGTTTGTGTAGTGCAGGGGGTTGATTTTTAGGGTAGTGCAGTGGTTGTGTAGTGTAGGGGGTAGTGCAGTGTAGCGGTTTTTGCTGGGGGTAGTGTTTTAGGGTTTAGATTAGTGCAGTTGTGTTTGTGTAGTGCAGGGGGTCGTTTTTTAGGGTTTAGGGTAGTGCAGTGGTGTTTGAGTAGTGTAAGGGGTCGTGCTGGTGGTAGTGTTTTAGGGTTTAGGGTAGCGCAGTGGTGTTTGGGTAGTGTAGGGGGTCGGTCTGGGGTAGATTTATGGTTTAGAGAAGCGCAGTGGTGTTTGGGTAGTGTAGGGGGTTGTGCTGGGGGTACTATTTTAGGGTTTCGGGTAGTGCAGTGGTGTTGTATTGGGGTAGTGCTGGGGGTAGTGTTTTAGGATTTAGGGTAGTGCAGTGATGTTTGTGTGGTGTAGGGGGTCGTGCTGGGGGTACTGTTTTAGGGGTTAGAGTAGTGGAGTGGTGTTTGGTTAGTATAGGGGGTCGTGCTGGAAGAAGTGTTTTAGGGTTTAGGGTAAAGCAGTGGTGTTTGTGTGGTGTAGGGGGTCATGCTGCGGGTAGTGTTTTAGGGTTTAGGGTAGTGCAGTGTTTGTGTACTGTAGGGGGTCGTGTTTTAGGGTTTATGGTAGTGCAGTGGTGTCTGGGTAGCGTAGGGGGACATGCTGGGGTAGTGTTTTTAGGTTCAGTGTAGTTGTGTTTGGGTAGTGTAGGGGGTCGTGCTGGGGGTAGTGTTAGGGTTTAGGGTAGTGCAGTGGTGTTTGTGTAGTGTAGGGGGTCATGCTTGGGTAGATTTAGGGTTTAGGGTAATGCAGTGGTGTTTTGGTAGTGTAGGGGGTCGTACTGCAGGTAGTGTTTTTGGGTTTAGGGCAGTCCAGTGGTGTTTGTGAAGTGTAGGGGGTCATGCTAGGGGTAGTGTTTTAGGGTTTAGGGTAGTGCAGTGGTGCTTGTGTAGTGTAGGGGGTCGTGCTGGAGGTAGTGTTATAGGGTTTAGGGTAGTGCAGTGGTGCTTGTGTAGTGTAGGGGGTCGTGCTGTGGGGTACTGTTTTAGGGTTTAGGGTAGTGCAGTGGTGCTTGTGTAGTGTAGGGGATCATGCTGGAGGTAGTGTTTCAGGGTTTAGGGTAGTGCAGTGGTGTTTGTGTAGTGTAGGGGGTCATGCTGGGGGTAGATTTAGGGTTTAGGGTAGTGCAGTGGTGTTTGGGTAGTGTAGGGGGTCGTGCTGGGGTAGATTTATGGTTTAGGGTAGCGCAGTGGTGTTTGGGTAGTGTAGGGGGTCGTGCTGGGGGTACTGTTTTAGGGTTTAGGGTAGTGCAGTGGTGCTTGTGTAGTGTAGGGGGTCGTGCTGTGGGGTACTGTTTTAGGGTTTAGGGTAGTGCAGTGGTGCTTGTGTAGTGTAGGGGATCATGCTGGAGGTAGTGTTTCAGGGTTTAGGGTAGTGCAGTGGTGTTTGTGTAGAGTAGGGGGTCATGCTGGGGGTAGATTTAGGGTTTAGGGTAGTGCAGTGGTGTTTGGGTAGTGTAGGGGGTCGTGCTGGGGTCGATTTATGGTTTAGGGTAGCGCAGTGGTGTTTGGGTAGTATAGGGGGTCGTGCTGGGGTAGTTTTTTAGGGTTTAGGGTAGTGCAGTGGTGTTTGGGTTGTGTAGGGAGTCGTGCTGGTGGTAGTGTTTTAGGGTGTAAGGTAGTGCAGGTATGTTTGGGTCGTGTAGGGAGTCGTGCTGGTGGTAGTGTTTTAGGGTTTAGGGTAGTGCAGTGATGTTTACGTAGTGTAGGTCGTCTTGCTTGGGGTAGTGTTTAAGGGTATAGGGTAGTGCAGTGGTGTTTGTGTAGTGTAGGGGGTAGTGTTTTAGGTTAGTGCAGTGGAGTTTGTGTAGTGTAGGCGGACGTGCTGGGGGTAGTGCTTTAGTGTTTAGGGTAGTACAGTGGTGTTTGTGTAGTGTAGGGGGTCGTGCTGGGGGTAGTGTTTTAGGGTTTTGGGTAGTGCAGTGGTGTTTGGGTAGTGTAGGGGTCGGGCTGGGGGAGTGTTTTAGGGTTTAGGGTAGTGCAGTGGTGTGTGTAGTGTAGGGTTTCGTGCTGGGGTAATGTTTTAGGATGTAGGGTAGTGCAGTGGTGTTTGGGAAGTGTAGGGGGTCGTGCTGGGGGTAGTGTTTTCGGGTTTAGGGCAGTGCAGTGGTATTTGTGTAGTGAAGGGGATCGTGTTGGGGTAGTGTTTTAGGGTTTAGGGTAGTGCAGTGGTGTTTGTGTAGTGTAGGGGGTTGTGCTGGGGGTACATTTAGGGTTTAGGGTAGAGCTGTGGTGTTTGGGTAGTGTAGGGAGTTGTGCTGGAGGAATTTTCTTAGTGTTTAGGGTAGTGCAGTTATGTTTGGGTAGTGTAGGGGGTCGTGCTGGGGATAGTGTTTTAGGGTTTAGGGTAGTGCAGTGGTTGTGTAGTGTAGGGGGTAGTGTTTTAGTGTTTAGGGTAGTGCAGTGGTGTTTGTGCAGTGTAGGGTGTCATGCTGGGGGTAGTGTTTTAGAGTTTAGATTAGTGCAGTGGTGTTTGTGAAGTGTAGGGGGTAGTGTTTTAGGGTAGTGCAGTGGTTGTGTAGTGTAGGGGGTAGTGTTTTAGTGTTTAGGGTAGTGCAGTGGTGTTTGTGCAGTGTAGGGTGTCCTGCTGGGGGTAGTGTTTTAGTGTTTAGATTAGTGCAGTGTGTTTGTGTAGTGCAGGGGGTCGTTTTTTAGGGTTTAGGGTAGTGCAGTGGTGTTTGGGTAGTGTGGGGGGTTATGCTGGGGGTAGTGTTTTAGAGTTTAGATTAGTGCAGTGGTGTGTGTAGTGTAGGGTTTCGTGCTGGGGTAATGTTTTAGGATGTAGGGTAGTGCAGTGGTGTTTGGGAAGTGTAGGGGGTCTTGCTGGTGGTAGTGTTTTAGGGTTTAAGGTATTGCAGTGGTGTTTGAGTAGTGTAGGGGGTCGTGCTGGGGGTAGTGTTTTCGGGTTTAGGGCAGTGCAGTGGTATTTGTGTAGTGAAGGGGATCGTGTTGGGGTAGTGTTTTAGGGTTTAGGGTAGTGCAGTGGTGTTTGTGTAGTGTAGGGGGTTGTGCTGGGGGTAGTGTTTTAGGGTTTTGGGTAGTGCAGTGGTGTTTGGGTAGTGTAGGGGTCGGGCTGGGGGAGTGTTTTAGGGTTTAGGGTAGTGCAGTGGTGTTTGGGTAGTGTAGGGGGTCATGCTGGGGATAGTGTTTTAGGGTTTAGATTAGTGCAGTGGGGTTTGTGTAGTGCAGGGGGTTGATTTTTAGGGTAGTGCAGTGGTTGTGTAGTGTAGGGGGTAGTGCAGTGTAGCGGTTTTTGCTGGGGGTAGTGTTTTAGGGTTTAGATTAGTGCAGTTGTGTTTGTGTAGTGCAGGGGGTCGTTTTTTAGGGTTTAGGGTAGTGCAGTGGTGTTTGAGTAGTGTAAGGGGTCGTGCTGGTGGTAGTGTTTTAGGGTTTAGGGTAACGCAGTGGTGTTTGGGTAGTGTAGGGGGTCGGTCTGGGGTAGATTTATGGTTTAGAGAAGCGCAGTGGTGTTTGGGTAGTGTAGGGGGTTGTGCTGGGGGTACTATTTTAGGGTTTCGGGTAGTGCAGTGGTGTTGTATTGGGGTAGTGCTGGGGGTAGTGTTTTAGGATTTAGGGTAGTGCAGTGATGTTTGTGTGGTGTAGGGGGTCGTGCTGGGAGTACTGTTTTAGGGGTTAGAGTAGTGGAGTGGTGTTTGGTTAGTATAGGGGGTCGTGCTGGAAGAAGTGTTTTAGGGTTTAGGGTAGAGCAGTGGTGTTTGTGTGGTGTAGGGGGTCATGCTGCGGGTAGTGTTTTAGGGTTTAGGGTAGTGCAGTGTTTGTGTACTGTAGGGGGTCGTGTTTTAGGGTTTATGGTAGTGCAGTGGTGTCTGGGTAGCGTAGGGGGACATGCTGGGGTAGTGTTTTTAGGTTCAGTGTAGTTGTGTTTGGGTAGTGTAGGGGGTCGTGCTGGGGGTAGTGTTAGGGTTTAGGGTAGTGCAGTGGTGTTTGTGTAGTGTAGGGGGTCATGCTTGGGTAGATTTAGGGTTTAGGGTAATGCAGTGGTGTTTTGGTAGTGTAGGGGGTCGTACTGCAGGTAGTGTTTTTGGGTTTAGGGCAGTCCAGTGGTGTTTGTGAAGTGTAGGGGGTCATGCTGGGGGTAGTGTTTTAGGGTTTAGGGTAGTGCAGTGGTGCTTGTGTAGTGTAGGGGGTCGTGCTGGAGGTAGTGTTATAGGGTTTAGGGTAGTGCAGTGGTGTTTGTGTAGTGTAGGGGGTCATGCTGGGGGTAGATTTAGGGTTTAGGGTAGTGCAGTGGTGTTTGGGTAGTGTAGGGGGTCGTGCTGGGGTAGATTTATGGTTTAGGGTAGCGCAGTGGTGTTTGGGTAGTGTAGGGGGTCGTGCTGGGGGTACTGTTTTAGGGTTTAGGGTAGTGCAGTGGTGCTTGTGTAGTGTAGGGGGTCGTGCTGTGGGGTACTGTTTTAGGGTTTAGGGTAGTGCAGTGGTGCTTGTGTAGTGTAGGGGATCATGCTGGAGGTAGTGTTTCAGGGTTTAGGGTAGTGCAGTGGTGTTTGTGTAGAGTAGGGGGTCATGCTGGGGGTAGATTTAGGGTTTAGGGTAGTGCAGTGGTGTTTGGGTAGTGTAGGGGGTCGTGCTGGGGTCGATTTATGGTTTAGGGTAGCGCAGTGGTGTTTGGGTAGTATAGGGGGTCGTGCTGGGGTAGTTTTTTAGGGTTTAGGGTAGTGCAGTGGTGTTTGGGTTGTGTAGGGAGTCGTGCTGGTGGTAGTGTTTTAGGGTGTAAGGTAGTGCAGGTATGTTTGGGTCGTGTAGGGAGTCGTGCTGGTGGTAGTGTTTTAGGGTTTAGGGTAGTGCAGTGATGTTTACGTAGTGTAGGTCGTCTTGCTTGGGGTAGTGTTTAAGGGTATAGGGTAGTGCAGTGGTGTTTGTGTAGTGTAGGGGGTAGTGTTTTAGGGTAGTGCAGTGGAGTTTGTGTAGTGTAGGCGGACGTGCTGGGGGTAGTGCTTTAGTGTTTAGGGTAGTACAGTGGTGTTTGTGTAGTGTAGGGGGTCGTGCTGGGGGTAGTGTTTTAGGGTTTTGGGTAGTGCAGTGGTGTTTGGGTAGTGTAGGGGTCGTGCTGGGGGAGTGTTTTAGGGTTTAGGGTAGTGCAGTGGTGTGTGTAGTGTAGGGTTTCGTGCTGGGGTAATGTTTTAGGATGTAGGGTAGTGCAGTGGTGTTTGGGAAGTGTAGGGGGTCGTGCTGGGGGTAGTGTTTTCGGGTTTAGGGCAGTGCAGTGGTATTTGTGTAGTGAAGGGGATCGTGTTGGGGTAGTGTTTTAGGGTTTAGGGTAGTGCAGTGGTGTTTGTGTAGTGTAGGGGGTTGTGCTGGGGGTACATTTAGGGTTTAGGGTAGAGCTGTGGTGTTTGGGTAGTGTAGGGAGTTGTGCTGGAGGAATTTTCTTAGTGTTTAGGGTAGTGCAGTTATGTTTGGGTAGTGTAGGGGGTCGTGCTGGGGATAGTGTTTTAGGGTTTAGGGTAGTGCAGTGGTTGTGTAGTGTAGGGGGTAGTGTTTTAGTGTTTAGGGTAGTGCAGTGGTGTTTGTGCAGTGTAGGGTGTCATGCTGGGGGTAGTGTTTTAGCGTTTAGATTAGTGCAGTGGTGTTTGTGAAGTGTAGGGGGTCATGCTGGGGGTAGTGTTTTAGGGTAGTGCAGTGGTTGTGTAGTGTAGGGGGTAGTGTTTTAGTGTTTAGGGTAGTGCAGTGGTGTTTGTGCAGTGTAGGGTGTCCTGCTGGGGGTAGTGTTTTAGTGTTTAGATTAGTGCAGTGTGTTTGTGTAGTGCAGGGGGTCGTTTTTTAGGGTTTAGGGTAGTGCAGTGGTGTTTGGGTAGTGTGGGGGGTTATGCTGGGGGTCGTGTTTTAGAGTTTAGATTAGTGCAGTGGTGTGTGTAGTGTAGGGTTTCGTGCTGGGGTAATGTTTTAGGATGTAGGGTAGTGCAGTGGTGTTTGGGAAGTGTAGGGGGTCTTGCTGGTGGTAGTGTTTTAGGGTTTAAGGTATTGCAGTGGTGTTTGAGTAGTGTAGGGGGTCGTGCTGGGGGTAGTGTTTTCGGGTTTAGGGCAGTGCAGTGGTATTTGTGTAGTGAAGGGGATCGTGTTGGGGTAGTGTTTTAGGGTTTAGGGTAGTGCAGTGGTGTTTGTGTAGTGTAGGGGGTTGTGCTGAGGGTACATTTAGGGTTTAGGGTAGAGCTGTGGTGTTTGGGTAGTGTAGGGAGTTGTGCTGGAGGAATTTTCTTAGTGTTTAGGGTAGTGCAGTTATGTTTGGGTAGTGTAGGGTGTTGTGCTGGGGGTAGTGTTTTAGGGTTTAGGGTATTGCAGTGGTGCTTGTGAAGTGTAGGGGGTCGTGCTGGGGATAGTGTTTTAGGGTTTAGATTAGTGCAGTGGTGTTTGTGTAGTGTGGGGGGTCATGCTGGGGGTAGTGTTTTAGTGTGTAGGGTAGTGCAGTGGTGTTTGTGCAGTGTAGGGTGTCATGCTGGGGGTAGTGTTTTAGGGTTTAGATTAGTGCAGTGGTGTTTGGGTTGTGTAGGGAGTCGTGCTGGTGGTAGTGTTTTAGGGTGTAAGGTAGTGCAGGTATGTTTGGGTCGTGTAGGGAGTCGTGCTGGTGGTAGTGTTTTAGGGTTTAGGGTAGTGCAGTGATGTTTACGTAGTGTAGGTCGTCTTGCTTGGGGTAGTGTTTAAGGGTATAGGGTAGTGCAGTGGTGTTTGTGTAGTGTAGGGGGTAGTGTTTTAGGGTAGTGCAGTGGAGTTTGTGTAGTGTAGGCGGACGTGCTGGGGGTAGTGCTTTAGTGTTTAGGGTAGTACAGTGGTGTTTGTGTAGTGTAGGGGGTCGTGCTGGGGGTAGTGTTTTAGGGTTTTGGGTAGTGCAGTGGTGTTTGGGTAGTGTAGGGGTCGGGCTGGGGGAGTGTTTTAGGGTTTAGGGTAGTGCAGTGGTGTGTGTAGTGTAGGGTTTCGTGCTGGGGTAATGTTTTAGGATGTAGGGTAGTGCAGTGGTGTTTGGGAAGTGTAGGGGGTCGTGCTGGGGGTAGTGTTTTCGGGTTTAGGGCAGTGCAGTGGTATTTGTGTAGTGAAGGGGATCGTGTTGGGGTAGTGTTTTAGGGTTTAGGGTAGTGCAGTGGTGTTTGTGTAGTGTAGGGGGTTGTGCTGGGGGTACATTTAGGGTTTAGGGTAGAGCTGTGGTGTTTGGGTAGTGTAGGGAGTTGTGCTGGAGGAATTTTCTTAGTGTTTAGGGTAGTGCAGTTATGTTTGGGTAGTGTAGGGGGTCGTGCTGGGGATAGTGTTTTAGGGTTTAGGGTAGTGCAGTGGTTGTGTAGTGTAGGGGGTAGTGTTTTAGTGTTTAGGGTAGTGCAGTGGTGTTTGTGCAGTGTAGGGTGTCATGCTGGGGGTAGTGTTTTAGAGTTTAGATTAGTGCAGTGGTGTTTGTGAAGTGTAGGGGGTCATGCTGGGGGTAGTGTTTTAGGGTAGTGCAGTGCAGTGGTTGTGTAGTGTAGGGGGTAGTGTTTTAGTGTTTAGGGTAGTGCAGTGGTGTTTGTGCAGTGTAGGGTGTCCTGCTGGGGGTAGTGTTTGAGGGTTTAGATTAGTGCAGTGTGTTTGTGTAGTGCAGGGGGTCGTTTTTTAGGGTTTAGGGTAGTGCAGTGGTGTTTGGGTAGTGTGGGGGGTTATGCTGGGGGTAGTGTTTTAGAGTTTAGATTAGTGCAGTGGTGTGTGTAGTGTAGGGTTTCGTGCTGGGGTAATGTTTTAGGATGTAGGGTAGTGCAGTGGTGTTTGGGAAGTGTAGGGGGTCTTGCTGGTGGTAGTGTTTTAGGGTTTAAGGTATTGCAGTGGTGTTTGAGTAGTGTAGGGGGTCGTGCTGGGGGTAGTGTTTTCGGGTTTAGGGCAGTGCAGTGGTATTTGTGTAGTGAAGGGGATCGTGTTGGGGTAGTGTTTTAGGGTTTAGGGTAGTGCAGTGGTGTTTGTGTAGTGTAGGGGGTTGTGCTGAGGGTACATTTAGGGTTTAGGGTAGAGCTGTGGTGTTTGGGTAGTGTAGGGAGTTGTGCTGGAGGAATTTTCTTAGTGTTTAGGGTAGTGCAGTTATGTTTGGGTAGTGTAGGGTGTTGTGCTGGGGGTAGTGTTTTAGGGTTTAGGGTAGTGCAGTGGTGCTTGTGAAGTGTAGGGGGTCGTGCTGGGGATAGTGTTTTAGGGTTTAGATTAGTGCAGTGGTGTTTGTGTAGTGTGGGGGGTCATGCTGGGGGTAGTGTTTTAGTGTGTAGGGTAGTGCAGTGGTGTTTGTGCAGTGTAGGGTGTCATGCTGGGGGTAGTGTTTTAGGGTTTAGATTAGTGCAGTGGTGTTTGTGTAGTGTGGGGGGTCATGCTGGGGGTAGTGTTTTAGGGTTTAGGGTAGTGCAGTGGTTGTGTAGTGTAGGGGGTAGTGTTTTAGTGTTTAGGGTAGTGCAGTGGTGTTTGTGCAGTGTAGGGTGTCGTGCTGGGGGTAGTGTTTTAGGGTTTAGATTAGTGCAGTGTGTTTGTGTAGTGCAGGGGGTCGTTTTTTAGGGTTTAGGGTAGTGCAGTGGTGTTTGGGTAGTGTAGGCGGTTATGCTGGGGGTAGATTTAGGGTTTAGGGTAATGAAGTGTTTGGGTAGTGTAGGGGGTCGTGCTGGGGGTAGGTTTAGGGTAATGCAGTGGTGTTTGGGTAGTGTAGGGGGTCGTGCTGCATGTAGTGTTTTTGGGTTTAGGGCATTCGAGTGGTGTTTGTGTAGTGTAGGAGGTCATGCTGGGGTTTGTGTTTTAGGGTTAAGGGCAGTGCAATGGTGTTTGGGTAATGTAGGGGTTAGTGCTGGGGTAGTGTTTTAGGGTTTAGGGTAGTGCAGTGGTGTTTTTGTAGTGTAGGGGGTAGTGTTTTAGGGTAGTGCAGTGGTGTTTGTGCAGTGTAGGGGGTCGAGCTGGGGGTAGTGTTTTAGGGTTTAGATTAGTACAGTGGTGTTTGTGTAGTGCAGGGGGTTGTTTTTTAGGGTTTAGTGTAGTGCTGTGGTGATTGGGTAGTGTAAGGGCTCGTGCTGGCGGTAGTGTTTTAGGGTTTAGATTAGTGCAGTGGTGTTTGTGTAGTGTAGGACTCATGCTGGGGGTAGCTTTAGGGTTTAGGGTAGCGCAGTGGTGTTTCGGTAGTGTAGGGGGTCCTCCTGGGGTAGATTTATGGTTTAGGGTAGCGCAGTGGTGTTTGGGTAGTGTAGGGGGTCGTGCTGGGGGTAGATTTTTAGGGTAGTGCAGTGGTGTTTGGGTAGTGTAGGGGGAAGTGCTGGGGTTAGTGTTTTAGGGTAGTGCAGTGATGTTTACGTAGTATAGGTCGTCTTGCTTGGGGTAGTGTTTCAGGGTTTAGGGTAGTGCAGTGGTGTGTGTAGTGTAGGTTTTCGTGCTGGGGTAATGTTTTGGGATGTAGGGTAGTGCAGTGGTGTTTGGGAAGTGTAGGGGGTCGTGCTGGGGGTAGTGTCTTCGGGTTTAGGGCAGTGCAGTGGTATTTGTGTAGTGAAGGGGATCGTGTTGGGGTAGTGTTTTAGGGTTTAGGATAGAGCTGTGGTGTTTGGGTAGTGTAGGGAGTTGTGCTGGTGGAATTTTCTTAGTTTTTAGGGTTGTGTAGTTATTTTTGGGTAGTGTAGGGTGTTGTGCTGGGGGTAGTGTTTCAGGGTTTAGGGTATTGCAGTGGTGCTTGTGAAGTGTAGGGGGTCGTGCTGGGGATAGTGTTTTAGGGTTTAGGGTAGTGCAGTGGTGTTTGGGTAGTGCTGGGGGTAGTGCTTAAGAGTTTAGGGTAGTGCAGTGGTGTTTGTGTAGTGTAGGGGGTCATGCTGGGGATAGTGTTTTAGGGTTTAGGGTAGTGCAGTGGTGCTTGTGTAGTGTAGGGGGTCGTGCTGGAGGTAGTGTTATAGGGTTTAGGGTAGTGCAGTGGTGCTTGTGTAGTGTAGGGGGTCGTGCTGGAGGTAGTGTTATAGGGTTTAGGGTAGTGCAGTGGTGTTTGTGTAGTGTAGGGGGTCATGCTGGGGGTAGATTTAGGGTTTAGGGTAGTGCAGTGGTGTTTGGGTAGTGTAGGGGGTCGTGCTGGGGTAGATTTATGGTTTAGGGTAGCGCAGTGGTGTTTGGGTAGTGTAGGGGGTCGTGCTGCATGTAGTGTTTTTGGGTTTAGGGCAGTCCAGTGGTGTTTGTGAAGTGTAGGGGGTCATGCTGGGGGTAGTGTTTTAGGGTTTAGGGTAGTGCAGTGGTGCTTGTGTAGTGTAGGGGGTCGTGCTGGAGGTAGTGTTATAGGGTTTAGGGTAGTGCAGTGGTGTTTGTGTAGTGTAGGGGGTCATGCTGGGGGTAGATTTAGGGTTTAGGGTAGTGCAGTGGTGTTTGGGTAGTGTAGGGGGTCGTGCTGGGGTAGATTTATGGTTTAGGGTAGCGCAGTGGTGTTTGGGTAGTGTAGGGGGTCGTGCTGGGGGTACTGTTTTAGGGTTTAGGGTAGTGCAGTGGTGCTTGTGTAGTGTAGGGGGTCGTGCTGGAGGTAGTGTTTCAGGGTTTAGGGTAGTGCAGTGGTGTTTGTGTAGAGTAGGGGGTCATGCTGGGGGTAGATTTAGGGTTTAGGGTAGTGCAGTGGTGTTTGGGTAGTGTAGGGGGTCGTGCTGGGGTAGATTTATGGTTTAGGGTAGCGCAGTGGTGTTTGGGTAGTATAGGGGGTCGTGCTGGGGTAGTTTTTTAGGGTTTAGGGTAGTGCAGTGGTGTTTGGGTTGTGTAGGGAGTCGTGCTGGTGGTAGTGTTTTAGGGTGTAAGGTAGTGCAGGTATGTTTGGGTCGTGTAGGGAGTCGTGCTGGGGGTAGTGTTTTAGGGTTTAGGGTAGTGCAGTGATGTTTACGTAGTGTAGGTCGTCTTGCTTGGGGTAGTGTTTAAGGGTATAGGGTAGTGCAGTGGTGTTTGTGTAGTGTAGGGGGTAGTGTTTTAGGGTAGTGCAGAGGAGTTTGTGTAGTGTAGGCGGACGTGCTGGGGGTAGTGCTTTAGTGTTTAGGGTAGTACAGTGGTGTTTGTGTAGTGTAGGGGGTCGTGCTGGGGGTAGTGTTTTAGGGTTTTGGGTAGTGCAGTGGTGTTTGGGTAGTGTAGGGGTCGGGCTGGGGGAGTGTTTTAGGGTTTAGGGTAGTGCAGTGGTGTTTGGGTAGTGTAGGGGGTCATGCTGGGGATAGTGTTTTAGGGTTTAGATTAGTGCAGTGGGGTTTGTGTAGTGCAGGGGGTTGATTTTTAGGGTAGTGCAGTGGTTGTGTAGTGTAGGGGGTAGTGCAGTGTAGCGGTTTTTGCTGGGGGTAGTGTTTTAGGGTTTAGATTAGTGCAGTTGTGTTTGTGTAGTGCAGGGGGTCGTTTTTTAGGGTTTAGGGTAGTGCAGTGGTGTTTGAGTAGTGTAAGGGGTCGTGCTGGTGGTAGTGTTTTAGGGTTTAGGGTAGCGCAGTGGTGTTTGGGTAGTGTAGGGGGTCGGTCTGGGGTAGATTTATGGTTTAGAGAAGCGCAGTGGTGTTTGGGTAGTGTAGGGGGTTGTGCTGGGGGTACTATTTTAGGGTTTCGGGTAGTGCAGTGGTGTTGTATTGGGGTAGTGCTGGGGGTAGTGTTTTAGGATTTAGGGTAGTGCAGTGATGTTTGTGTGGTGTAGGGGGTCGTGCTGGGGGTACTGTTTTAGGGGTTAGAGTAGTGGAGTGGTGTTTGGTTAGTATAGGGGGTCGTGCTGGAAGAAGTGTTTTAGGGTTTAGGGTAGAGCAGTGGTGTTTGTGTGGTGTAGGGGGTCATGCTGCGGGTAGTGTTTTAGGGTTTAGGGTAGTGCAGTGTTTGTGTACTGTAGGGGGTCGTGTTTTAGGGTTTATGGTAGTGCAGTGGTGTCTGGGTAGCGTAGGGGGACATGCTGGGGTAGTGTTTTTAGGTTCAGTGTAGTTGTGTTTGGGTAGTGTAGGGGGTCGTGCTGGGGGTAGTGTTAGGGTTTAGGGTAGTGCAGTGGTGTTTGTGTAGTGTAGGGGGTCATGCTTGGGTAGATTTAGGGTTTAGGGTAATGCAGTGGTGTTTTGGTAGTGTAGGGGGTCGTACTGCAGGTAGTGTTTTTGGGTTTAGGGCAGTCCAGTGGTGTTTGTGAAGTGTAGGGGGTCATGCTGGGGGTAGTGTTTTAGGGTTTAGGGTAGTGCAGTGGTGCTTGTGTAGTGTAGGGGGTCGTGCTGGAGGTAGTGTTATAGGGTTTAGGGTAGTGCAGTGGTGTTTGTGTAGTGTAGGGGGTCATGCTGGGGGTAGATTTAGGGTTTAGGGTAGTGCAGTGGTGTTTGGGTAGTGTAGGGGGTCGTGCTGGGGTAGATTTATGGTTTAGGGTAGCGCAGTGGTGTTTGGGTAGTGTAGGGGGTCGTGCTGGGGGTACTGTTTTAGGGTTTAGGGTAGTGCAGTGGTGCTTGTGTAGTGTAGGGGGTCGTGCTGTGGGGTACTGTTTTAGGGTTTAGGGTAGTGCAGTGGTGCTTGTGTAGTGTAGGGGATCATGCTGGAGGTAGTGTTTCAGGGTTTAGGGTAGTGCAGTGGTGTTTGTGTAGAGTAGGGGGTCATGCTGGGGGTAGATTTAGGGTTTAGGGTAGTGCAGTGGTGTTTGGGTAGTGTAGGGGGTCGTGCTGGGGTCGATTTATGGTTTAGGGTAGCGCAGTGGTGTTTGGGTAGTATAGGGGGTCGTGCTGGGGTAGTTTTTTAGGGTTTAGGGTAGTGCAGTGGTGTTTGGGTTGTGTAGGGAGTCGTGCTGGTGGTAGTGTTTTAGGGTGTAAGGTAGTGCAGGTATGTTTGGGTCGTGTAGGGAGTCGTGCTGGTGGTAGTGTTTTAGGGTTTATGGTAGTGCAGTGATGTTTACGTAGTGTAGGTCGTCTTGCTTGGGGTAGTGTTTAAGGGTATAGGGTAGTGCAGTGGTGTTTGTGTAGTGTAGGGGGTAGTGTTTTAGGGTAGTGCAGTGGAGTTTGTGTAGTGTAGGCGGACGTGCTGGGGGTAGTGCTTTAGTGTTTAGGGTAGTACAGTGGTGTTTGTGTAGTGTAGGGGGTCGTGCTGGGGGTAGTGTTTTAGGGTTTTGGGTAGTGCAGTGGTGTTTGGGTAGTGTAGGGGTCGGGCTGGGGGAGTGTTTTAGGGTTTAGGGTAGTGCAGTGGTGTGTGTAGTGTAGGGTTTCGTGCTGGGGTAATGTTTTAGGATGTAGGGTAGTGCAGTGGTGTTTGGGAAGTGTAGGGGGTCGTGCTGGGGGTAGTGTTTTCGGGTTTAGGGCAGTGCAGTGGTATTTGTGTAGTGAAGGGGATCGTGTTGGGGTAGTGTTTTAGGGTTTAGGGTAGTGCAGTGGTGTTTGTGTAGTGTAGGGGGTTGTGCTGGGGGTACATTTAGGGTTTAGGGTAGAGCTGTGGTGTTTGGGTAGTGTAGGGAGTTGTGCTGGAGGAATTTTCTTAGTGTTTAGGGTAGTGCAGTTATGTTTGGGTAGTGTAGGGGGTCGTGCTGGGGATAGTGTTTTAGGGTTTAGGGTAGTGCAGTGGTTGTGTAGTGTAGGGGGTAGTGTTTTAGTGTTTAGGGTAGTGCAGTGGTGTTTGTGCAGTGTAGGGTGTCATGCTGGGGGTAGTGTTTTAGAGTTTAGATTAGTGCAGTGGTGTTTGTGAAGTGTAGGGGGTCATGCTGGGGGTAGTGTTTTAGGGTAGTGCAGTGGTTGTGTAGTGTAGGGGGTAGTGTTTTAGTGTTTAGGGTAGTGCAGTGGTGTTTGTGCAGTGTAGGGTGTCCTGCTGGGGGTAGTGTTTTAGTGTTTAGATTAGTGCAGTGTGTTTGTGTAGTGCAGGGGGTCGTTTTTTAGGGTTTAGGGTAGTGCAGTGGTGTTTGGGTAGTGTGGGGGGTTATGCTGGGGGTAGTGTTTTAGAGTTTAGATTAGTGCAGTGGTGTGTGTAGTGTAGGGTTTCGTGCTGGGGTAATGTTTTAGGATGTAGGGTAGTGCAGTGGTGTTTGGGAAGTGTAGGGGGTCTTGCTGGTGGTAGTGTTTTAGGGTTTAAGGTATTGCAGTGGTATTTGAGTAGTGTAGGGGGTCGTGCTGGGGGTAGTGTTTTCGGGTTTAGGGCAGTGCAGTGGTATTTGTGTAGTGAAGGGGATCGTGTTGGGGTAGTGTTTTAGGGTTTAGGGTAGTGCAGTGGTGTTTGTGTAGTGTAGGGGGTTGTGCTGAGGGTACATTTAGGGTTTAGGGTAGAGCTGTGGTGTTTGGGTAGTGTAGGGAGTTGTGCTGGAGGAATTTTCTTAGTGTTTAGGGTAGTGCAGTTATGTTTGGGTAGTGTAGGGTGTTGTGCTGGGGGTAGTGTTTTAGGGTTTAGGGTATTGCAGTGGTGCTTGTGAAGTGTAGGGGGTCGTGCTGGGGATAGTGTTTTAGGGTTTAGATTAGTGCAGTGGTGTTTGTGTAGTGTGGGGGGTCATGCTGGGGGTAGTGTTTTAGTGTGTAGGGTAGTGCAGTGGTGTTTGTGCAGTGTAGGGTGTCATGCTGGGGGTAGTGTTTTAGGGTTTAGATTAGTGCAGTGGTGTTTGGGTTGTGTAGGGAGTCGTGCTGGTGGTAGTGTTTTAGGGTGTAAGGTAGTGCAGGTATGTTTGGGTCGTGTAGGGAGTCGTGCTGGTGGTAGTGTTTTAGGGTTTAGGGTAGTGCAGTGATGTTTACGTAGTGTAGGTCGTCTTGCTTGGGGTAGTGTTTAAGGGTATAGGGTAGTGCAGTGGTGTTTGTGTAGTGTAGGGGGTAGTGTTTTAGGGTAGTGCAGTGGAGTTTGTGTAGTGTAGGCGGACGTGCTGGGGGTAGTGCTTTAGTGTTTAGGGTAGTACAGTGGTGTTTGTGTAGTGTAGGGGGTCGTGCTGGGGGTAGTGTTTTAGGGTTTTGGGTAGTGCAGTGGTGTTTGGGTAGTGTAGGGGTCGGGCTGGGAGAGTGTTTTAGGGTTTAGGGTAGTGCAGTGGTGTGTGTAGTGTAGGGTTTCGTGCTGGGGTAATGTTTTAGGATGTAGGGTAGTGCAGTGGTGTTTGGGAAGTGTAGGGGGTCGTGCTGGGGGTAGTGTTTTCGGGTTTAGGGCAGTGCAGTGGTATTTGTGTAGTGAAGGGGATCGTGTTGGGGTAGTGTTTTAGGGTTTAGGGTAGTGCAGTGGTGTTTGTGTAGTGTAGGGGGTTGTGCTGGGGGTACATTTAGGGTTTAGGGTAGAGCTGTGGTGTTTGGGTAGTGTAGGGAGTTGTGCTGGAGGAATTTTCTTAGTGTTTAGGGTAGTGCAGTTATGTTTGGGTAGTGTAGGGGGTCGTGCTGGGGATAGTGTTTTAGGGTTTAGGGTAGTGCAGTGGTTGTGTAGTGTAGGGGGTAGTGTTTTAGTGTTTAGGGTAGTGCAGTGGTGTTTGTGCAGTGTAGGGTGTCATGCTGGGGGTAGTGTTTTAGAGTTTAGATTAGTGCAGTGGTGTTTGTGAAGTGTAGGGGGTCATGCTGGGGGTAGTGTTTTAGGGTAGTGCAGTGCAGTGGTTGTGTAGTGTAGGGGGTAGTGTTTTAGTGTTTAGGGTAGTGCAGTGGTGTTTGTGCAGTGTAGGGTGTCCTGCTGGGGGTAGTGTTTTAGGGTTTAGATTAGTGCAGTGTGTTTGTGTAGTGCAGGGGGTCGTTTTTTAGGGTTTAGGGTAGTGCAGTGGTGTTTGGGTAGTGTGGGGGGTTATGCTGGGGGTAGTGTTTTAGAGTTTAGATTAGTGCAGTGGTGTGTGTAGTGTAGGGTTTCGTGCTGGGGTAATGTTTTAGGATGTAGGGTAGTGCAGTGGTGTTTGGGAAGTGTAGGGGGTCTTGCTGGTGGTAGTGTTTTAGGGTTTAAGGTATTGCAGTGGTGTTTGAGTAGTGTAGGGGGTCGTGCTGGGGGTAGTGTTTTCGGGTTTAGGGCAGTGCAGTGGTATTTGTGTAGTGAAGGGGATCGTGTTGGGGTAGTGTTTTAGGGTTTAGGGTAGTGCAGTGGTGTTTGTGTAGTGTAGGGGGTTGTGCTGAGGGTACATTTAGGGTTTAGGGTAGAGCTGTGGTGTTTGGGTAGTGTAGGGAGTTGTGCTGGAGGAATTTTCTTAGTGTTTAGGGTAGTGCAGTTATGTTTGGGTAGTGTAGGGTGTTGTGCTGGGGGTAGTGTTTTAGGGTTTAGGGTAGTGCAGTGGTGCTTGTGAAGTGTAGGGGGTCGTGCTGGGGATAGTGTTTTAGGGTTTAGATTAGTGCAGTGGTGTTTGTGTAGTGTGGGGGGTCATGCTGGGGGTAGTGTTTTAGTGTGTAGGGTAGTGCAGTGGTGTTTGTGCAGTGTAGGGTGTCATGCTGGGGGTAGTGTTTTAGGGTTTAGATTAGTGCAGTGGTGTTTGTGTAGTGTGGGGGGTCATGCTGGGGGTAGTGTTTTAGGGTTTAGGGTAGTGCAGTGGTTGTGTAGTGTAGGGGGTAGTGTTTTAGTGTTTAGGGTAGTGCAGTGGTGTTTGTGCAGTGTAGGGTGTCGTGCTGGGGGTAGTGTTTTAGGGTTTAGATTAGTGCAGTGTGTTTGTGTAGTGCAGGGGGTCGTTTTTTAGGGTTTAGGGTAGTGCAGTGGTGTTTGGGTAGTGTAGGCGGTTATGCTGGGGGTAGTGTTTTAGAGTTTAGATTAGTGCAGTGGTGTTTGGATAGTGTAGGGGGTCGTGCTGGGGGTAGTATTTTAGGGTTTCGGGTAGTGCAGTGGTGTTTGTGTTGTATTGGGGTTGTTCTGGGGGTAGTGTTTTAGTGCTTATGGTAGTGTAGTGGTGTTTGGGTAGTGTAGGTGTAGTGCTGGGGGTAGTGTTTTAGGGTTTAGGGTAGTGCAGTGGTGTTTGTGTGGTGTAGGGGGTCGTGCTGGGGTAAGTGTTTTAGGGGTTAGTGGAGTGGTGTTTGGGTAGTATAGGGGTTCGTGCTGGAGAAGTGTTTTAGGGTTTAGGGTAGAGCAGTGGTGTTTGTGTATTGTAGGGGGGTCATGCTGCGGGTAGTGTTTTAGGGTTTAGGGTAGTGCAGTGTTTGTGTAGTGTAGGGGGTCCTGTTTTAGGGTTTATGGTAGTGCAATGGTGTCTGGGTAGTGAAGGGGTCGTGCTGGGGGTAGTGTTTAGGGTAGTGCAGTTGTGTTTGTGTACTGTAGGGGGTAATGCTGGGGGTAGTGTTAGGGTTTAGGGTAGTGCAGTGGTGTTTGTGTAGTGTAGGGGGTCATGCTGGGGTAGATTTAGGGTTTAGGGTAATGCAGTGGTGTTTGGGTAGTGTAGGGGGTCGTACTAAATGTAGTGTTTTTGGGTTAAGGGCAGTGCAATGGTGTTTGGGTAATGTAGGGGTTAATGCTGGGGTAGTGTTTTAGGGTTTAGGGTAGTGCAGTGGTGTTTGTGTGGTGTAGGGAGTCATGCTGTGGCAAGTGTTTTAGGGTTTAGGGTATTGCAGTGGTGTTTGTGTAGTGTAGGGGGTCGTTCTGGGTGTGGTGTTTTAGGTTTTAGTGCAGTGGTGTTTGGGTAGTGTAGGGGTTGTGCTGGCGGTAGTGTTTTAGGGTTTAGGGTAGTGCTGTGGTGTTTGTTTATTGTAGGGGGTTATGCTGGGGTAGTGGTTTAGGGTAGTGCAGTTGTGTTTGGGTAGTGAAGGGGGTCGTGCTGGGGGTACTGTTTAGGGTAGTGCAGTGGTGTTTCGGTAGTGTAGGGGGTCCTCCTGGGGTAGATTTATGGTTTAGGGTAGCGCAGTGGTGTTTGGGTAGTGTAGGGGGTCGTGCTGGGGGTAGATTTTTAGGGTAGTGCAGTGGTGTTTGGGTCGTGTAGGGAGTCGTGCTGGTGGTAGTGTTTTAGGGTTTAAGGTAGTGCAGTTATGTTTGGGTAGTGAAGGGGGTCGTGCTGGGGGTACTGTTTAGGGTAGTGCAGTGGTGTTTCGGTAGTGTAGGGGGTCCTCCTGGGGTAGATTTATGGTTTAGGGTAGCGCAGTGGTGTTTGGGTAGTGTAGGGGGTCGTGCTGGGGGTAGATTTTTAGGGTAGTGCAGTGGTGTTTGGGTCGTGTAGGGAGTCGTGCTGGTGGTAGTGTTTTAGGGTTTAAGGTAGTGCAGTTATGTTTGGGTAGTGTAGGGGGTCGTGCTGGGGGTACTGTTTTAGGGTTTAGGGTAGTGCAGTGGTGCTTGTGTAGTGTAGGGGGTCGTGCTGGAGGTAGTGTTTTAGGGTTTAGGGTAGTGCAGTGGTGTTTGGGTAGTGTAGGGGGAAGTGCTGGGGTTAGTGTTTTAGGGTAGTGCAGTGATGTTTACGTAGTGTAGGTCGTCTTGCTTGGGGTAGTGTTTCAGGGTTTAGGGTAGTGCAGTGGTGTGTGTAGTGTAGGTTTTCGTGCTGGGGTAATGTTTTGGGATGTAGGGTAGTGCAGTGGTGTTTGGGAAGTGTAGGGGGTCGTGCTGGGGGTAGTGTCTTCGGGTTTAGGGCAGTGCAGTGGTATTTGTGTAGTGAAGGGGATCGTGTTGGGGTAGTGTTTTAGGGTTTAGGATAGAGCTGTGGTGTTTGGGTAGTGTAGGGAGTTGTGCTGGTGGAATTTTCTTAGTTTTTAGGGTTGTGTAGTTATTTTTGGGTAGTGTAGGGTGCTGTGCTGGGGGTAGTGTTTCAGGGTTTAGGGTATTGCAGTGGTGCTTGTGAAGTGTAGGGGGTCGTGCTGGGGATAGTGTTTTAGGGTTTAGGGTAGTGCAGTGGTGTTTGGGTAGTGCTGGGGGTAGTGCTTAAGAGTTTAGGGTAGTGCAGTGGTGTTTGTGTAGTGTAGGGGGTCATGCTGGGGATAGTGTTTTAGGGTTTAGGGTAGTGCAGTGGTGCTTGTGTAGTGTAGGGGGTCGTGCTGGAGGTAGTGTTATAGGGTTTAGGGTAGTGCAGTGGTGCTTGTGTAGTGTAGGGGGTCGTGCTGGAGGTAGTGTTATAGGGTTTAGGGTAGTGCAGTGGTGTTTGTGTAGTGTAGGGGGTCATGCTGGGGGTAGATTTAGGGTTTAGGGTAGTGCAGTGGTGTTTGGGTAGTGTAGGGGGTCGTGCTGGGGTAGATTTATGGTTTAGGGTAGCGCAGTGGTGTTTGGGTAGTGTAGGGGGTCGTGCTGCATGTAGTGTTTTTGGGTTAAGGGCAGTGCAATGGTGTTTGGGTAATGTAGGGGTTAATGCTGGGGTAGTGTTTTAGGGTTTAGGGTAGTGCAGTGGTGTTTGTGTGGTGTAGGGAGTCATGCTGTGGCAAGTGTTTTAGGGTTTAGGGTATTGCAGTGGTGTTTGTGTAGTGTAGGGGGTCGTTCTGGGTGTGGTGTTTTAGGTTTTAGTGCAGTGGTGTTTGGGTAGTGTAGGGGTTGTGCTGGCGGTAGTGTTTTAGGGTTTAGGGTAGTGCTGTGGTGTTTGTTTATTGTAGGGGGTTATGCTGGGGTAGTGGTTTAGGGTAGTGCAGTTGTGTTTGGGTAGTGAAGGGGGTCGTGCTGGGGGTACTGTTTAGGGTAGTGCAGTGGTGTTTCGGTAGTGTAGGGGGTCCTCCTGGGGTAGATTTATGGTTTAGGGTAGCGCAGTGGTGTTTGGGTAGTGTAGGGGGTCGTGCTGGGGGTAGATTTTTAGGGTAGTGCAGTGGTGTTTGGGTCGTGTAGGGAGTCGTGCTGGTGGTAGTGTTTTAGGGTTTAAGGTAGTGCAGTTATGTTTGGGTAGTGAAGGGGGTCGTGCTGGGGGTACTGTTTAGGGTAGTGCAGTGGTGTTTCGGTAGTGTAGGGGGTCCTCCTGGGGTAGATTTATGGTTTAGGGTAGCGCAGTGGTGTTTGGGTAGTGTAGGGGGTCGTGCTGGGGGTAGATTTTTAGGGTAGTGCAGTGGTGTTTGGGTCGTGTAGGGAGTCGTGCTGGTGGTAGTGTTTTAGGGTTTAAGGTAGTGCAGTTATGTTTGGGTAGTGTAGGGGGTCGTGCTGGGGGTACTGTTTTAGGGTTTAGGGTAGTGCAGTGGTGCTTGTGTAGTGTAGGGGGTCGTGCTGGAGGTAGTGTTTTAGGGTTTAGGGTAGTGCAGTGGTGTTTGGGTAGTGTAGGGGGAAGTGCTGGGGTTAGTGTTTTAGGGTAGTGCAGTGATGTTTACGTAGTGTAGGTCGTCTTGCTTGGGGTAGTGTTTCAGGGTTTAGGGTAGTGCAGTGGTGTGTGTAGTGTAGGTTTTCGTGCTGGGGTAATGTTTTGGGATGTAGGGTAGTGCAGTGGTGTTTGGGAAGTGTAGGGGGTCGTGCTGGGGGTAGTGTCTTCGGGTTTAGGGCAGTGCAGTGGTATTTGTGTAGTGAAGGGGATCGTGTTGGGGTAGTGTTTTAGGGTTTAGGATAGAGCTGTGGTGTTTGGGTAGTGTAGGGAGTTGTGCTGGTGGAATTTTCTTAGTTTTTAGGGTTGTGTAGTTATTTTTGGGTAGTGTAGGGTGTTGTGCTGGGGGTAGTGTTTCAGGGTTTAGGGTATTGCAGTGGTGCTTGTGAAGTGTAGGGGGTCGTGCTGGGGATAGTGTTTTAGGGTTTAGGGTAGTGCAGTGGTGTTTGGGTAGTGCTGGGGGCAGTGCTTAAGAGTTTAGGGTAGTGCAGTGGTGTTTGTGTAGTGTAGGGGGTCATGCTGGGGATAGTGTTTTAGGGTTTAGGGTAGTGCAGTGGTGCTTGTGTAGTGTAGGGGGTCGTGCTGGAGGTAGTGTTATAGGGTTTAGGGTAGTGCAGTGGTGCTTGTGTAGTGTAGGGGGTCGTGCTGGAGGTAGTGTTATAGGGTTTAGGGTAGTGCAGTGGTGTTTGTGTAGTGTAGGGGGTCATGCTGGGGGTAGATTTAGGGTTTAGGGTAGTGCAGTGGTGTTTGGGTAGTGTAGGGGGTCGTGCTGGGGTAGATTTATGGTTTAGGGTAGCGCAGTGGTGTTTGGGTAGTGTAGGGGGTCGTGCTGCATGTAGTGTTTTTGGGTTTAGGGCAGTCCAGTGGTGTTTGTGAAGTGTAGGGGGTCATGCTGGGGGTAGTGTTTTAGGGTTTAGGGTAGTGCAGTGGTGCTTGTGTAGTGTAGGGGGTCGTGCTGGAGGTAGTGTTATAGGGTTTAGGGTAGTGCAGTGGTGTTTGTGTAGTGTAGGGGGTCATGCTGGGGGTAGATTTAGGGTTTAGGGTAGTGCAGTGGTGTTTGGGTAGTGTAGGGGGTCGTGCTGGGGTAGATTTATGGTTTAGGGTAGCGCAGTGGTGTTTGGGTAGTGTAGGGGGTCGTGCTGGGGGTACTGTTTTAGGGTTTAGGGTAGTGCAGTGGTGCTTGTGTAGTGTAGGGGGTCGTGCTGGAGGTAGTGTTTCAGGGTTTAGGGTAGTGCAGTGGTGTTTGTGTAGAGTAGGGGGTCATGCTGGGGGTAGATTTAGGGTTTAGGGTAGTGCAGTGGTGTTTGGGTAGTGTAGGGGGTCGTGCTGGGGTAGATTTATGGTTTAGGGTAGCGCAGTGGTGTTTGGGTAGTATAGGGGGTCGTGCTGGGGTAGTTTTTTAGGGTTTAGGGTAGTGCAGTGGTGTTTGGGTTGCGTAGGGAGTCGTGCTGGTGGTAGTGTTTTAGGGTGTAAGGTAGTGCAGGTATGTTTGGGTCGTGTAGGGAGTCGTGCTGGTGGTAGTGTTTTAGGGTTTAGGGTAGTGCAGTGATGTTTACGTAGTGTAGGTCGTCTTGCTTGGGGTAGTGTTTAAGGGTATAGGGTAGTGCAGTGGTGTTTGTGTAGTGTAGGGGGTAGTGTTTTAGGGTAGTGCAGAGGAGTTTGTGTAGTGTAGGCGGACGTGCTGGGGGTAGTGCTTTAGTGTTTAGGGTAGTACAGTGGTGTTTGTGTAGTGTAGGGGGTCGTGCTGGGGGTAGTGTTTTAGGGTTTTGGGTAGTGCAGTGGTGTTTGGGTAGTGTAGGGGTCGGGCTGGGGGAGTGTTTTAGGGTTTAGGGTAGTGCAGTGGTGTTTGGGTAGTGTAGGGGGTCATGCTGGGGATAGTGTTTTAGGGTTTAGATTAGTGCAGTGGGGTTTGTGTAGTGCAGGGGGTTGATTTTTAGGGTAGTGCAGTGGTTGTGTAGTGTAGGGGGTAGTGCAGTGTAGCGGTTTTTGCTGGGGGTAGTGTTTTAGGGTTTAGATTAGTGCAGTTGTGTTTGTGTAGTGCAGGGGGTCGTTTTTTAGGGTTTAGGGTAGTGCAGTGGTGTTTGAGTAGTGTAAGGGGTCGTGCTGGTGGTAGTGTTTTAGGGTTTAGGGTAGCGCAGTGGTGTTTGGGTAGTGTAGGGGGTCGGTCTGGGGTAGATTTATGGTTTAGAGAAGCGCAGTGGTGTTTGGGTAGTGTAGGGGGTTGTGCTGGGGGTACTATTTTAGGGTTTCGGGTAGTGCAGTGGTGTTGTATTGGGGTAGTGCTGGGGGTAGTGTTTTAGGATTTAGGGTAGTGCAGTGATGTTTGTGTGGTGTAGGGGGTCGTGCTGGGGGTACTGTTTTAGGGGTTAGAGTAGTGGAGTGGTGTTTGGTTAGTATAGGGGGTCGTGCTGGAAGAAGTGTTTTAGGGTTTAGGGTAGAGCAGTGGTGTTTGTGTGGTGTAGGGGGTCATGCTGCGGGTAGTGTTTTAGGGTTTAGGGTAGTGCAGTGTTTGTGTACTGTAGGGGGTCGTGTTTTAGGGTTTATGGTAGTGCAGTGGTGTCTGGGTAGCGTAGGGGGACATGCTGGGGTAGTGTTTTTAGGTTCAGTGTAGTTGTGTTTGGGTAGTGTAGGGGGTCGTGCTGGGGGTAGTGTTAGGGTTTAGGGTAGTGCAGTGGTGTTTGTGTAGTGTAGGGGGTCATGCTTGGGTAGATTTAGGGTTTAGGGTAATGCAGTGGTGTTTTGGTAGTGTAGGGGGTCGTACTGCAGGTAGTGTTTTTGGGTTTAGGGCAGTCCAGTGGTGTTTGTGAAGTGTAGGGGGTCATGCTGGGGGTAGTGTTTTAGGGTTTAGGGTAGTGCAGTGGTGCTTGTGTAGTGTAGGGGGTCGTGCTGGAGGTAGTGTTATAGGGTTTAGGGTAGTGCAGTGGTGTTTGTGTAGTGTAGGGGGTCATGCTGGGGGTAGATTTAGGGTTTAGGGTAGTGCAGTGGTGTTTGGGTAGTGTAGGGGGTCGTGCTGGGGTAGATTTATGGTTTAGGGTAGCGCAGTGGTGTTTGGGTAGTGTAGGGGGTCGTGCTGGGGGTACTGTTTTAGGGTTTAGGGTAGTGCAGTGGTGCTTGTGTAGTGTAGGGGGTCGTGCTGTGGGGTACTGTTTTAGGGTTTAGGGTAGTGCAGTGGTGCTTGTGTAGTGTAGGGGATCATGCTGGAGGTAGTGTTTCAGGGTTTAGGGTAGTGCAGTGGTGTTTGGGTAGTGTAGGGGGTCGTGCTGGGGTCGATTTATGGTTTAGGGTAGCGCAGTGGTGTTTGGGTAGTATAGGGGGTCGTGCTGGGGTAGTTTTTTAGGGTTTAGGGTAGTGCAGTGGTGTTTGGGTTGTGTAGGGAGTCGTGCTGGTGGTAGTGTTTTAGGGTGTAAGGTAGTGCAGGTATGTTTGGGTCGTGTAGGGAGTCGTGCTGGTGGTAGTGTTTTAGGGTTTAGGGTAGTGCAGTGATGTTTACGTAGTGTAGGTCGTCTTGCTTGGGGTAGTGTTTAAGGGTATAGGGTAGTGCAGTGGTGTTTGTGTAGTGTAGGGGGTAGTGTTTTAGGGTAGTGCAGTGGAGTTTGTGTAGTGTAGGCGGACGTGCTGGGGGTAGTGCTTTAGTGTTTAGGGTAGTACAGTGGTGTTTGTGTAGTGTAGGGGGTCGTGCTGGGGGTAGTGTTTTAGGGTTTTGGGTAGTGCAGTGGTGTTTGGGTAGTGTAGGGGTCGGGCTGGGGGAGTGTTTTAGGGTTTAGGGTAGTGCAGTGGTGTGTGTAGTGTAGGGTTTCGTGCTGGGGTAATGTTTTAGGATGTAGGGTAGTGCAGTGGTGTTTGGGAAGTGTAGGGGGTCGTGCTGGGGGTAGTGTTTTCGGGTTTAGGGCAGTGCAGTGGTATTTGTGTAGTGAAGGGGATCGTGTTGGGGTAGTGTTTTAGGGTTTAGGGTAGTGCAGTGGTGTTTGTGTAGTGTAGGGGGTTGTGCTGGGGGTACATTTAGGGTTTAGGGTAGAGCTGTGGTGTTTGGGTAGTGTAGGGAGTTGTGCTGGAGGAATTTTCTTAGTGTTTAGGGTAGTGCAGTTATGTTTGGGTAGTGTAGGGGGTCGTGCTGGGGATAGTGTTTTAGGGTTTAGGGTAGTGCAGTGGTTGTGTAGTGTAGGGGGTAGTGTTTGTGTTTAGGGTAGTGCAGTGGTGTTTGTGCAGTGTAGGGTGTCATGCTGGGGGTAGTGTTTTAGAGTTTAGATTAGTGCAGTGGTGTTTGTGAAGTGTAGGGGGTCATGCTGGGGGTAGTGTTTTAGGGTAGTGCAGTGGTTGTGTAGTGTAGGGGGTAGTGTTTTAGTGTTTAGGGTAGTGCAGTGGTGTTTGTGCAGTGTAGGGTGTCCTGCTGGGGGTAGTGTTTTAGGGTTTAGATTAGTGCAGTGTGTTTGTGTAGTGCAGGGGGTCGTTTTTTAGGGTTTAGGGTAGTGCAGTGGTGTTTGGGTAATGTGGGGGGTTATGCTGGGGGTAGTGTTTTAGAGTTTAGATTAGTGCAGTGGTGTGTGTAGTGTAGGGTTTCGTGCTGGGGTAATGTTTTAGGATGTAGGGTAGTGCAGTGGTGTTTGGGAAGTGTAGGGGGTCTTGCTGGTGGTAGTGTTTTAGGGTTTAAGGTATTGCAGTGGTGTTTGAGTAGTGTAGGGGGTCGTGCTGGGGGTAGTGTTTTCGGGTTTAGGGCAGTGCAGTGGTATTTGTGTAGTGAAGGGGATCGTGTTGGGGTAGTGTTTTAGGGTTTAGGGTAGTGCAGTGGTGTTTGTGTAGTGTAGGGGGTTGTGCTGAGGGTACATTTAGGGTTTAGGGTAGAGCTGTGGTGTTTGGGTAGTGTAGGGAGTTGTGCTGGAGGAATTTTCTTAGTGTTTAGGGTAGTGCAGTTATGTTTGGGTAGTGTAGGGTGTTGTGCTGGGGGTAGTGTTTTAGGGTTTAGGGTATTGCAGTGGTGCTTGTGAAGTGTAGGGGGTCGTGCTGGGGATAGTGTTTTAGGGTTTAGATTAGTGCAGTGGTGTTTGTGTAGTGTGGGGGTCATGCTGGGGGTAGTGTTTTAGTGTGTAGGGTAGTGCAGTGGTGTTTGTGCAGTGTAGGGTGTCATGCTGGGGGTAGTGTTTTAGGGTTTAGATTAGTGCAGTGGTGTTTGTGTAGTGTGGGGGGTCATGCTGGGGGTAGTGTTTTAGGGTTTAGGGTAGTGCAGTGGTTGTGTAGTGTAGGGGGTAGTGTTTTAGTGTTTAGGGTAGTGCAGTGGTGTTTGTGCAGTGTAGGGTGTCGTGCTGGGGGTAGTGTTTTAGGGTTTAGATTAGTGCAGTGTGTTTGTGTAGTGCAGGGGGTCGTTTTTTAGGGTTTAGGGTAGTGCAGTGGTGATTGGGTAGTGTAGGCGGTTATGCTGGGGGTAGTGTTTTAGAGTTTAGATTAGTGCAGTGGTGTTTGGGTAGTGTAGGGGGTCGGTCCGGGGTAGATTTATGGTTTAGGGAAGCACAGTGGTGTTTGGGTAGTGTAGGGGGTCGTGCTGGGGGTAGTATTTTAGGGTTTCGGGTAGTGCAGTGGTGTTTGTGTTGTATTGGGGTTGTTCTGGGGGTAGTGTTTTAGTGCTTATGGTAGTGTAGTGGTGTTTGGGTAGTGTAGGTGTAGTGCTGGGGGTAGTGTTTTAGGGTTTAGGGTAGTGCAGTGGTGTTTGTGTGGTGTAGGGGGTCGTGCTGGGGTAAGTGTTTTAGGGGTTAGTGGAGTGGTGTTTGGGTAGTATAGGAGTTCGTGCTGGAGAAGTGTTTTAGGGTTTAGGGTAGAGCAGTGGTGTTTGTGTATTGTAGGGGGGTCATGCTGCGGGTAGTGTTTTAGGGTTTAGGGTAGTGCAGTGTTTGTGTAGTGTAGGGGGTCCTGTTTTAGGGTTTATGGTAGTGCAATGGTGTCTGGGTAGTGAAGGGGTCGTGCTGGGGGTAGTGTTTAGGGTAGTGCAGTTGTGTTTGTGTACTGTAGGGGGTAATGCTGGGGGTAGTGTTAGGGTTTAGGGTAGTGCAGTGGTGTTTGTGTAGTGTAGGGGGTCATGCTGGGGTAGATTTAGGGTTTAGGGTAATGCAGTGGTGTTTGGGTAGTGTAGGGGGTCGTACTAAATGTAGTGTTTTTGGGTTAAGGGCAGTGCAATGGTGTTTGGGTAATGTAGGGGTTAATGCTGGGGTAGTGTTTTAGGGTTTAGGGTAGTGCAGTGGTGTTTGTGTGGTGTAGGGAGTCATGCTGTGGCAAGTGTTTTAGGGTTTAGGGTATTGCAGTGGTGTTTGTGTAGTGTAGGGGGTCGTTCTGGGTGTGGTGTTTTAGGTTTTAGTGCAGTGGTGTTTGGGTAGTGTAGGGGTTGTGCTGGCGGTAGTGTTTTAGGGTTTAGGGTAGTGCTGTGGTGTTTGTTTATTGTAGGGGGTTATGCTGGGGTAGTGGTTTAGGGTAGTGCAGTTGTGTTTGGGTAGTGAAGGGGGTCGTGCTGGGGGTACTGTTTAGGGTAGTGCAGTGGTGTTTTTGTAGTGTAGGGGGTCGTGCTGGGGGTAGTGTTTTAGGGTTTGGGGTAGTGCAATGGTCTTTGTGTAGTGTAGGGGGTCATGCTGGGGGTAGATTTAGGGTTTTGGGGAATGCAGTGGTGTTTGGGTAGTGTAGGGGGTTGTGCTGCATGTAGTGTTTTTGGGTTTAGGGCATTCCAGTGGTGTTTGTGTAGTGTAGGGGGTCATGCTGGGGGTAGTGTTTTAGGGTTAAGGGCAGTGCAATGGTGTTTGGGTAATGTAGGGGTTAGTCCTGGGGTAGTGTTTTAGGGTTTAGGGTTGTGCAGTGGTGTTTGTGTAGTGTAGGGGGCAGTGTTTTACGGTTTAGGGAAGTGCAGTGGTGTTTGTGTATTGTATGGGGTCGTGCTGGGGGTAGTGTTTTAGGGTTTAGATTAGTGCAGTGTTTGTGTAGTGTAGGGGCTCGTGCTGGGGGTAGTGTTTTAGGGTTTAGATTAGTGCAGTGTGTTTGTGTAGTGCAGGGGGTCGTTTTTTAGGGATTAGGGTAGTGCAGTGATGTTTGGGTAGTGTAAGGGGTCATGCTGGGGGAAGATTTAGGGTTTAGGGTAGCGCAGTCGTGTTTGGGTAGTGTATGGGGTCGTGCTGGGGTAGATTTATGGTTTAGGGTAGCGCAGTAGTGTTTGGGTAGTGTAGGGGGTCGTGCTCGGGGTTGTTTTTTAGGGTTTAGGGCAGTGCAGTGGTGTTTATGTTGTATTGGGGGTAGTTCTGGAGGTAGTGTTTTAGGGCTTATGGTAGTGCAGTGGTGTTTGGGTAGTGCAGTGGTATTTGTGTAGTGAAGGGGTCGTGCTGGGTGTATATTTAGGTTTTAGGCTAGTGCAGTGGTGTTTGGGTAGTATAGGGGGTCGTGCTGGAGTAGTGTTTTAGGGTAGTGCAGTGGTGTTTGTGTGGTGTAGGGGGTCATGCTGTGGTAAGTGTTTTAGGGTTTAGAGTAGTGGAGTGGTGTTTGTGTAGTGTAGGGGTCGTGCTGGGTGTGGTGTTTTAGGTTTTAGGGCAGTGCAGTGGTGTTTGGGTAGTGTAGGTTGTTGTGCTGGGAGTAGTGTTTAAGGGTTTAGGGTAGTGCCGTGGTGTTTGTTTATTGTAGGGGGTCATGCTGGGGGTAGATGTTTAGGGTAGTGCAGTTGTGTTTGGGAAGTGAAGGGGGTCGTGCTGGGGGTAGTGTTTAAGGTAGTGCAGTTGTGTTTGGGTAGTGAAGGGGATCGTGCTGGGGGTATTGTTTAGGGTAGTGCAGTGGTGTTTTTGTAGTGTAGGGGGTCGTGCTGGGGGTAGTGTTTTAGGGTTTGGGGTAGTGCAGTGGTGTTTGTGTAGTGTAGGGGGTCATGCTGGGGGTAGATTTAGGGTTTAGGGGAATGCAGTGGTGTTTGAGTAATGTAGGGGTTAGTCCTGGGGTAGTGTTTTAGGGTTTAGGGTAGTGCAGTGGTGTTTGTGTAGTGTAGGGGGTAGTGTTTTAGGGTTTAAGATATTGCAGTGGTGTTTGTGCAGTGTAGGGGGTAGTGTTTTAGGGTTTAGGGTATTGCAGTGGTGTTTGTGCAGTGTAGGGGGTCGAGCTGGGGGTAGTGTTTTAGGGTTTAGATTAGTGCAGTGGTGTTTGTGTAGTGCAGGGGGTCGTTTTTTAGGGTTTAGGGAAGTGCAGTGGTGGTTGTGTAGTTTAGGGGTAGTGTTTTAGGGTAGTGCAGTGGTGTTTGTGCAGTGTAGGGGGTCGAGCTGGGGGTAGTGTTTTAGGGTTTAGATTAGTGCAGTGGTGTTTGTGTCGTGCTGGCGGTAGTGTTTTAGGGATTAGGTTTGTGCAGTAGTGTTTGTGAACTGTAGGGGGTCTTGCTGGGGGAAGTGTTTTAGGGTTTAGGGTATTGCAGTGGTGTTTGAGTAGTGTATGGGGTCGTGCTGGGGGTAGTGTTTTTGGGTTTAGGGCAGTGGTATTTGTGTAGTGAAGGGGATCATGTTGGGGTAGTGTTTTAGGGTTTAGGGTAATGCAGTGGTGTTTGTGCTGTGTAGGGGGTTGTGCTGGGGGTAGTGTTTTAGGGTTTAGATTAGTGCAGTGGTGTTTTTGTAGTGCAGGGGGTCGTGGTTTAGGTTAGTGCAGTGGTGTTTGGGTAGTGTAAGGGGTCATGCTGGTGGTAGTGTTTTAGGGTTTAGGGTAGCGCAGTGGTGTTTGGGTAGTGTAGGGGGTAGTGTTTTAGGGTTTAGGGTATTGCAGTGGTGTTTGGGTAGTGTAGGGGTCGTGCTGGGGGTAGTATTTTAGGGTTTCGGGTAGTGCAGTGGTGTTTGTATTTGGGGTAGTTCTGGGGGTTGTGTTTTAGGGCATATGGTAGTGCAGTGGTGTTTGGGTAGTGTAGGGGTAGTGCTGGGGGTAGTGGTTTAGGGTAGTGCAGTGGTGTTGGGTAGTGTAGGGGGTCGTGCTGGGGGTAGTGTTTTAGGGTTTAGGGTAGTGCAGTGATGTTTGTGTGGTGTAGGGGGTCGTGCTGGGGTAAGTGTTTTAGGGGTTAGAGTAGTGGAGTGGTGTTTGGGTAGTATAGGGGGTCGTGCTGGAGAAGGGTTTTAGGGTTTAGGGTAGAGCAGTGGTGTTTGTGTGGTGTAGGGGGTCGTGCTGTGGCAAGTGTTTTAGGGTTTAGGGTAGTGCAGTGGTGTGTGTAGTGTAGGGGTTGTGCTGGGTGTGGTGTTTTAGGTTTTAGGGTAGTGCCGTCGTTTTTGTGTATTGTAGAAGGTCATGCTGGGGGTAGTGTTTTAGGGTTTATGGTAGCGCAGTGGTGTTTGGGTAGTGTAGGGGGTCGTGGTTTAGGGTTTAGGGTATTGCAGTGGTGTTTGGGTAGTGTAGGGGTCGTGCTGGGGGTAGTATTTTAGGGTTTCGGGTAGTGCAGTGGTTGTATTTGGGGTAGTTCTGGGGGTTGTGTTTTAGGGCATATGGTAGTGCAGTGGTGTTTGGGTAGTGTAGGGGTAGTGCTGGGGGTAGTGTTTTTAGGTTGTGTAGTGCAGTTGTGTTTGGGTAGTGAAGGGGGTCGTGCTGGGGGTAGTGTTTAGGGTAGTGCAGTGATGTTTGTGTGGTGTAGGGGGTCGTGCTGGGGTAAGTGTTTTAGGGGTTAGAGTAGTGGAGTGGTGTTTGGGTAGTATAGGGGGTCGTGCTGGAGAAGGGTTTTAGGGTTTAGGGTAGAGCAGTGGTGTTTGTGTGGTGTAGGGGGTCGTGCTGTGGCAAGTGTTTTAGGGTTTAGGGTAGTGCAGTGGTGTGTGTAGTGTAGGGGGTCGTGCTGGGTGTGGTGTTTTAGGTTTTAGGGTAGTGCCGTCGTTTTTGTGTATTGTAGGGGGTCATGCTGGGGGTAGTGTTTTAGGGTTTATGGTAGTGCAGTGGTGTCTGGGTAGTGTAGGGGATGTGCTGGGGGTAGTGTTTAGGGTAGTGCAGTTGTGTTTGGGTAGTGAAGGGGGTCGTGATGAGGGTAGTGTTTAGGGTAGTGCAGTTGTGTTTGGGTAGTGAAGGGGGTCGTGCTGGGGGTAGTGTTTTAGGGTTTAGAGTAGTACAGTGGTGTTTGTGTACTGTAGGGGGTCATGCTTGGGGTATTGTTTTAGGGTTTAGAGTAGTGCAGTGGTGTTTTTGTAGTGTAGGGGGTCATGCTGGGGGTAGATTTAGGGTTTAAGGTAGTGCAGTGGTGTTTGTGCAGTGTAGGGGGTCGTGCTCGGTGTAGTGTTTTAGGGTTTACATTAGTGCAGTGGTGTTTGTGTAGTGCAGGGGGTCGTTTTTTAGGGTTTAGGGTAGTGCAGTGGTGTTTGGGTAGTGTAAGGGGTCATGCTGGCAGTAGTGTTTTAGGGTTTAGGGTAGTGCAGTGGTGTTTGTGTAGTGTAGGGGGTCATGCTGGGGGAAGATTTAGGGTTTCGGGTAGTGCAGTGGTGTTTGTGTTGTATTGGGGTAGTTCTGGGGTAATGTTTTAGGGCTTATGGTAGTGCAGTGGTGTTTGGGTAGTGTCCGGGTAGTGCTGGGGGTAGTGTTTTAGGGTTTAGGGTAGTGCAGTGGTGTTTGTATAGTGTAGGGTGTTGTGCTGGGGGTAGTGTTTTGGGTTTAGGGTACTGCAGTGATGTTTGGGTAGTGCAGGGGGTTGTGCTGGGGGTAGTGTTTAAGGGTTTAGGGTAGTGCCATGGTGTTTGTGTATTGTAGGGGTTCATGCTGGGGGTATTGTTTTAGGGTTTAGGGTAGTGCAGTGGTGTTTGTGTAGTATAGGGGGTCTTGTTTTAGGGTTTATGGTAGTGCAGTGGTGTTTGGGTAGTGTAGGGGGACGTGCTGGGGGTAGTGTTTTTAGGTTGTGTAGTGCAGTTGTGTTTGGGTAGTGAAGGGGGTCATGCTGGGGGTAGTGTTTAGGGTAGTGCAGTTGTGTTTGGGTATTGAAGGGGGTCGTGCTGGGGGTAGTGTTTAGGGTAGTGCAGTTTGGGTAGTGAAGGGGGTCGTGCTGGGGGTAGTGTTCTTGGGTTTTGGGTAGTACAGTGGTTTGTGTAGTGTAGGGGGTCATGCTGGGGTAGTGTTTTAGGGTTAAGGGCAGTGCAATGGTGTTTGGGTAATGTATGGGGTAGTGCTGGGGTAGTGTTTTAGGGTTTAAGGTAGTGCAGTGGTGTTTGTGTAGTGTAGGGGGTAGTGTTTTAGGGTTTAGGGTAGTGCAGTGGTGTTTGTGCAGTGTAGGGGGTCGAGCTGGGGGTAGTGTTTTAGGGTTTAGGGTAGTGCAGTCGTGTTTTTGTGGTGTAGGGAGTCATGCTGTGGCAAGTGTTTTAGGGTTTAGGGTATTGCAGTGGTGTTTGTGTAGTGTAGGGGGTCGTTCTGGGTGTGGTGTTTAAGGTTTTAGTGCAGTGGTGTTTGGGTAGTGTAGGGGTTCGTGCTGGAGAAGTGTTTTAGGGTTTAGGGTAGAGCAGTGGTGTTTGTGTATTGTTGGGGGGTCATGCTGCGGGTAGTGTTTTAGGGTTTAGGGTAGTGCAGTGTTTGTGTAGTGTAGGGGGTCCTGTTTTAGGGTTTATGGTAGTGCAGTGGTGTCTGGGTAGTGTAGGGGGACATGCTGGGGGTAGTGTTTTTAGGTTGTGTAGTTGTTTGGGTAGTGAAGGGGTCGTGCTGGGGGTAGTGTTTAGGGTAGTGCAGTTGTGTTTGTGTACTGTAGGGGGTCATGCTGGGGGTAGTGTTAGGGTTTAGGGTAGTGCAGTGGTGTTTGTGTAGTGTAGGGGGTCATGCTGGGGTAGATTTAGGGTTTAGGGTAATGCAGTGGTGTTTGGGTAGTGTAGGGGGGCGTACTACATGTAGTGTTTTTGGGTTAAGGGCAGTGCAATGGTGTTTGTGTGGTGTAGGGAGTCATGCTGTGGCAAGTGTTTTAGGGTTTAGGGTATTGCAGTGGTGTTTGTGTAGTGTAGGGGGTCATTCTGGGTGTGGTGTTTTAGGTTTTAGTGCAGTGGTGTTTGGGTAGTGTAAGGGGTTGTGCTGGCGGTAGTGTTTTAGGGTTTAGGGTAGTGCAGTTGTGTTTGGGTAGTGAAGGGGGTCGTGCTGGGGGTACTGTTTAGGGTAGTGCAGTGGTGTTTTTGTAGTGTAGGGGGTCGTGCTGGGGGTAGTGTTTTAGGGTTTGGGGTAGTGCAATGGTCTTTGTGTAGTGTAGGGGGTCATGCTGGGGGTAGATTTAGGGTTTTGGGGAATGCAGTGGTGTTTGGGTAGTGTAGGGGGTCGTGCTGCATGTAGTGTTTTTGGGTTTAGGACATTCCAGTGGTGTTTGTGTAGTGTAGGGGGTCATGCTGGGGGTAGTGTTTTAGGGTTAAGGGCAGTGCAATGATGTTTGGGTAATGTAGGGGTTAGTCCGGGGGTAGTGTTTTAGGGTTTAGGGTAGTGCAGTGGTGTTTGTATTGTATTGGGGTAGTTCTGGGGTAATGTTTTATGGCTTATCGTATTGCAGTGGTGTTTGTGTAGTGTAGGGGGCAGTGTTTTACGGTTTAGGGAAGTGCAGTGGTGTTTGTGTATTGTATGGGGTCGTGCTGGGGGTAGTGTTTTCTGGTTTAGGGTAGTGCAGTGGTGTTTGTGCAGTGTAGGGGCTCGTGCTGGGGGTAGTGTTTTAGGGTTTAGATTAGTGCAGTGTGTTTGTGTAGTGTAGGGGCTCGTGCTGGGGGTAGTGTTTTAGGGTTTAGATTAGTGCAGTGTGTTTGTGTAGTGCAGGGGGTCATTTTTTAGCGTTTAGGGTAGTGCAGTGATGTTTGGGTAGTGTAAGGGGTCATGCTGGGGGAAGATTTAGGGTTTAGGGTAGCGCAGTGGTGTTTGGGTAGTGTAGGGGGTCGTGCTGTGGCAAGTGTTTTAGGGTTTAGGGTAGTGCAGTGGTGTTTGGGTAGTGTAGGGGGTCATGCTGGGGCTAGTGTTTTAGGGTAGTGCAGTTGTGTTTGGGAAGTGAAGCGGGTCGTGCTGTGGGTAGTGTTTAAGGTAGTGCAGTTGTGTTTGGGTAGTGAAGGGGGTCGTGCTGGGGGTAGTGTTTAAGGTAGTGCAGTCGTGTTTGGGTAGTGAAGGGGATCGTGCTGGGGGTACTGTTTAGGGTAGTACAGTGGTGTTTGTGTACTGTAGGGGGTCGTGCTTTGGGTATTGTTTTAGGGTTTGGGGTAGTGCAGTGGTGTTTGTGTAGTGTAGGGGGTCATGCTGGGGGTAGATTTAGGGTTTAGGGGAATGCAGTGGTGTTTGGGTAATGTAGGGGTTAGTCCTGGGGTAGTGTTTTAGGGTTTAGGGTAGTGCAGTGGTGTTTGTGTAGTGTAGGGGTAGTGTTTTAGGGTTTAGGGTATTGCAGTGGTGTTTGTGCAGTGTAGGGGGTAGTGTTTTAGAGTTTAGGGTATTGCAGTGGTGTTTGTGCAGTGTAGGGGGTCGAGCTGGGGGTAGTGTTTTAGGGTTTAGATTAGTGCAGTGGTGTTTGTGTAGTGCAGGGGGTCGTTTTTTAGGGTTTAGGGTAGTGCAGTGGTGGTTGTGTAGTGTAGGGGTAGTGTTTTAGGGTTTAGGGTATTGCAGTGGTGTTTGTGCAGTGTAGGGGGTCGAGCTGGGGGTAGTGTTTTAGGGTTTAGGTTAGTGCAGTGGTGTTTGTGTAGTGCAGAGGGTCGATTTTTTAGGGTTTAGTGCAGTGGTGTTTGGGTAGTGTAAGGGGTCGTGCTGGCGGTAGTGTTTTAGGGTTTAGGGTAGTGCAGTGGTGTTTGTGTAGTGTAGGGGGTCATGCTGGGGGTAGATTTAGGGTTTAGGGTAGCGCAGTGGTGTTTGGGTAGTGTAGGGGGTCGTACTGGGGTAGATTTAGGGTTTAGGGTAGCGCAGTGGTGTTTGGGTAGTGTAGGGGGTCGTGCTGGGGGTAGTATTTTAGGGTTTCGGGTAGTGCAGTGATGTTTGTGTTGTATTGGGGGTAGTACTGGGGGTGGTGTTTTAGGGCTTATGGTAGTGCAGTGGTGTTTGGTAGTGTAGGGGGTCGTGCTGGGGTAGTGTTTTAGGATTTAGGGTAGTGCAGTGATGTTTGTGTGGTGTAGGGGGTCGTGCTGGGGTAAGTGATTTAGGGGTTAGAGTAGTGCAGTGGTGATGGGTAGTGCTGGGGGTAGTGTTTTAGGGTTTAGGGTAGTGCAGTGATGTTTGTGTGGTGTAGGGGGTCGTGCTGGGGTAAGTGTTTTAGGGGTTAGAGTAGTGGAGTGGTGTTTGGGTAGTATAGGGGGTCGTGCTGGAGAAGGGTTTTAGGGTTTAGGGTAGAGCAGTGGTGTTTGTGTGGTGTAGGGGGTCGTGCTGTGGCAAGTGTTTTAGGGTTTAGGGTAGTGCAGTGGTGTGTGTAGTGTAGGGGGTCGTGCTGGGTGTGGTGTTCTAGGTTTTAGGGTAGTGCCGTCGTTTTATTGTATTGTAGGGGGTCATGCTGGGGGTAGTGTTTTAGGGTTTATGGTAGTGCAGTGGTGTTTTTGTAGTGCAGGGGGTCGTGGTTTAGGGTAGTGCAGTGGTGTTTGGGTAGTGTAAGGGGTCATGCTGGTGGTAGTGTTTTAGGGTTTAGGGTAGCGCAGTGGTGTTTGGGTAGTGTAGGGGTCGTGCTGGGGGTAGTATTTTAGGGTTTCGGGTAGTGCAGTGGTTGTATTTGGGGTAGTTCTGGGGGTTGTGTTTTAGGGCATATGGTAGTGCAGTGGTGTTTGGGTAGTGTAGGGGTAGTGCTGGGGGTAGTGTTTTTAGGTTGTGTAGTGCAGTTGTGTTTGGGTAGTGAAGGGGGTCGTGCTGGGGGTAGTGTTTAGGGTAGTGCAGTGGTGTTGGGTAGTGTAGGGGGTCGTGCTGGGGTAAGTGTTTTAGGGGTTAGAGTAGTGGAGTGGTGTTTGGGTAGTATAGGGGGTCGTGCTGGAGAAGGGTTTTAGGGTTTAGGGTAGAGCAGTGGTGTTTGTGTGGTGTAGGGGGTCGTGCTGTGGCAAGTGTTTTAGGGTTTAGGGTAGTGCAGTGGTGTGTGTAGTGTAGGGGGTCGTGCTGGGTGTGGTGTTTTAGGGTAGTGCCGTCGTTTTTGTGTATTGTAGGGGGTCATGCTGGGGGTAGTGTTTTAGGGTTTATGGTAGTGCAGTGGTGTCTGGGTAGTGTAGGGGATGTGCTGGGGGTAGTGTTTAGGGTAGTGCAGTTGTGTTTGGGTAGTGAAGGGGGTCGTGATGAGGGTCGTGTTTAGGGTAGTGCAGTTGTGTTTGGGTAGTGAAGGGGGTCGTGCTGGGGGTAGTGTTTTAGGGTTTAGGGTAGTACAGTGGTGTTTGTGTACTGTAGGGGGTCGTGCTTGGGGTATTGTTTTAGGGTTTAGAGTAGTGCAGTGGTGTTTTTGTAGTGTAGGGGGTCATGCTGGGGGTAGATTTAGGGTTTAAGGTAGTGCAGTGGTGTTTGTGCAGTGTAGGGGGTCGTGCTCGGTGTAGTGTTTTAGGGTTTACATTAGTGCAGTGGTGTTTGTGTAGTGCAGGGGGTCGTTTTTTAGGGTTTAGGGTAGTGCAGTGGTGTTTGGGTAGTGTAAGGGGTCATGCTGGCAGTAGTGTTTTAGGTTTTAGGGTAGTGCAGTGGTGTTTGTGTAGTGTAGGGGGTCATGCTGGGGGAAGATTTAGGGTTTCGGGTAGTGCAGTGGTGTTTGTGTTGTATTGGGGTAGTTCTGGGGTAATGTTTTAGGGCTTATGGTAGTGCAGTGGTGTTTGGGTAGTGTCCGGGTAGTGCTGGGGGTAGTGTTTTAGGGTTTAGGGTAGTGCAGTGGTGTTTGTATAGTGTAGGGTGTTGTGCTGGGGGTAGTGTTTTGGGTTTAGGGTACTGCAGTGATGTTTGGGTAGTGCAGGGGGTTGTGCTGGGGGTAGTGTTTAAGGGTTTAGGGTAGTGCCATGGTGTTTGTGTATTGTAGGGGTTCATGCTGGGGGTATTGTTTTAGGGTTTAGGGTAGTGCAGTGGTGTTTGTGTAGTATAGGGGGTCTTGTTTTAGGGTTTATGGTAGTGCAGTGGTGTTTGGGTAGTGTAGGGGACGTGCTGGGGGTAGTGTTTTTAGGTTGTGTAGTGCAGTTGTGTTTGGGTAGTGAAGGGGGTCGTGCTGGGGGTAGTGTTTAGGGTAGTGCAGTTGTGTTTGGGTATTGAAGGGGGTCGTGCTGGGGGTAGTGTTTAGGGTAGTGCAGTTTGGGTAGTGAAGGGGGTCGTGCTGGGGGTAGTGTTCTTGGGTTTTGGGTAGTACAGTGGTTTGTGTAGTGTAGGGGGTCATGCTGGGGTAGTGTTTTAGGGTTAAGGGCAGTGCAATGGTGTTTGGGTAATGTATGGGGTAGTGCTGGGGTAGTGTTTTAGGGTTTAAGGTAGTGCAGTGGTGTTTGTGTAGTGTAGGGGGTAGTGTTTTAGGGTTTAGGGTAGTGCAGTGGTGTTTGTGCAGTGTAGAGGGTCGAGCTGGGGGTAGTGGTTTAGGGTAGTGCAGTCGTGTTTTTGTGGTGTAGGGAGTCATGCTGTGGCAAGTGTTTTAGGGTTTAGGGTATTGCAGTGGTGTTTGTGTAGTGTAGGGGGTCGTTCTGGGTGTGGTGTTTAAGGTTTTAGTGCAGTGGTGTTTGGGTAGTGTAGGGGTTCGTGCTGGAGAAGTGTTTTAGGGTTTAGGGTAGAGCAGTGGTGTTTGTGTATTGTTGGGGGGTCATGCTGCGGGTAGTGTTTTAGGGTTTAGGGTAGTGCAGTGTTTGTGTAGTGTAGGGGGTCCTGTTTTAGGGTTTATGGTAGTGCAGTGGGGTCTGGGTAGTGTAGGGGGACATGCTGGGGGTAGTGTTTTTAGGTTGTGTAGTTTGGGTAGTGAAGGGGTCGTGCTGGGGGTAGTGTTTAGGGTAGTGCAGTTGTGTTTGTGTACCGTAGGGGGTCATGCTGAGGGTAGTGTTAGGGTTTAGGGTAGTGCAGTGGTGTTTGTGTAGTGTAGGGGGTCATGCTGGGGTAGATTTAGGGTTTAGGGTAATGCAGTGGTGTTTGGGTAGTGTAGGGGGTCGTACTACATGTTGTGTTTTTGGGTTAAGGGCAGTGCAATGGTGTTTGTGTGGTGTAGGGAGTCATGCTGTGGCAAGTGTTTTAGGGTTTAGGGTAGTGCAGTTGTGTTTGGGTAGTGAAGGGGGTCATTCTGGGTGTGGTGTTTTAGGTTTTAGTGCAGTGGTGTTTGGGTAGTGTAAGGGGTTGTGCTGGCGGTAGTGTTTTAGGGTTTAGGGTAGTGCAGTTGTGTTTGGGTAGTGAAGGGGGTCGTGCTGGGGGTACTGTTTAGGGTAGTGCAGTGGTGTTTTTGTAGTGTAGGGGGTCGTGCTGGGGGTAGTGTTTTAGGGTTTGGGGTAGTGCAATGGTCTTTGTGTAGTGTAGGGGGTCATGCTGGGGGTAGATTTAGGGTTTTGGGGAATGCAGTGGTGTTTGGGTAGTGTAGGGGGTCGTGCTGCATGTAGTGTTTTTGGGTTTAGGACATTCCAGTGGTGTTTGTGTAGTGTAGGGGGTCATGCTGGGGGTAGTGTTTTAGGGTTAAGGGCAGTGCAATGATGTTTGGGTAATGTAGGGGTTAGTCCGGGGGTAGTGTTTTAGGGTTTAGGGTAGTGCAGTGGTGTTTGTGTTGTATTGGGGTAGTTCTGGGTTAATGTTTTATGGCTTATCGTATTGCAGTGGTGTTTGTGTAGTGTAGGGGGCAGTGTTTTACGGTTTAGGGAAGTGCAGTGGTGTTTGTGTATTGTATGGGGTCGTGCTGGGGGTAGTGTTTTCTGGTTTAGGGTAGTGCAGTGGTGTTTGTGCAGTGTAGGGGCTCGTGCTGGGGGTAGTGTTTTAGGGTTTAGATTAGTGCAGTGTGTTTGTGTAGTGTAGGGGCTCGTGCTGGGGGTAGTGTTTTAGGGTTTAGATTAGTGCAGTGTGTTTGTGTAGTGCAGGGGGTCATTTTTTAGGGTTTAGGGTAGTGCAGTGATGTTTGGGTAGTGTAAGGGGTCATGCTGGGGGAAGATTTAGGGTTTAGGGTAGCGCAGTGGTGTTTGGGTAGTGTAGGGGGTCGTGCTGTGGCAAGTGTTTTAGGGTTTAGGGTAGTGCAGTGGTGTTTGGGTAGTGTAGGGGGTCATGCTGGGGGTAGTGTTTTAGGGTAGTGCAGTTGTGTTTGGGAAGTGAAGGGGGTCGTGCTGGGGGTAGTGTTTAAGGTAGTGCAGTTGTGTTTGGGTAGTGAAGGGGGTCGTGCTGGGGGTAGTGTTTAAGGTAGTGAAGTTGTGTTTGGGTAGTGAAGGGGATCGTGCTGGGGGTACTGTTTAGGGTAGTACAGTGGTGTTTGTGTACTGTAGGGGGTCGTGCTTTGGGTATTGTTTTAGGGTTTGGGGTAGTGCAGTGGTGTTTGTGTAGTGTAGGGGGTCATGCTGGGGGTAGATTTAGGGTTTAGGGGAATGCAGTGGTGTTTGGGTAATGTAGGGGTTAGTCCTGGGGTAGTGTTTTAGGGTTTAGGGTAGTGCAGTGGTGTTTGTGTAGTGTAGGGGTAGTGTTTTAGGGTTTAGGGTATTGCAGTGGTGTTTGTGCAGTGTAGGGGGTAGTGTTTTAGGGTTTAGGGTATTGCAGTGGTGTTTGTGCAGTGTAGGGGGTCGAGCTGGGGGTAGTGTTTTAGGGTTTAGATTAGTGCAGTGGTGTTTGTGTAGTGCAGGGGGTCGTTTTTTAGGGTTTAGGGTAGTGCAGTGGTGGTTGTGTAGTTTAGGGGTAGTGTTTTAGGGTAGTGCAGTGGTGTTTGTGCAGTGTAGGGGGTCGAGCTGGGGGTAGTGTTTTAGGGTTTAGGTTAGTGCAGTGGTGTTTGTGTAGTGCAGAGGGTCGATTTTTTAGGGTTTAGTGCAGTGGTGTTTGGGTAGTGTAAGGGGTCGTGCTGGCGGTAGTGTTTTAGGGTTTAGGGTAGTGCAGTGGTGTTTGTGTAGTGTAGGGGGTCATGCTGGGGGTAGATTTAGGGTTTAGGGTAGCGCAGTGGTGTTTGGGTAGTGTAGGGGGTCGTACTGGGGTAGATTTATGGTTTAGGGTAGCGCAGTGGTGTTTGGGTAGTGTAGGGGGTCGTGCTGGGGGTAGTATTTTAGGGTTTCGGGTAGTGCAGTGATGTTTGTGTTGTATTGGGGGTAGTACTGGGGGTGGTGTTTTAGGGCTTATGGTAGTGCAGTGGTGTTTGGTAGTGTAGGGGGTCGTGCTGGGGGTAGTGTTTTAGGATTTAGGGTAGTGCAGTGATGTTTGTGTGGTGTAGGGGGTCGTGCTGGGGTAAGTGATTTAGGGGTTAGAGTAGTGCAGTGGTGATGGGTAGTGCTGGGGGTAGTGTTTTAGGGTTTAGGGTACTGCAGTGATGTTTGGGTAGTGCAGGGGGTTGTGCTGGTAGTAGTGTTTAAGGGTTTAGGGTAGTGCCATGGTGTTTATGTAGTGTAGGGGGCGTGTTTTAGGGTGTAGGGTAGTGCAGTGGTGTTTGGGTAGTGCTGGGGGCAGTGTTTTAGGGTTTAGGGTAGTGCAGTGGTGTTTGGGTAGTGTAGGGGGTCGTGGCGGGGGGTAGTGTTTTTGGGTTTAGGGTAGTGCAGTGATGTGTGGTGTAGGAGGTCGTGCTAGGGTAAGTGTTTTATGGGTTAGGGAAGTGAAGTGGTGTTTGGGTAGTATTGGGGGTTGTACTGGAGTAGTGTTCTAGGGTTTAGGGTAGTGCAGTGGTGTTTGTGTGGTGTAGGGTGTTGTGCTGTGGCAAGTGTTTGAGGGTTTAGGGTAGTGCAGTGGTGTTTGGGTAGTGTAGGGTGTTGTGCTGGGGTAGTGTTTTTGGGTTTAGGGTAGTGCAGTGGTGTTTGTGTTGTATTGGGGGTAGTTCTGGGGGTAGTGTTTTAGGGCTTATGGTAGTGTAGTGGTGTTTGGGTAGTGTAGGTGTAGTGCTGGGGGTAGTGTTTTAGGATTTAGGGTAGTGCAGTGATTGTGTGGTGTAGGGGGTACTGCTGCGGGTAATGTTGTATGGTTTAGGGTAGTGCTGTGGTGTTTTTGTAGTGTAGGGGGGCATGCTGGTGATAGTGTTTTAGGGTTTAGGGTAGTGCTGTGGTGTTTGGGTAGTGTAGGTGTTTCTGCTGGGGGTAGTATTTTAGGGTTTAGGGTAGTGCAGTGGTGTTTGTATAGTATTGGTGGTAAATATGGGGTGGTGTTTTAGGGTTTAGGGTAGTGCAGTTGTCTGTGTAGTGTAGGGGATAAAGTTTTCCGGTTTATGGTAGTGCAGTGGTGTTTGTGTAGTGTAGGGGGTCGTGCTGGGGGTAGTGTTTAGGGTAGTGCAGTGGTTGTGTAGTGTAGGGGGTAGTGTTTTAGGGTTTAGGGCAGTGGTGTTTGTGTAGAGGGTCGTGCTGGGGGTAGTGTTTTAGGTTTTAAGGCAGTGCAGTGGTGTTTGTGTAGCGAAGGGGGTCGTGCTGAGGGTAGTGTTATAGGGTTTAGGGTAGTGGTGGTGTTTGTGTAGTGTAGGGGCTTGTGCTGGGGTAGATTTAGGGTGTAGGGTAGTGCAGTGGTGTTTGGGTCGTGTAGGGAGTCATGCTGGTGGTAGTGTTTTAGGGTTTAAGGTAGTGCAGTTATGTTTGGGTAGTGTAGGGTGTCGTGCCTGGGGGTACGGTTTTAGGGTAGTGCAGTGGTGCTTGTGTAGTGTAGGGGGTCGTGCTGGAGGTAGTGTTTTAGGGTAGTGCAGTGGTGCTTGTGTAGTGTAGGGGGTCGTGCTGGAGGTAGTGTTTTAGGGTAGTGCAGTGGTGTTTGTGTAGTGTAGGGGGTCGTGCAGGTGGTAGAGTTTTAGGGTTGAGGGTAGTTAAGTGGGGTTTGTGAAGTGTAGGTGGTAGTGGTTTACGGTAGTGCAGCGGTGTTTGTGTATTGTAGGGGGTTGTGCTGGGGGTAGTGTTTTCGGGTTTTGGGTAGTGCAGTGGTGTTTGTGTAGTGTAGGGGGTAGTGTTTAGGGTAGTGCAGTGGTGTTAGTGTAGGGGGTAGTGTTTTAGGGTTTAGGGTAGGGCAGTGGTGTTTGTAGTGTAGAGGGTCGTGCTGGGGGTAGATTTAGGGTTTAGGGTAGTGCAGTGGTGTTTGTGTAGTATAGGGGTCGTGCTGGGGTAGTGTTTTAGGTTTTAAGGCAGTGCAGTGGTGTGTGTAGTGTAGGTTTTCGTGCTGGGGTAGTGTTTTAGGGTGTAGGGTAGTGCAGTGGTGTTTGTGTACTGTAAGGGGTCGTGCTGGCGGTAGTGTTTTAGGGTTTAGGGTAGTGCAGTGGTATTTGTGTTGTGTAGGGGGTCATGCCAGGGGTAGTGTTTTAGGGTAGTGCAGTGGTGTTTGTGTAGTGTAGGGGGTTGTGCTGGGGGTACATTTAGGGTAGAGCTGTGGTGTGTGGGTAGTGTAGGGAGTTGTGCTGGTGGAATTTTCTTAGTGTTTAGGGTAGTGCAGTGGTATTTGGGTAGTGTAGGGGGTCGTGTTTTAGGGTTTATGGTAGTGCAGTGGTGTCTGGGTAGTGTAGGGGTCGTGCTGGGGGTAGTATTTTAGGATTTCGGGTAGTGCAGTGGTTGTGTTGTATTGGGGTAGTTCTGGGGGTAGTGTTTTAGGGTTTATGGTTGTGCAGTGGTGTTTGGGTAGTGTAGGGGTAGTGCTGGGGGTAGTGTTTTAGGGTAGTGCAGTGGTGTTTGGGCAGTGTAGGGGGTCGTGCTGGGGGTAGTGTTTTAGGGTTTAGGGTAGTGCAGTGGTGTTTGTGTGGTGTAGGGGGTCGTGCTGTAGCAAGTGGTTTAGGGTAGTGCATTGGTGTTTGTGTATTGTAGGGGGTTGTGTTTTAGGGTGTAGTGTAGTGCAGTGGTGTTTGGGTAGTGTAGAGGGTCATGCTGGGGTAGAGTGTTTGGGTTAGGGTAGTGCAGTTGTGTTTGGATAGTGAAGGTGGTCGTGCTGGGGGTAGTGTTTTAGGGTTTAAGGCAGTGCAGTGGTGTTTGTGTAGTGAAGGGGTCGTGCTGGGGGTAGATTTAGGGTTTAGGGTAGTGCAGTGGTGTTTGTGTAGTGAAGGGGTCGTGCTGGGGGTAGATTTAGGGTTTAGGGTAGTGCAGTGGTGTTTGTGTACTGTAGGGGGTAGTGTTTTAGGGTTTAGGGTAGTGCAGTGGTGTTTGTGTGGTGTAGGGGGTCGTGCTAGGGTAAGTGTTTTAGGGTGTAGGGTAGTGCAGTGGTGTTTGGGTAGTGTAGGGGTAGTGCTGGGGGTAGTGTTTTGGGTTTAGGGTAGTGCAGTGGGGTTTGTGTGCTGTAGGGGGTCGTGCTGTGGCAAGTGTTTTAGGGTTTAGGGTAGTGCAGTGGTGTTTGGGTAGTGTAGGGGGTCATGCTGGGGGTAGTGTTTTAGGGTTTAGGGTAGTGCAGTGGTGTTTGTGTAGTGTAGGGTGTCGTGTTTTAGGGTTTTTGGTAGTGCAGTGGTGTTTTGGTAGTGTAGGGGGTCATGCTGGGGATAGTGTTTTAGGGTTTAGGGTAGGGCAGTGATATTTGGGTAGAGTAGGGGGTTGTGCTGGGGGTAGTGTTTATGGGTTTTGGGTAGTGCAGAGGTGTTTGTGTAATGTAGGGCGTAGTGTTTTAGGGTTTAGGGTAGTGCAGTGGTCTTTGTGTAGTGTAGGAGGTCAAGCTGGGGGTAGTATTTTAGGGTTTAGGGTAGTGCAGTGGTATTTGTGTTGTATAGGGGGTCGTTCCGGGGGTAGTGTTTTAGGGTTTAGGGCAGTCCAGTGGTGTTTGTGTAGTGTAGGGGGTAATGCTGGGGGTAGTGGTTTAGGGTAGTGCAGTGGTGTTTGTGTAGTGTATGGGGCACTGTTTTACAGATTAGGGAAGTGCAGTGGTGTTTGTGTAGTGTAGAGCGTCGTGCTGGGGTAGTGTTTAGGGTAGTGCATTGGTGTTTGTGTATTGTAGGGGGTCGTGTTTTAGGGTGTAGGGTAGTGCAGTGGTGTTTGGATAGTGAAGGTGGTCGTGCTGCGGGTAGTGTTTTAGGGTTTAAGGCAGTGCAGTGGTGTTTGTGTAGTGAAGGGGTCGTGCTGGGGGTAGACTTAGGGTTTAGGGTAGTGCAGTGGTGTTTGTGTACTGTAGGGGATCGTGCTGGGGTAGTGTTTTAAGGTTTAGGGTAGTGCAGTGGTTTTTGGGTAGTGTAGGGGTTAGTTCTAGGGTAGTGTTTTAGGGTTTACGGTAGTGCAGTGGTTTTTGGGTAGTGTAGGGGTTAGTTCTGGGGTAGTGTTTTAGGGTTTAGGGTAATGCAGTGGTGTTTGTTTAGCATAGGGTGCCGTGCTGTGGGTAGTGTTTTATGGTTTGGGGTAGTGCAGAGGTGTTTGTGTAGTGTAGGGGGTAGTGTTTTAGGGTTTAGGGTAGTACAGTGGTGTTTGGGCATTGTAGGGGGTTGTGCCGGGGGTAGTGTTTTAGCGTTTAGGGTAGTGCAGTGGTGTTTGTGTAGTGTAGGGGGTTACGCTGGGGGTACTGTTTTAGGGTTTAGGGTAGTCCAGTGGTGTTTGGGTAGTGTAGAGGATCATGCTGAAGGGTAGTGTTTTAGGGTTTAGGGTAGTGCAGTGGTGTTTGTGTTGTGTAGGGGGTCCTGCTGGGGGTAGTGTTTTAGGGTTTAGGGTAGTGCAGTGGTGTTTGGGTAGTGTAGGGGATCGTGCTGGGCGTAGGGTTTAGGGCAGTGCAGTGGTCTTTGGGTAGTGTAGGGGGATCGTGCTGGGGGTAGTGTTTTAGGGTTTAGGGTAGTGCAGTGGTGTTTGGGTAGTGTAAGGGATCGTGCTGGGCGTAGGGTTTAGGGCAGTGCAGTGGTCTTTGGGTAGTGTAGGGGGATCGTGCTGGGGGTAGTGTTTTAGGGCAGTGCAGAGGTGTTTGTGAAGTGTAGGGGTTCGTGCTGGGGGTAGTGTTTTAGGGTTTAGGTAGTGCAGCGGTGTTTGTGTAGTGTAGGGGGTAGTGTTTAGGGTTTAGTGTAGTGCAGTGGTGTTGGGGTAGTGTAGGGGGTTGTGCTAGGGGTAGTATGTTAGTGTTCAGGGTAGTGCAGTGTTTGTGTAGTGTAGGGGGTCATGTTTTAGGGTTTAGGGTAGCGCAGTGGTGTTTGGGTAGTGCAGAGGGTCGGGCTGGGGATAGTGTTTTAGGGTTTAGGGTAGTGGTCTTTCGGTAGTGTAGTGGGTCATGCTTGGGGTAGTGTTTTAGGGTTTAGGGTAGTGCAGTGGTGTTTGTGTAGTGCAGGGGGTCATGCTGGGGTTAGTGTTTTAGGGTTTAGTGCAGTTGTGTTGGGGTAGTGTAAGGGGTACTAATGGGGGTAGTGTTTTAGGGTAGTGCAGTGGTGTTTGGGTAGTATAGGGGGTGTCCTTGGGGTAGTGTTTTAGGGTTTAGGGTAGTGCAGTGTTTGTGTAGTGTAGCGGGTCATGTTTTAGGGTTTAGGGTAGTGCAGTGGTGTTTGTGTACTGTAGGGGGTCATGTTTTAGGGTGTAGGGTCGTGGTGTTGGGGTAGTGTAGGGGTAGTGCTGGGGGTAGTGTTTTAGGGTTTAGGGTAGTGCAGTGGTGTTTGTGTTGTGTAGGGGGTCCTGCTGGGGGTAGTGTTTTAGGGTTTAGGGTAGTGCAGTAGGCTAGTGCAGTGGTATTTGTCTATTGTAGGGGTTCATGCTGGGGTAGTGTTTTAGGGTTTGTTGTAGTGCAGTGGTGTTTGTGTAGTGTAAGGGTTGTGCTGGGGGTAGTGGTTTAGGGTAGTGCAGTGGTGTTTGGGTAGTATAGGGGGTCATGCTGGGTGTAGTGTTGGGGTTTAGGGTAGTGCAGTGGTGTTTGGGTACAGAAGGGAGTCGTGCTAAGGGTAGTGTTTTTTGTTGTTGTTTTTTTTGATAAGCAAATTTTTATTTTTTTATAGAAAGCAAAATCGAGGATGACATACAACAGTCTGATTAACTTGGCATCAATAAAATCTGTCATGGAAGCATTGACGATCAATTGCAAGACCCTCCCCTCTTCCCCAGCCCTCCGCCCCCTGCACTCCCCTCCCCTTAAAACAGTCCCCCAAGCCATTTTCCCCATACTTTGCAAAATTTTTGGGGGCAGCATACAACGTCCAGCGTACAACGTAGTGCATTTGTGTTTGGGTAGTGTAAGGGGTACTAATGGGGGTAGTGTTTTAGGGTTTAGGATAGTGCAGTGGTATTTGTGTAGTACTGGGGTTAGTTCTGGGGGTAGTATTTTAGGGTTTAGGGTAGTGCAGTGGTGTTTGGGTAGAGTAGGTGGTCGTGCTGGGGTAGTGTTTTAGGGTTTATTGTAGTGCAGTGGTGTTTGTGTGGTGTAAGGGTTGTGCTGGGGTAGTGTTTTAGGGTTTAGAGTAGTGCAGTGGTGTTTGCGTGGTATAGGTGGTCATGCTGGGGTAAGTGTTTTAGGGTTTAGGGTAGGTGAGTGGTGTTTGGGTAGTATAGGGGGTTGTGCTGGGTGTAGGGGTTTAGGGTAGTGCAGAGGTGTTTGGGTAGAGAAGGGGGTTGTGCTAAGGGTAGTGGTTTAGGGTTTAGGGTAGTGCAGTGGTATTTGGGTAGTATAGGGGGTCTTGCTGGGGGTAGTGTTTTAGTGTTTAGGGTAGTACAGTGGTGTTTGTGTAGTGTAGGGGTTCATGCTGGGGGTAGTGTTTTAGGGTTTAGCGCAGTGCCGTGGTGTTTGTGTAGTGTAGGGGCTCATGCTGGGGATAGTGTTTTAGGGTTTAGGTTAGTGCGGTGGTGTTTGGGTAGTGTAGGGGGTCGTGCTGGGTATAGTGTTTTAGGGCAGTGCAGAGGTGTTCGTGCAGTGTAGGGGGTCGTGCTGGGGGTAGTGTTTTAGGGTTTAGGTAGTGCAGCGGTGTTTGTGTAGTGTAGGGGGTAGTGTTTAGGGTTTAGTGTAGTGCAGTGGTGTTTGGGTAGTGTAGGGGGTTGTGCTAGGGGTAGTATGTTAGTGTTCAGGGTAGTGCAGTGTTTGTGTAGTGTAGGGGTCATGTTTTAGGGTGTAGGGAAGTGCAGTGGTGTTTGGGTAGTGTAAAGGGTCGTGCTGGGGGTAGTGTGTTTGGGTTTAAGGTAGTGCAGTTGTGTTTGGGTAGTGAAGGGGTTCGCTCTGGGGGTAGTGTTTTAGGGTTTAAGGCAGTGCAGTTGTGTTGGTGTAGTGTAGGGGGTTGTGCTGGGGTAAATTTAGGGTTTAGGGTATTGCAGTGGTTGGGTAGTGTAGGGAGTCGTGCTGGAGGTATGTTTTAGGGTTTAGGGTAGTGCAGTGGTGCTTGTGTAGTGTAGGGGGTCGTGCTGGAGGTAGTGTTTTAGCATTTAGGGTAGTACAGCGGTGTTTGTGTACTGTAGGGTGTCGTGCTTGGGGTATTGTTTTAGGGTTTAGGGTAGTGCAGTGGTGTTTGGGTAGTGTAGGGGGTCGTGCGGGGGTGGTGTTTTAGGGTTTAGGGTAGTACGTTTGTGTGGTGTAGGGTGTCGTGCTGTGGCAAGTGTTTTAGGGTTTAGGGTAGTGCAGTGGTTTTTGGGTAGTGTAGGGGGTCGTGCGGGGGTGGTGTTTTAGGGTTTAGGGTAGTACGTTTGTGTGGTGTAGGGTGTCGTGCTGTGGCAAGTGTTTTAGGGTTTAGGGTAGTGCAGTGGTGTTTGGGTAGTGTAGGGGGTAGTGTTTTAGGGTAGTGCAGTGGTGCTTGTGTAGTGTAGGGGGTCGTGCTGGAGGTAGTGTTTTAGGGTTTAGGGTAGTGTAGTGGTGTTTGGGTAGTGTAGGGGTAGTGCTGGGGGTAGTGTTTTAGGGTTTAGGGTAGTGCAGTGGTGTTTGTGTACTGTAGGGGGTCATGTTTTAGGGTGTAGGGTAGTGGTGTTGGGGTAGTGTAGGGGTAGTGCTGGGGGCAGTGGTTTAGGGTTTAGGGTAGTGCAGTGGTGTTTGGGTAGTGTAGGGGGTCGTGCTGGAGGTAGTGTTTTAGCATTTAGGGTAGTACAGCGGTGTTTGTGTGGTGTAGGGTGTCGTGCTTGGGGTATTGTTTTAGGGTTTAGGGTAGTGCAGTGGTTTTTGGGTAGTGTAGGGGGTCGTGCGGGGGTGGTGTTTTAGGGTTTAGGGTAGTACGTTTGTGTGGTGTAGGGTGTCGTGCTGTGGCAAGTGTTTTAGGGTTTAGGGTAGTGCAGTGGTGTTTGTGTATTGTAGGGTGTCGTGCTTGGGGTATTGTTTTAGGGTTTAGGGTAGTGCAGTGGTGTTTGGGTAGTGTAGGGGGTAGTGTTTTAGGGTAGTGCAGTGGTGCTTGTGTAGTGTAGGGGGTCGTGCTGGAGGTAGTGTTTTAGGGTTTAGGGTAGTGCAGTTGTATTTGGGTAGTGAAGGGGGTCGTACTGGTTGTAGTGTTTAGGCTAGTGCAGTAGTGTTTGGGTAGTGAAGGGGGTCGTGCTGCGGGTAGTGTTTTAGCATTTAGGGTAGTACAGCGGTGTTTGTGTACTGTAGGGTGTCGTGCTTGGGGTATTGTTTTAGGGTTTAGGGTAGTGCAGTGGTGTTTGTGTACTGTAGGGGGTCATGTTTTAGGGTGTAGGGTAGTGGTGTTGTGGTAGTGTAGGGGTAGTGCTGGGGGTAGTGTTTTAGGGTCGTGCAGTGGTGTTTGGGTAGTGTAGGGGGTCGTGCTGGGGGTAGTGTTTTTGGGTAGTGCAGTGATGTTTGTGTGGTGTAGGGTGTCGTGCTTGGGGTATTGTTTTAGGGTTTAGGGTAGTGCAGTGGTTTTTGGGTAGTGTAGGGGGTCGTGCTGGGGGTGGTGTTTTAGGGTTTAGGGTAGTACCTTTGTGTGGTGTAGGGTGTCGTGCTGTGGCAAGTGTTTTAGGGTTTAGGGTAGTGCAGTGGTGTTTGTGTATTGTAGGGTGTCGTGCTTGGGGTATTGTTTTAGGGTTTAGGGTAGTGCAGTGGTGTTTGGGTAGTGTAGGGGGTCGTGCTGGGGGTAGTGTTTTAGGGTTTAGTGTAGTGCGTTTGTGTGGTGTAGGGTGTCGTGCTGTGGCAAGTGTTTTAGGGTTTAGGGTAGTGCAGTGGTGTTTGTGTAGTGTAGGGGGTTGTGCTGGGTGTGGTGGTTTAGGGTAGTGCAGTGGTGTAGGGTAGTGCAGTGGTGTTTGTGTATTGTAGGGTGTCATGTTTTAGGGTTTTTGGTAGTGCAGTGGTGTTTTTGGTAGTGTTGGGGGTCATGCTGGGGGTAGTGTTTTAGGGTTTAGGGTTGTGCAGTGGTGTTTGGGCAGTGTATGGGGTCGTGCTGAATGTAGTGTTTTTGGGTTTAGGGGAGTCCAGTGGTGTTTGTGTACTGGAGGGAGTCATACTGGGGTAGATTTAGGGTTTAGGATAGTGCAGTGGTGATTGGGTAGTGTATGGGATCGTGCTGGGTGTAGGGTTTTAGGGTTTAGGGTAGTGCAGTCTTTGGGTAGTGTAGGGGGATGGTGCTGGTGGAAGTGTTTTAGGGTTTAGGGCAGTGCAGTTGTGTTTGGGTAGTGTAGGGGGTCGTGCTGGTGGTAGGCTTTTAGGGCAGTGCAGTGGTGTTTGTGTACTGTAGGGGGTCATGTTTTCGGGTGTAGGGTAGTGGTGTTGGGGTAGTGCTGGGGGTAGTGTTTTAGGGTTCAGGGTAGTGCAGTGGTGTTTGGGTAGTGTAGGGGGTCGTGCTGGGGGTAGTGTTTTATGGTTTAGGTAGTGCAGCAGTGTTTAGGGTTTAGTGTAGTGCAGTGGTAATGTTTTCGGGTTTAGTGCAGTGGTGTTTGTGTAGTGAAGGGGATCGTGCAGGTGTAGTGTTTCAGGGTTTAGGGTAGTGCAGTTATGTTTGGGTAGTTTAGGGTGTCGCACTGGGGGTAGTGTTTTAGGTTAGTGCAGTGGTGCTTGTGTAGTCTAGGGGTCATGGTGGGGGTTGTGTTTTAGGGTTCAGGGTAGAGCAGTGTTTCGGAAGTGTAGGGTGTCGTGCTAGGGGTAATGTTATAGGCTTTAGGGTTGTGCAGTGGTGTTTGTGTAGTGTAGGGGGTCGTGCTGGGGCTAGTGTTTTTAGGTTTAGTATAGGGCAGTTGTGTTTGGGTAGTGAAGGGGGTCGTGCTTGAGGTAGTGTTTTAGGGTTTAGTGTAGTGCAATGGTGTTTTTGTAGTGTAGGGGTTCATGCTGGGGGTAGTGTTTTAGGGTTTCGGGTAGTGCATTGGTGTTTGTGTAGAGTAGGGGATCTTGCTGGGGTAGTGTTTTTAGGGTTTAGGGTAGTGCAGTGGTGTTTGTGTAGTATAGGGGGTCATGCTGGGGGTAGATTTAGGGTTTAGGGTAATGCAGTGGTGTTTGGGTAGTGTACAGGATCGTGGTGCATAGTGTTTTAGGGTTTAGGGCAGTCCAGTGGTGTTTGTGTAGTGTAGGGGGTCATGCTGGGGGTAGTGTTTTAGGGTTAAGGGCAGTGCAGTGGTATTTGGGTAATGTAGGTGGTAGTGCTGGGGTATTGTTTTTTGGTTTAGGGTAGTGCAGTGGTGTTTGTGTAGTTTAGGGGGTCGTGCTGTGGGTAGTGTTTTAGGATTTAGGGTAGTGCAGTGGTGTTTGTGTAGTGTAGGGGGTCGTGCTGGGGTAGTGTTTTAGGGTTAAGGGCAGTGCAGTGGTGTGTGGGTAATGTAGGGGGTAGTGTTTTAGGGTTTAGGGTAGTGCAGTGGTGTTTGTGTACTGGAGGGAGTCATACTGGGGTAGATTTAGGGTTTAGGATAGTGCAGTGGTGATTGGGTAGTGTAGGGGATCGTGCTGGGTGTAGGGTTTTAGGGTTTAAGGCAGTGCAGTCTTTGGGTAGTGTAGGGGGATGGTGCTGGTGGAAGTGTTTTAGGGTTTAGGGCAGTGCAGTTGTGTTTGGGTAGTGTAGGGGGTCGTGCTGGTGGTAGGCTTTTAGGGCAGTGCAGTGGTGTTTGTGTACTGTAGGGGGTCATGTTTTCGGGTGTAGGGTAGTGGTGTTGGGGTAGTGCTGGGGGTAGTGTTTTAGGGTTCAGGGTAGTGCAGTGGTGTTTGGGTAGTGTAGGGGGTCGTGCTGTGGTTATGTTTTCGGGTTTAGTGCAGTGGTGTTTGTGTAGTGAAGGGGATCGTGCAGGTGTAGTGTTTCAGGGTTTAGGGTAGTGCAGTTATGTTTGGGTAGTTTAGGGTGTCGTACTGGGGGTAGTGTTTTAGGTTAGTGCAGTGGTGCTTGTGTAGTCTAGGGGTCATGGTGGGGGTTGTGTTTTAGGGTTCAGGGTAGAGCAGTGTTTCGGAAGTGTAGGGTGTCGTGCTAGGGGTAATGTTATAGGCTTTAGGGTTGTGCAGTGGTGTTTGTGTAGTATAGGGGGTCGTGCTGTGGGTAGTGTTTTACAGTTTAGGGTAGTGCAGTGGTGTTTGTGTAGTGTAGGGGGTCGTGTTTTAGGGTGTAGGGTAGTGCAGTGGTGCTTGGGTTTTGTAGAGGGTCGTGCTGGGGGCAGTGTGTTTGGGTAGTGCAGTGGTATTTGTGTAGTGAAGGGGTCGTGCTGGGTGTATATTTAGGGTTTAGGGTAGTGCAGTGGTGTTTGGGTGGTGTAGGGGGTCATGCTGGGGGTAGATTTATGGTTTAGTGCAGTGGTGTTTGGGAAGTGTAGGGGGTCGTGCTGGGGTAGATTTATGGTTTAGGGTAGCGCAGTGGTGTTTGTGTATTGTAGGGGGTCGTGCTGGGGGTAGTGTTTTAGGGTTTCGGGTAGTGCTGTGGTTTGTGTAGTGCAGGGGGTCAAGCTGGGAGTAGTGTTTCAGGATTTAGGGTAGTGCAGTGGTGTTTGGGTAGTGTAGGGGGTCATGCTGGGGGTAGTGTTGTAGGGTTTAGGGTGGTGCAGTAGTGTTTGGGTAGTGTAGGGGTAGTGCTGGGGTAGTGTTTTAGGGTTTAGGGTAGTGCAGTGGTGTTTGGGTAGTGCATGGGGTCGTGCTGGGGGTAGTGTTTTAGGGATTAGGGTAGTGCAGTGGTGTTTGGGTAGTATAGGGGGTCGTGCTAGGACTAGTGTTTTAGGGTTTAGGGTATTGCCGTGGTGTTTGCTTAGTTTAGGGGGTCGTGCTGGGGATATTGTTTTGGGTTTAGGGTAGTGCAGTGGTGTTTGGGTAGTATAAGGGGTAGTGCTAGGGGTAGAGTTTTAGGGTTTAGGGTAGCGCAGTGGTGTTTGTGTAGTGTAGGGGTCATGCTGGGGGTATATTTAGGGTTTAGGGTAGCGCAGTGGTGTTTGGGTAGTATAGGGGGTCGTGCTGGGGTTGATTTATGGTTTAGCGTAGCGCAGTGGTGTTTGTGTAGTGTAGGGGGTTGTGCTGGGGGTAGTGTTTTAGGGTTTCGGGTAGTGCAGTGGTGTTGGGGTAGTGTAGGGGTAGTGCTGGGGGTAGTGTTTTAGGGTTTAGGGTAGTGGAGTGGTGTTTGTGTAGTGTAGGGGGTCATGCTGGGGTAAGTGTTTTAGGGGTTAGAGTAGTGGAGTGGTGTTTGGGTAGTATAGGGGTCGTGCTGTAGCAAGTGTTTTAGGGTTTAGGGTAGTGCCGTGGTGTTTGTGTATTGTAGGGGGTCATGCTGGGGGTAGTGTTTTAGGGTTTAGGGTAGTGCAGTGTGTGTGTAGTTTAGGGGGTCGTGTTTTAGGGTTTATGGTAGTGCAGTGGTGTTTGGGTAGTGTAGGGGTTCGTGCTGGGGGTAGTGTTTTTAGGTTAAGTGTAGTGCAGTTGTGTTTGGGTAGTGAAGGGGGTCATTCTGGGGGTAGTGTTTTAGGGTTTACGGTAGTACAGTGGTGTTTGTGTAGTGTAGGGGGTCATGCTGGGGGTAGTGTTTTTAGGTTAAGTGTAGTACAGTGGTGTTTGGGTAGTATTGGGGGTCGTGCTGCATGTAGTGTTTTTGGGTTTAGGGTAGTCCAGTGGTGTTTGTGTAGTGTAGGGGGTCATGCTGGGGGTAGTGTTTTAGGGTTAAGGGCAGTGCAATGGTGTTTGGGTAATGTAGGGGGTAGTTCTGGGGTAGTGGTTTAGGGTAGTGCAGTGGTTTGTGTAGTTTAGGGGGTCATGCTTGGGGTAGTCTTTTAGGGTTTAGGATAGTGCAGTAGTGTTTGTGTAGTGTAGGGGGTCGTGTTTTAGGGTGTATGGAAGTGCAGTGGTGTTTGGGTAGTGTAGAGGGTCATGCTGGGGGTAGTCTGTATGGGTTTAGGGTAGTGCAGTTTTGTTTGGGTAGTGAAGGGTTTCTTGCTGGGGGTAGTGTTTTAAGGTTTAAGGCAGTGCAATGGTGTTTGTGTAGTGAAGGGGTCGTGCTGGGGGTAGTTTTAGGGTTTAGGGTAGTGCCGTGGTGTTTGTGTAGCGAAGGGGGTCGTGCTGGGGGTAGTGTTTTAGGGTTTAGGGTAGTGCAGTGGTGTTTGTGTAGTGTAGGGGATCGTGCTGGGGGTAGTGTTTTAGGGTTTATTGTAGTGCAGTTGTGTTTGGGTAGTGAAGGGGGTCGTACTGGGGATAGTGTTTAGGGTAGTGCAGTTGTGTTTGGGTAGTGAAGAGGGTCGTGCTGGAGGTAGTCTTTTAGGGTTTAGGGTAGTACAGTGCTGTTTGTGTACTGTAGGGGGTCGTGCTGGGCTAAGTGTTTTAGGGGTTAAGGTAGTGCAGTGGTGTTTGTGTACTGTAGGGGGTCGTGTTTTAGGGTGTAGGGTAGTGCAGTGGTGTTTGGGTAGTGTAGGGGTAGTGCTGGCGGTAGTGTTTTAGGGTTTAGGGTAGTGCAGTAGTGTTTGGGTAGTGTAGAGGGTCATGCTAAGGTAAGTGCTTTAGGGGTTAGGGTAGTGCAGTGGTGTTTGGGTAGTGAAGAGGGTCGTGCTGGAGGTAGTCTTTTAGGGTTTAGGGTAGTACAGTGCTGTTTGTGTACTGTAGGGGGTCGTGCTGGGCTAAGTGTTTTAGGGGTTAAGGTAGTGCAGTGGTGTTTGTGTACTGTAGGGGGTCGTGTTTTAGGGTGTAGGGTAGTGCAGTGGTGTTTGGGTAGTGTAGGGGTAGTGCTGGCGGTAGTGTTTTAGGGTTTAGGGTAGTGCAGTAATGTTTGGGTAGTGTAGAGGGTCATGCTAGGGTAAGTGCTTTAGGGGTTAGGGTAGTGGAGTGGTGTTTGGGTAGTATGGGGGTCGTGCTGGAGTAGTGTTTTAGGGTAGTGCAGCGGTGTTTGTGTAGTGTAGGGGGTCGTGCTGAGGTAGTGTTTTAGGGTTTAGGGTAGTGCAGTGGTGTTTGTGTAGTGTAGAGGGTCGTGCTTGGGGTATTGTTTTAGGGTTTAGGGTAGTGCAGTGGTGTTTTGGTAGTGTAGGGGGTCATGCTGAGGGTAGTGTTTTAGGGTTTAGGGTAGTGCAGTGGTGTTTGTTTAGTGTAGGGGGTCATGCTGGGGGCAAATTTGGGTTTTAGGGTAATGCAGTGCTGTTTGGGTAGTGTAGGGGGTCGTGCTGCATGTAGTGTTTTTGGGTTTAGTGTAGTCCAGTGGTGTTTGTGTAGTGTAGGGGGGTCATACTGGGGGTAGTCTTTTAGGGTTTAGTGCAGTGGTGTTTGTGTAGTGTAGGGGTAGCGTTTTAGGGTTTATGGTAGTGCAGTGGTGTTTTTGTGGTGTAGGGGTTCGTGCTGGAGGTAGTGTTTAGGGTAGTGCAGTGGTGTTTGTTTAGTGTAGGAGGTCATGCTGGGGGCAAATTTAGGTTTTAGGGTAATGCAGTGGTGTTTGTGTAGTGTAGGGGGTCGTGCTGGGGGTATTGTTTTAGGGTTTAGGGTAGTGCAGTGGTGTTTGGGTAGTGTAGGGGGTAGTGTTTTAGGGTAGTGCAGTGGTGCTTGTGTAGTGTAGGGGGTCGTGCTGGAGGTAGTGTTTTAGGGTTTAGGGTAGTGCAGTTGTATTTGGGTAGTGAAGGGGGTCATGCTGCGGTAGTGTTTTAGCATTTAGGGTAGTACAGCGGTGTTTGTGTACTGTAGGGTGTCGTGCTTGGGGTATTGTTTTAGGGTTTAGGGTAGTGCAGTGGTGTTTGGGTAGTGTAGGGGTAGTGCTGGGGGTAGTGTTTTAGGGTTTAGGGTAGTGCAGTGGTGTTTGTGTACTGTAGGGGGTCATGTTTTAGGGTGTAGGGTAGTGGTGTTGGGGTAGTGTAGGGGTAGTGCTGGGGGTAGTGTTTTAGGGTTTAGGGTAGTGCAGTGGTGTTTGGGTAGTGTAGGGGGTCGTGCTGGGGTAGTGTTTTTGGGTAGTGCAGTGATGTTTGTGTGGTGTAGGGTGTCGTGCTTGGGGTATTGTTTTAGGGTTTAGGGTAGTGCAGTGGTGTTTGGGTAGTGTAGGGGGTCGTGCTGGGGGTAGTGTTTTAGGGTTTAGTGTAGTGTGTTTGTGTGGTGTAGGGTGTCGTGCTGTGGCAAGAGTTTTAGGGTTTAGGGTAGTGCAGTGGTGTTTGTGTAGTGTAGGGGGTTGTGCTGGGTGTGGTGGTTTAGGGTAGTGCAGTGGTGTTTGTGTATTGTAGGGTGTCATGTTTTAGGGTTTTTGGTAGTGCAGTGGTGTTTGAATAGTGTAGGGGTCGTGCTGGGGGTAGTGTTTAGTGTAGTGCAGTTGTTTGAGTAGTGAAGGGCGTCGTGCTGGGGATAGTGTATTAGGGTTTAGGGTAGTGCAGTGGTGTTTTTGGTAGTGTTGGGGGTCATGCTGGGGGTAGTGTTTTAGGGTTTAGGGTTGTGCAGTGGTGTTTGGGCAGTGTATGGGGTCGTGCTGAATGTAGTGTTTTTGGGTTTAGGGGAGTCCAGTGGTGTTTGTGTAGTGTAGGGGGTCATGTTGGGGGTAGTGTTTTAGGGTTAAGGGCAGTGCAGTGGTGTTTGGGTAATGTAGGGGGTAGTGTTTTAGGGTTTAGGGTAGTGCAGTGGTGATTGGGTAGTGTAGGGGATCGTGCTGGGTGTAGGGTTTTAGGGTTTAGGGCAGTGCAGTCTTTGGGTAGTGTAGGGGGATGGTGCTGGTGGAAGTGTTTTAAGGTTTAGGGCAGTGCAGTTGTGTTTGGGTAGTGTAGAGGGTCGTGCTGGTGGTAGGCTTTTAGGGCAGTGCAGTGGTGTTTGTGTACTGTAGGGGGTCATGTTTTCGGGTGTAGGGTAGTGGTGTTGGGGTAGTGCTGGGGGTAGTGTTTTAGGGTTCAGGGTAGTACAGTGCTGTTTGTGTACTGTAGGGGGTCGTGCTGGGCTAAGTGTTTTAGGGGTTAGGGTAGTGCAGTGGTGTTTGTGTACTGTAGGGGGTCGTGTTTTAGGGTGTAGGGTAGTGCAGTGGTGTTTGGGTAGTGTAGGGGTAGTGCTGGCGGTAGTGCTTTAGGGTTTAGGGTAGTGCAGTAGTGTTTGGGTAGTATGGGGGTCGTGCTGGAGTAGTGTTTTAGGGTTTAGGGTAGTGCAGCGGTGTTTGTGTAGTGTAGGGGGTCGTGCTGAGGTAGTGTTTTAGGGTTTAGGGTAGTGCAGTGGTGTTTGTGTAGTGTAGAGGGTCGTGCTTGGGGTATTGTTTTAGGGTTTAGGGTAGTGCAGTGGTGTTTTGGTAGTGTAGGGGGTCATGCTGAGGGTAGTGTTTTAGGGTTTAGGGTAGTGCAGTGGTGTTTGTTTAGTGTAGGGGGTCATGCTGGGGGCAAATTTAGGTTTTAGGGTAATGCAGTGGTGTTTGGGTAGTGTAGGGGGTCGTGCAGCATGTAGTGTTTTGGGGTTTAGGGTAGTCCAGTGGTGTTTGTGTAGTGTAGGGGGTCATGCTGGGGGCAAATTTGGGTTTTAGGGTAATGCAGTGCTGTTTGGGTAGTGTAGGGGGTCGTGCTGCATGTAGTGTTTTGGGGTTTAGGGTAGTCCAGTGGTGTTTGTGTAGTGTAGGGGGGTCATACTGGGGGTAGTCTTTTAGGGTTTAGTGCAGTGGTGTTTGTGTAGTGTAGGGGTAGCGTTTTAGGGTTTATGGTAGTGCAGTGGTGTTTTTGTGGTGTAGAGGTTCGTGCTGGAGGTAGTGTTTAGGGTAGTGCAGTGGTGTTTGTTTAGTGTAGGGGGTCATGCTGGGGGCAAATTTAGGTTTTAGGGTAATGCAGTGGTGTTTGTGTAGTGTAGGGGGTCGTGCTGGGGGCAAATTTAGGTTTTAGGGTAATGCAGTGGTGTTTTGGTAATGTAGGGGGTAGTGCTGGGGTCGTGTTTTAGGGTGTAGGGTAATGCAGTGCTGTTTGGGAAGTGTAGAGGGTCGTGCTGGGGGTAGTGTTTGGTTTTATGGTAGTGCAGTTGTGTTTGGGTAGTGAAGGTAGTTGTGCTGGGGTCGTTTTTTAGGGTTTGAGGCAGTGCAGTGGTGTTTCTGTCGCGAAGGGGGTCGTGCTGAGGGTAGTGTTTTAGGGTTTAGGGTAGTGCAGTGGTGTGTGTAGTGTAGATTTTCATTCGGGGGTAGTGTTTTAGGGTGTAGGTTAGTGCAGTGTTTGTGTACTGTAGGGGGTCTTGCTGGGGGAAGTGTTTTAGGATTTAGGGTAGCGCAGTGGTGTTTGTGAAGTGTAGGGGGTTGTGCTGGTGGTACATTTAGGGTTTAGGGTAGAGCTGTGGTTTGTGTAGTGTAGGGGGTCATGCAAGGGATAGACGTTTAGGGTTTAGGGTAGTTAAGTGGTGTTTGTGAAGTGTAGGTGGTAGTGTTTTAGGGTTTAGGGTAGTGCAGTGGTGTGTGTAGTGTAGATTTTCGTTCGGGGGTAGTGTTTTAGGGTGTAGGTTAGTGCAGTGTTTGTGTACTGTAGGGGGTCTTGCTGGGGGAAGTGTTTTAGGATTTAGGGTAGCGCAGTGGTGTTTGTGAAGTGTAGGGGGTTGTGCTGGTGGTACATTTAGGGTTTAGGGTAGAGCTGTGGTTTGTGTAGTGTAGGGGGTCATGCAAGGGATAGACGTTTAGGGTTTAGGGTAGTTAAGTGGTGTTTGTGAAGTGTAGGTGGTAGTGTTTTAGGGTTTAGGGTAGTGCAGTGATGATTGGGTAGTGTAGGGGGTCGTGCTGGGGGTAGTGTTTTAGGGTTTAGGGTAGTGCAGTGGTGTTTTAGTGTAGGGGGTTGTGCTGAGGGTAGACGTAGGGTTTAGGGTAGTGCAGTGGTGTTTGTGTAGTGTAGGGGATTGTACTAGAGGTAATGTTCTAGGGTTTAGGGTAGTGCAGTGGTGTTTGTGTAGTATGGGGTTCGTGCTGGGGCAGTGTTTTAGGGTAGTGCAGTGATGTTTGTGTGGTGTAGGGTGTCGTGCTTGGGGTATTGTTTTAGGGTTTAGGGTAGTGCAGTGGTTTTTGGGTAGTGTAGGGGGTCGTGCTGGGGGTGGTGTTTTAGGGTTTAGGGTAGTACGTTTGTGTGGTGTAGGGTGTCTTGCTGTGGCAAGTGTTTTAGGGTTTAGGGTAGTGCAGTGGTGTTTGTGTATTGTAGGGGGTCGTGCTTGGGGTATTGTTTTAGGGTTTAGGGTAGTGCAGTGGTGTTTGGGTAGTGTAGAGGATCATGCTGAAAGTTAGTGTTTTGGGGTTTAGGGTAGTGCAGTGGTGTTTGTGTAGTGTAAGGGTTGTGCTGGGGGTAGTATTTTAGGGTTTAGTGTAGTGCAGTGGTGTGTGCGTGGTGTAGGGGATAGTGCTGGGCGTAGGGTTTTAGGGTTTAGGGCAGTGCAGTGGTCTTTGGGTAGTGTAGGGGGTCATGCTGGGGGTAGTGTTTTAGGGTTTAGGTAGTGCAGCGGTGTTTGTGTAGTGTAGGGGTAGTGTTTAGTGTAGTGCAGTAGTGTTTGGGTAGTGTAGGGGGTTGTGCTAGGGGTAGTATTTTAGTGTTTAGGGTAGTGCAGTGGTGTTTGTGTAGTGCAGGGGGTCATGCTGGGGGTAGTGTTTTAGGGTTTAGAGTAGTGCCGTGATGCTTGTGTAGTGTAGAGGGTCATGCTGGGGGTAGTGTTTTAGGGTTTAGGGTAGTACTGTGGTGTTGGGTAGTGTAGGGGGTACTGCTGGGGGTAGTGTTTTAGGGTTTAGGATTGTGCAGTGGTATTTGTGTAGTACTGGGGGTAGTTCTGGGGGTAGTGTTTTAGGGTTTAGGGTAGTGCAGTGGTGTTTGGGTAGAGTAGGGGTAGTGCTGGGGGTAGGTTTTTAGGGTTTAGGCTAGTGCAGTGGTGTTTTGGTAGTGTAGGCGATCATGCTGCATGTAGTGTTTTAGGGTTTAGGGCAGTCCACTGGTGTTTGTGTAGTGTAGGGGGTAATGCTGGGGTAGTGTTTTAGGGTTCAGGGTAGTGCAGTGGTGTTTGTGTAGTGTAGGGGGCAGTGTTTTATGGTTTAGGGAAGTGCAGTGGTGTTTGTGTAGTGTAGAGGGTCGAGCTGGGGTAGTGTTTAGGGTAGTGCATTGGTGTTTGTGCATTGTAGGGTGTAGTGTTTTAGGGTTTAGGGTAGTGCAGTGGTGTTTGTGTAGTGTGGGGGGTTGTGCTGGGGATAGATGTAGGGTTTAGGGTAGTGCATTGGTGTTTGGGTAGTGTAGGGGATCGTGGTAGGGGTAATGTTTTAGGGTAGTGCAGTGGTGTTTGTGTACTGTAGGGGATCGTGCTGGGCTAGTGTTTTAGGGTTTAGGGTAGTGCAGTTGTTTGTGTAGCGTAGCGTAGGGTGCAGTGCTGGGGGTAGTGTTTTAGGTTTTGGGGTAGTGCAAAGGTGTTTGTGTAGTGTAGGTCGTAGTGTTTTAGGGTTTAGGGTAGTACAGTGGTGTTTGGGTATTGTAGGGGGTTGTGCCGGGGGTAGTGCTTTAGCGTTTAGGGTAGTGCAGTGGTGTTTGTGTAGTGTAGGGGGTCGCGCTGGGGGTACTGTTTTAGGGTTTAGGGTAGTCCAGTGGTGTTTGGGTAGTGTAGGGGATCATGCTGGGGGTAGTTTTTTAGGGTTTAGGATATTGCAGTGGTGTGTGTAGTTTAGGGGGTCCTGCTGTGGTTAGTTTTTTAGGGTTTAGGGTAGTGCAGTGGTGTTTGTGTAGTGTAGGGGGTTGTACTGGGGGTAAATTTAGGGTTTAGGATAGTGCAGTGGTGTTTGGGTAGTGTAGGGGATCGTGCTGGGCATAGGCTTTTAGGGTTTAGGGAAGTGCAGTGGTCTTTGGATAGTGTAGGGGGATCGTGCTGGTGGAAGTGTTTTAGGGTTTAGGGCAGTCCAGTGGTGTTTGTGTAGTGCAGGGGGTCATGCTGGGGGTAGTGTTTTAGGGTTAGGTAGTGCAGCGGTGTTTGTGTAGTGTAGGGGTAATGTTTAGGGTTTAGTGTAGTGCAGTGGTGTTTGGGTAGTGTAGGGGGTTTTGCTAGGGGTAGTATTTTAGTGTTTAGGGTAGTGCAGTGTTTGTGTAGTGTAGGGGGTCATATTTTAGGGTTTAGTGTAGTGCAGTGGTGTTTGGGTAGTGCAGGGGGTCGGGCTGGGGATAATGTTTTAGGGTTTAGGGTAGTGTAGTGGTGTTTGGGTAGTATGGTGGGTCATGCTGGGGTAGTATTGTAGGGTTTAGGGTAGTGCAGTGGTGTTTGCGTGGTGTAGGGGGTAATGCAGGGGGTAGTGTTTTAGGGTTTAGGGCAGTGCAGTGGTGTTTTGATATTGTAGGGGGTTGTGCCTGGGGTAGTGTTACTGCGTTTAGGGCAGTGCAGTGGTGTTTGGGTAGTGTAGAGGGTCATGCTGCATGTAGTGTTTTAGGGTTTAGGGCAGTCCAGTGGTGTTTGTGTAGTGTAGGGGGTCATGCTGGGGGTAGTGTTTTAGGGTTTAGGGTAGTGTAGTGGGTCATGCTTGGGGTAGTGTTTTAGGGTAGTGCCGTGGTGCTTGTTTAGTGTAGAGGGTCATGCTGGGGGTAGTGTTTTAGGGTTTAGGGTAGTGCAGTGGTGTTTGGGTAGAGTAGGGGTAGTGCTGGGGGTAGTGGTTTAGGGTTTAGGCTAGTGCAGTGGTGTTTCGGTAGTGTAGGAAGTCGTGCTGGGGTAGTGTTTTAGGGTTTGTTGTAGTGCAGTGGTGTTTTTGTAGTGAAGGGGTTGTGCTGGGGGTAGATGTAAGGTTTAGGGTAGTGCAGTGGTGTTTGGGTAGTGTAGGGGATCGTGCTAGGGGTAATGTTTTAGGGTTTAGGGTAGTGCAGTGGTTTTTGGGTAATGTAGAGGGTAGTTCTGGGGAAGTGTTTTAGGGTTTACGGTAGTGCAGTGATATTTGGGTAGTGTAGGGTGCTGTGCTGGGATATTGTTTTAGGGTTTGGGGTAGTGCAGAGGTGTTTGTGTAGTGTAGAGGGTCGTGCTGGGGGTAGTGTTTTAGGGTTTAGGGTAGTCCAGTGGTGTTTGGGTAGTGTAGAGGATCATGCTGAAGGGTAGTGTTTTAGGGTTTAGGGTTGTGCAGTGGTGTTTGTGTAGTGTAGGGGGTCCTGCTGGGGGTAGTGTTTTAGGGTTTAGGGTAGTGCAGTGGTGTTTGTGTAGTGTAGGGGGTCGTACTGGGGGTAGATTCAGTGTTTAGGATAGTGCAGTTGAGTTTGGGTAGAGTAGGGGATCATGCTGGGCGTAGGGTTTATGGCAGTTCAGTGGTCTTTGGGTAGTGTAGGGGGGTCGAGCTGGTAGAAGTGTTTTAGGGTTTAGGGCAGTGCAGTGGTGTTTAGGTAGCGTAGGGGGTCGTGCTGGGGTAGTGTTTTAGGGCAGTGCAGAGGTGTTTGTGAAGTGTAGGGGGTCGTGCTGGGGGTAGTGATTTAGGGTTTAGGTAGTGCAGCGGTGTTTGTGTAGTGTAGGGGGTAGTGTTTAGGGTTTAGTGTAGTGCAGTGGTGTTTTGGGTAGTGCAGGGGGTCGGGCTGGGGATAGTGTTTTAGGGTTTAGTGTAGTGCAGTGGTGTTTGGGTAGTGCAGGGGGTCGGGCTGGGGATAGTGTTTTAGGGTTTGGGGTAGTGCAGTAGGGTAGTGCAGTGGTGTTTGGGTAGTGTAGTGGGTCATGCTTGTAGTAGTGTTTTAGGGTTTAGGGTAGTGCAGTTGGGTAGTGTAGGGGGTACTGCTGGGGGTAGTGTTTTAGGGTTTAGGATTGTGCAGTGGTATTTGTGTAGTTCTGGGGGTAGTGTTTTAGGGTTTAGGCTAGTGCAGTGGTGTTTGGGTAGTGTAGGGGGTCGTGCTGGGGTAGTGATTTAGGGTTTGTTGTAGTGCAGTTGTTTGTGTAGTGTAAGGGTTGTGCTGGGGGTAGTGTTTAGGGTTTAGTGCAGTGGTGTTTGCATGGTATAGGGGGTCATGCTGCGGTAAGTGTTTTTGAGTTTAGGGTAGTTGAGTGGTGTTTGGATAGTATAGGTGGTCGTGCTGGATGCAGTGTTTTAGGGTTTAGGGTAGTGCAGTGGTGTTTGCGTAGAGAAGGGGGTCGTGCTAAGGGTAGTGTTTTAGGGTTTAGGGTAGTACCGTGGTTTTGGGTAGTATAGGGGGAACTGCTAGGGGTAGTGTTTTAGGGTTTAGGACAGTGCAGTGGTATTTGTGTAGTACTGGGGGTAGTTCTGGGGGTAGGGGTGTAGGGTAGTGCAGTAGTGTTTGGGTAGAGTAGGGGTAGTGTTTTAGGGTTTAGGCTAGTGCAGTGGTGTTTGGGTAGTGTAGGGGGTCGTGCTGGGGTAGTGTTTTAGGGTTTACGGTAGTGGAGTGGTGTGGTGTTTGGGTAGTATAGAGGGTCGTGCTGGGTGTAGTGTTTTAGGGTTTAGGGTAATGCAGTGGTGTTTGGGTAGAGAAGGGGGTCATGCTGGGGGTAGTGTTTTAGGGTTTACGGTAGTACAGTGGTGTTTGTGTAGTGTAGGGTGTCATGCTTGGGGTAGTGCTTTAAGGTATAGGGTAGTGCAGTAGTGTTTGTGTAGTGTAGGGGTTCATGCTGGGGGTAGTGTTTTAGGGTTTAGGGTAGTGCAGTGGTGTTTGTGTAGTATGGGGTTCGTGCTGGGGTAGTGTTTTAGGGTTTAGGGTAGTGCAGTGGTGTTTGTGTAGTGTTGGGGGTCGTGCTGGGGTAGTGTTTTAGTGCTTAGGGTAGTGCAGTGGTTTTTGTGTAGTGTAGGGGGGTTGTGCTGGGGTAGATTTAGGGTGTAGGGTTGTGCTGTGGTGTTTGGGTAGTGTAGGGAGTCATGCTGGTGGTAGTGATTTAGGGTTTAAGGTAGTGCAGTTGTGTTTTGGTAGTGTAGGGGTACTAATGGGGGTAGTGTTTTAGGGTTTAGGGTAGTGCCGTGGTGCTAGTGTAGTGTAGAGGGTCATGCTGGGGGTAGTGTTTTAGGGTTTAGGATAGTGCAGTGCTATTTGTGTAGTACTGGGCGTAGTTCTGGGGGTAGTGTTTTAGGGTTTAGGGTAGTGCCGTGGTGTTTGGGTAGAGTAGGGGTAGTGTTAGGGGTAGTGTTTTAGGGTGTAGGCTAGTGCAGTGGTGTTTGGGTAGTGTAGGGGGTCGTGCTGGGGTAGTGTTTTAGGGTTTATTGTAGTGCAATGGTGTTTGTATAGGGTAAGGGTTGTGGTGGGGGTAGTGTTTTAGGGTTTAGTGTAGTGCAGTGGTGTTTGGGTAGTGCAGGGGTCGTGCTGCATGTAGTGTTTTAGGGTTTAGGGCGGTCCAGTGGTGTTTGTGTAGTGTAGGGGGCATGCTGGGGTTAGTGTTTTAGGGTTTATAGTAGTGCAGTGGTGTTTGTGTAGTGTAGGGTGTGATGTTTTACAGTTTAGGGAAGTGCAGTGGTGTTTGTGTAGTGTAGGGGGTCATGCTGGGGGTAATGTTTAGGGTAGTGCAGTGGTGTTTGTGTAGTGTAGGGGGTCGTGTTTTAGGGTGTAGGTAGTGCAGTGGTGTTTGGGTAGTGTAGAGGGTCGTGCTGGGGGTAGTGTGTTTGGGTTTAAGGTAGTGCAGTTGTGTTTCTGTAGTGAAGGGGTTGTGTTGGGGGTAGATTTAGGGTTTATGGTAGTGCAGTAGTGTTTGTGTAGTGTAGGGGTTTGTGCTGGGGGTAGTGTTGTAGGGTTTAAGTCAGTGCAGTGGTGTTTGTGCAGCGAAGGGGGTCATGCTGGGGGTAGTGTTTTAGGGTTTAGGGTAGTACAGTGGTGTTTGGGTAGTGTAGGGGGCACTGCTGGTGTAGTGTTTTAGGGTTTAGGGTAGTACAGTGGTTGTGTAGTGTAGGAGTTTGTGCTGCATGTAGCGTTTTAGGGTTTAGGGTAGTCCAGTGGTGTGTGTGTGGTGTAGGTTTTCGTGCTGGGGTAGTGTTTTAAGGTGTAGGGTAGTGCAGTGGATAGTGTGGTGTAGGTTTTCGTGCTGGGGTAGTATTTTAGGGTTTAGGGTAGTGCTGTGGTGTTCGTCTAGTGTAGGGGGTCGTGCTGGTGGAATTTTTTTAGTGTTTAGGGTAGTGCAGTTATGTTTTGGTAGTGTAGGGTATTGTGCTGGGGGTAGTGTTTTAGGGTAGTGCAGTGGAGTTTGTGGAGTGTAGGAGGTAGTGTTTTGAGGTTTATTGTAGTGCAGTGGTGTTTGTGTAGTGTAGGAGTTCATGCTGGGATAGTGTTTTAGCGTGTAGGGTAGTGCAGTGGTGTTTGTGTAGTACAGGGGGTCGTTTTTTAGCGTTTAGGGTACTGCAGTTTGGGTAGTGTAGGGGTTCGTGCTAGGGGTAGTGTTTTAGGGTTTAGGGTAGTGCAGGGGTGTGTGTAGTGTAGGGGGTCGTGCTGGGGTAGTATTTTCGGGTTTAGTGAAGTGTTTTGCAGTGGTGCTTGTGAACTGTAGGGGGTCGTGCTGGGGATAGTGTTTTGGGTTTAGGGTAGTGCAGTGGTTTGTGCGGGGTAGATTTAGGGTCTAGGGTAGTGCAGTGGTGTTTGGGTAGTGTGGGGGGTCATGCAGGAGTAGTGTTTTAGGGTAGGGCAGTGGTGTTTGTGTAGTGTAAGGGGTCATGCTGGGGGTAGTGTTTTAGGGTTTAGGGTAGCGCAGTGGTGTTTGTCTAGTGTAGGGGGTCATGCTGGGGGTAGTGCTTTGGGATTTAGGGTAGTGCAGGTGTTTGGTTAGTTTAGGGGGTACTGCTAAGGGTAATGTTTTAGGGTTGAGGGTAGTGCAGTGGTGTTTGTGTAGTGTAGGGAGTCATGCTGGGGGTAGTGTTTTAGGGTAGTACAGTGGTGTTTGGGTATAGTAGGAGGTACTGTTGGGGTAAGTGTTTTAGGGTTTAGGGTAGTGGAGTGGTGTTTGGGTAGTATAGGGGTTGTGATGGGGTATTGGTTTAGGGTTTAGGGTAGTGCAGTGGTGTTTGTGTAGTGTAGGGGTTCATGCTGGGGGTAGTGTTTTAGGGTTTAGGGTAGTGCAGTGGTGTTTGTGTAGTATGGGGTTCGTGCTGGGGTAGTGTTTTAGGGTTTAGGGTAGTGCAGTGGTGTTTGTGTAGTGTTGGGGGTAGTGCTTTAGTGCTTAGGGTAGTGCAGTGGTTTTTGTGTAGTGTAGGGGGTTGTGCTGGGGTAGATTTAGGGTTTAGGGTTGTGCAGTGGTGTTTGGGTAGTGTAGGGAGTCGTGCTGGTGGTAGTGATTTAGGGTTTAAGGTAGTGCAGTTGTTTTGGTAGTGTAGGGGTACTAATGGGGGTAGTGTTTTAGGGTTTAGGGTAGTGCCGCGGTGCTTGTGTAGTGTAGAGGGTCATGCTGGGGGTAGTGTTTTAGGGTTTAGGGTAGTACCGTGGTGTTGGGTAGTGTAGGCGGTACTGCTGTGGGTAGTGTTTTAGGGTTTAGGATAGTGCAGTGGTATTTGTGTAGTACTGGGCGTAGTTCTGGGGGTAGTGTTTTAGGGTGTAGGCTAGTGCAGTGGTGTTTGGGTAGTGTAGGGGGTCGTGCTGGGGTAGTGTTTTAGGGTTTATTGTAGTGCAGTGGTGTTTGTGTAGGGTAAGGGTTGTGGTGGGGGTAGTGTTTTAGGGTTTAGTGTAGTGCAGTGGTGTTTGCGTGGTATAGGGGGTCATGCTGGGGTAAGTGTTTTAGGGTTTAGGGTAGAGGAGTGGTGTTGGGTAGTGTAGGGGGTACTGCTGGGGGTAGTGTTTTAGGGTTTAGGATAGTGCAGTGGTATATGTGTAGTACTGGGCGTAGTTCTGGGGGTAGTGTTTTAGGGTGTAGGCTAGTGCAGTGGTGTTTGGGTAGTGTAGGGGGTCGTGCTGGGGTAGTGTTTTAGGGTTTATTGTAGTGCAGTGGTGTTTGTGTAGGGTAAGGGTTGTGGTGGGGGTAGTGTTTTAGGGTTTAGTGTAGTGCAGTGGTGTTTGTGTAGTGTAGAGTGTGATGTTTTACAGTTTAGGGAAGTGCAGTGGTGTTTGTGTAGTGTAGGGGGTCATGCTGGGGGTAATGTTTAGGGTAGTGCATTGGTGTTTGTGTAGTGTAGGGGGTCGTGTTTTAGGGTGTAGGTAGTGCAGTGGTGTTTGGGTAGTGTAGGGAGTCGTGCTAGTGATAGTGATTTAGGGTTTAAGGTAGTGCAGTTGTGTTTGGGTAGTGTAAGGGGTACTAATGGGGGTAGTGTTTTAGGGTTTAGGGTAGTGCAGTGGTGCTTGTCTATTGTAGGGGGTCATGCTGGGGGTAGTGTTTTAGGGTTTAGGGTAGTACCGTGGTGTTGGGTAGTGTAGGGGGTACTGCTGGGGGTAGTGTTTTAGGGTTTAGGATAGTGCAGTGGTATTTGTGTAGTACTGGGGGTAGTTCTAGGGGTAGTGTTTTAGGGTTTGGTGGAGTGCAGTGTTTGGGTAGAGTAGGGGGTCGTGCTGGGGTAGTGTTGTAGGGTTTATTGTAGTGTAGTGGTGTTTGTGTAGTGTGGGGGGTCGGGCTGTGGGTAGTGTTTTTGGGGTTTATGGTAGTGCAGTGATGTTTGGATAGTGCAGTGGTGTTTGGGTAGTGTAGGGAGTCGTGCTGGTGGAATTATTTTAGTGTTTAGGGTAGTGCAGTTATGTTTCGGTAGTGTAGGGTGTCGTGCTGGGGGTAGTGTTTTAGGGTTAAGGGTATTGCAGTGGTGCTTGTGAACTGTAGGGGGTCGTGCTGGGGATAGTGTTCTAGGGTTTAGGGTAGGGCAGTGGTGTTTGGGTAGTGTAGGGGTAGTGCTGGGGGTAGTGTTTTAGGGTTTAGGGTAGTGCTGTGATGTTTGGGTAGTGTAGGGGGTCGTCCTAGGGGTAGTGCTTAAGGGTTTAGGGTAGTGCAGTGGTGTTTGTGTAGTGTAGGGGTCGTGTTGGGGGTAATGTTTTAGGGTTTAGAGTAGTGCAGTGGTGTTTGTATAGTGTAGGGGGTAGTGTTTTAGGGTTTAGGGTAGTGCAGTGATTGTGTAGTGCAGGGGGTCGTTGTTTAGCATTTAGGGCAGTGCAGTGGTGTTTGGGTAGTGTAAGGGGTCGTGCTGGCGGTAGTGTTTTAGGGTTTAGGATAGTTCAGTGGTGTTTGTGTAATGTAGGAGTTCATGCTGGGATAGTCTTTTAGCGTGCAGGGTAGTGCAGTGGTGTTTAGGGTAGTGCAGTGGTGTTTGTGTACTCTAGGGGGTCTTGCTGGGGGTAGTGTTTTAGGGATTAGGGTAGGGCAGTGGTGTTTGATTAGTGTATGGGTAGTGTTTTCGGGTTTTGGGAAATGCTTTGCAGTGGTGTTTGGGTAGTGTAGGGGTTCGTGATGGGGGTTGTGTTTTAGGGTTTACGGCAGTGCAGTTGTCTTTGTAGTGTAGGGGTGTCTTTGTAGTGTATGGGGTCATGCTGGGGGTAGTGTTTTTGGGTTTAGGGTAGTGCTGTGGTGTTTGGGTAGTGTAGGGCTTTGTGCGGGGGGTAGATTTAGGGTCTAGGGTAGTGCAGTGGTGTTAGGGTAGTGTAGGGGGTCATGCAGGAGTAGTGTTTTAGGGTAGGGCAGTGTTTGTGTAGTGTAATGGGTCATGCTGGGGGAAGTGTTTTAGGGTTTAGGGTAGCGCAGTGGTTTTTGGGTAGTGTAGGGGGTCGTGCTGGGGGGGTAGATTTAGGGTTTAGCGCAGGTGTGTTTGGTTAGTGTAGGGGGTACTGCTGGGGGTTATGTTTTAGGGTTGTGGGTAGTGCCGTGGTGTTTGTGTAGTGTAGGGAGTCATGCTGGGGGTAGTGTTTTAGGGTTTACGGTAGTGCATTGGTGTTTGTGTGTATTTGTGGTAAATATGGGGGTAGTGTTTTAGGGTTTAGGGTAGTGCAGTGGTTTTTGGGTAGTGTAGGGGTCATGCTGGAGGTAGTATTTTAGTGTTTAGGGTAGTACAATGGTGTTTGTGTAGTGTAGGGGATCAAGCTGGGTAGTGTTTTAGGGTGTAGGGTAGTGCTGTGGTGTTTGTGTACTCTAGGAGGTTGTGCTGGGGGTAGTGTTTTCGAGGTTTAGGAAAGAGCTTTTCAGTGGTGTTTGGGTAGTGTAGGGGTTCGTGCTGGGGGTTGTGTTTTAGGGTTTACGGCAGAGCAGTGGTGTTTGTGTAGTGTAGGGGGTTGTGCTGGGGTAGATTTAGGGTTTAGGGTAGTGCAGTGGTGTTTGGGTAGTGTAGGGAGTCGTGCTAGTGATAGTGATTTAGGGTTTAAGGTAGTGCAGTTGTGTTTGGGTAGTGTAAGGGGTACTAATGGGGGTAGTGTTTTAGGGTTTAGGGTAGTGCCGTGGTGCTTGTCTAGTGTAGGGGGTCATGCTGGGGGTAGTGTTTTAGGGTTTAGGATAGTACCGTGATGTTGGGTAGTGTAAGGGGTACTGCTGGGCGTAGTGTTTTAGGGTTTAAGGCAGTGCAGTTGTGTTTGTGTAGTGAAGGGGTCGTGCTGGGGGTAGTTTTGTAGGGTTTAAGGCAGTACAGTGGGGTTTGTGCAGCGAAGGGGGTGGTGCTGGGGGTAGGGTTTTAGGGTTTAGGGTAGTGCAGTGGTGTTTGGGTAGTGTAGGGAGTCATGCTGGTGGAAGTTTTTTTAGTGTTTAGGGTAGTGCAGTGGTGTTTGGGTAGTGTAGTTGTTTGTGCGGGGGGTAGATTTAGGGTCTAGGGTAGTGCAGTGGTGTCAGGGTAGTGTAGGGGATCATGCAGGAGTAGTGTTTTAGGGTAGGGCAGTGGTGTTTGTGTAGTGTAATGGGTCATGCTGGGGGAAGTGTTTTAGGGTTTAGGGTAGCGCAGTGGTTTTTGGGTAGTGTAGGGGGTCGTGCTGGGGGGGTAGATTTAGGGTTTAGCGCAGGTGTGTTTGGTTAGTGTAGGGGGTACTGCTGGGGGTTATGTTTTAGGGTTGTGGGTAGTGCCGTGGTGTTTGTGTAGTGTAGGGAGTCATGCTGGGGGTAGTGTTTTAGGGTTTACAGTAGTGCATTGGTGTTTGTGTAGTATTTGTGGTAAATATGGGGGTAGTGTTTAAGGGTTTAGGGTAGTACAGTGGTGTTTGGGTAGTGTAGGGCGTCGTGCTGGGAGTGTTTTAGGGTTTAGGGTAGTGCAGTGGTGTTTGGGTAGAGAAGGGGGTCGTGCTAAGGGTAGTGTTTTAGGGTTTACGGTAGTGCAGGTGTGTTTGGTTAGTGTAGGGGGTACTGCTGGGGGTAATGCTTAAGGGTTTAGGGTAGTGCCGTGGTGTTTGTGTAGTGTAGGGGGTCATGCAGGGGTAAGTGTTTTAGGGTTTAGGGTAGTGCAGTGGGGTTTGTGTAGTATTGGTGGTAAATATGGTGGTAGTCTTTTAGGGTTTAGGGTAGTGCAGTGGTGTTTGTGAGGTGTAGGGGGTCGTGCAGGGGTAAGTGTTTTAGGGTTTAGGGTAGTGGAGTGGTGTTTGGGTAGTACAGGGGTCATGATGGTGTATTGTTTTAGGGATTAGGGTAGTGCAGTGGTGTTTGTGTAGTGGAGGGGGTCGTGCTGGGGGGAGTGTTTTAGGGTGTAGGGTAGTGCAGTGGTGTTTGTGTAGTGTAAGGGGCCGTGCAGGTAGTAGAGTTTTAGGGTTTAGGTTAGTTAAGTGGTGTTTGTGTAGTGTAGGGGTAGTGCTGGGGGTTGTGTTTTAGGGTTTAGGTTAGTGCAGTGGTGTTTGTGCGGTGTAGGGGGTCGTGCTGGGGTAAGTGTTTTAGGGTGTAGGGTAGTGGAGTGGTGTTTGGGTAGTACAGGGGTCATGATGGTGTATTGTTTTAGGGTTTAGGGTAGTGCAGTGGTGTTTGGGAAGTGTAGGGGGTCATGCTGGGTGTAGTGTTTTAGGGTTTACGGCAGTGCAGTGGTGTTTGTGAAGTGTAGGTCGTAGTGTTTTAGGGTTTAGGGTAGTGCAGTGGTGTTTGGGTAGTGTAGGGGTAGTGCTGGGGGTTGTGTTTTAGGGTTTAGGGTAGTGCAGTGGTGTTTGTGCGGTGTAGGGGGTCGTGCTGGGGTAAGTGTTTTAGGGTGTAGGGTAGTGGAGTGGTGTTTGGGTAGTACAGGGGTCATGATGGTGTATTGTTTTAGGGTTTAGGGTAGTGCAGTGGTGTTTGGGAAGTGTAGGGGGTCGTGCTGGGGGTAGTGTTTTAGTGTTTAGGGTAGTGCAGTGGTGTGTGTGTGGTATAGGTTTTTGTGCTATGGTAGTGTTTTTGGGTGTAGGGTAGTGCAGTGGTGTGTGTGGTGTAGGTTTTCCTGCGGGGGGTAGTGTTTTCGGGTTTAGGGCAGTGCAGTGGTATTTCTGTAGTGAAGGGGGTAGTGTTTTATGGTGTGGGGTAGTGCAGTGGTGTTTGTGTAGTGTAGGGGGGTCGTACTGGGGGAGTGTTTTAGGGTTTAGGGTAGTGCAGTGGTGTGTGTGGTGTTGGTTTTCGTGCTGGGGTATTGTTTTAGGGTGTAGGGTAGTGCAGTGGTGTTTGGGAAGTGTAAGGGGTCGTGCTGGGGGTAGTGTTTTCGGGTTTAGGGCAGAGCAGTGCTTGGTATTTGTGTAGTGAAGGGGATCGTGCTGGGGTATTGTTTTAGGGTTTAGGGTAGTGCAGTGGTATTTGTGTAGTGTAAGGGGTCGTGCTGGGGGTAGTGTTTTCGGGTTTAGGAAAGTGCTCTGCAGTGGTGTTTGGGTAGTGTAGGGGTTCGTGCTGGGGTAGTGTTTTAGGGTTTACGGCAGTGCAGTGGTGTTTGTGTAGCGAAGGGGGTCGTGCTGGGGGTAGTGTTTTAGGGTTTAGGGTAGTGCAGTGGGTAGTGTTTTAGGGTAGTGCAGTGGTGTGTGTGTACTATAGGGGGTCGTGCTGAGGTAGTGTTCTATGGTAGTGCAGTGGTGTTTGTGTAGTGTAGGGGGTTGTGCTGGGGTAGTGCTTTAGGGTTTTGGGTAGTGCAGTGCTTTTTGGGTAGTGCAGGGTATCGTGCTGGGGGTAGTATTTTAGGTTTTAGGGTAGTGCAGTGGTGTTTGGGTAGTGTAGGGGGCCATGCTTTCTTAGTGTAGTGTTTAAGGGTTTAGGGTAGTGCAGTGGTATTTGTGTAGTGTAGGGGGTCGTGCTGGGGGTAGTGTTTTAGTGTTTAGGGTAGTGCAGTGGTGTGTGTGTGGTATAGTTTTTTGTGCTATGGTAGTGTTTTAGGGTGTAGGGTAGTGCAGTGGTGTGTGTGGTGTAGGTTTTCCTGCGGGGGGTAGTGTTTTCGGGTTTAAGGCAGTGCAGTGGTATTTCTGTAGTGAAGGGGTTAGTGTTTTAGGGTTTAGGGTAGTGCAGTGGTGTTTGTGTAGTGTAGGGGGTCGTGGTTGGGGTAGTGTTTTAAGGTGTGGGGTAGTGCAGTGGTGTTTGTGTAGTGTAGGGGGGTCGTGCTGGGGGAGTGTTTTAGGGTTTAGGGTAGTGCAGTGGTGTGTGTGGTGTTGGTTTTCGTGCTTGGGTATTGTTTTAGGGTGTAGGGTAGTGCAGTGGTGTTTGGGAAGTGTAAGGGGTCGTGCTGGGGGTAGTGTTTTCGGGTTTAGGGCAGAGCAGTGCTTGGTATTTGTGTAGTGAAGGGGATCGTGCTGGGGTATTGTTTTAGGGTTTAGGGTAGTACAGTGGTATTTGTGTAGTGTAAGGGGTCGTGCTGGGGGTAGTGTTTTCGGGTTTAGGGCAGAGCAGTGCTTGGTATTTGTGTAGTGAAGGGGATCGTGCTGGGGTATTGTTTTAGGGTTTACGGCAGTGCAGTGGTGTTTGTGTAGCGAAGGGGGTCGTGCTGGGGGTAGTGTTTTAGGGTTTAGGGTAGTGCAGTGGTGTTTTTGTAGTGTAGGGGGTCGTGCTGGTGTAGATTTAGGGTTTAGTGTAGTGCAGTGGTGTTTGGGTAGTGTAGGGAGTCGTGCTGGTGGTAGTGTTTTAGGGTTTAAGGTAGTGCAGTTATGTTTGGGTAGTGTAGGGTGTTGTGCTGGGGGTACTGTTTTAGGGTTTAGGGTAGTGCAGTGGTGTTTGGGTACTGTAGGGGGGAGTGCTGGGGTAGTGTTTTAGGGTTTAGGGTATTGCAGTGATGTTTGGATAGTGTAGGAAGTCTTGCTGGGGGTAGTGTGTAAGGTTTTAGGGTAGTGCAGTGGTGTTTGTGTAGTGTAAGGGGCCGTGCTGGGGGGAGTGTTATAGTGTTGAGGGTAGTACAGTGATGTTTGTGTTCTGTAGGGGGTCGTACTGGGGGTAGTGTTTTAGGATTTTGGCTGGTGCAGTGGTGTTTGTGTAGTGTAGGGGTAAGTGTTTTACGGTTTAGGGTATTGCCGTGGTGCTTGTGAAGTGTAGGGGGTCATGCTGGGGATAGTGTTCTAGGGTTTAGGGTAGTGCAGTGGTGTTTGGGTAGTGCTGGGGGTAGTGTTTTAGGGTTTAGGGTAGCGCAGTGGTGTTTGTGAAGTGTAGGGGGTTGTGCTGGTGGTACATTTAGGGTTTAGGGTAGAGCTGTGGTTTGTGTAGTGTAGGGGGTCATGCAATTGATAGAGGTTTAGGGTTTAGGGTAGTTAAGTGGTGTTTGTGAAGTGTAGGTGGTAGTGTTTTAGGGTTAGGGTAGTGCAGTGATGTTTTGGTAGTGTAGGGGGTCGTACTAGGGTTAGTGTTTCAGGGTTTAGGGTAGTGCAGTGGTGTTTGTGTAGTCTAGAGGGTCGTGCTGGGTGTAGTGTTTTAGGGTTTAGGGTAGTGCAGTGGTGTTTGTGTAGTGTAGGGGGTTGTGCTGAGGGTAGACGTAGGGTTTAGGGTAGTGCAGTGGTGTTTGGGTAGTGTAGGGGATTGTACTAGGGGTAATGTTCTAGGGTTTAGGGTAGTGTAGTGGTGTTTGGGTAGTGTAGGGGATCGTGCTGGGGTAGTGTTTTAGGGTTTAGGGTAGTGCCGTGGTGTTTGTGTAGTATGGGGTTCGTGCTGGGGCAGTGTTTTAGGGTTTAGAGTAGTGCAGTGGTGTTTGTGTAGTGTAGGTCGTAGTGTTTTAGGGTTTAGGGTAGTGCCGTGGTGTTTGTGTAGTGTAGGGGACGCGCTGGGGTACTGTTTTAGGGTTTAGGGTAGTCCAGTGGTGTTTGGGTAGTGTAGAGCATCATGCTGAAAGTTAGTGTTTTTGGGTTTAGGGTAGTGCAGTGGTGTTTGTGTAGTGTAAGGGTTGTGCTGGGGGTAGTGTTTTAGGGTTTAGTTTAGTGCAGTGGTGTGTGCGTGGTGTAGGGGATCGTGCTGGGCGTAGGGTTTTAGGGTTTAGGGCCGTGCAGTGGTCTTTGGGTAGTGTAGGGGGATCGTGCTGGTGGAAGTGTTTTAGGGTTTAGGGCAGCGCAGTGGTGTTTGGGTAGTGTAGGGGGTCGTGCTGGGGGTAGTGTTTTAGGGCAGCGCAAAGGTGTTTGTGTAGTGTAGGGGGTCGTGCTGGGGGTAGTGTTTTAGGGTTTAGGTAGTGCAGCGGTGTTTGTGTAGTGTAGGGGTAGTGTTTAGTGTAGTGCAGTCGTGTTTGGGTAGTGTAGGGGGTTGTGCTAGGGGTAGTATTTTAGTGTTTAGGGTAGTGCAGTGGTGTTTGTGTAGTGCAGGGGGTCATGCTGGGGGTAGTGTTTTAGGGTTTAGGGTAGTGCAGTGGTGCTTGTGTAGTGTAGAGGGTCATGCTGGGGGTAGTGTTTTAGGGTTTAGGGTAGTACTGTGGTGTTGGGTAGTGTAGGGGGTACTGCTGGGGGTAGTGTTTTAGGGTTTAGGATTGTGCAGTGGTATTTGTGTAGTACTGGGGGTAGTTCTGGGGGTAGTGTTTTAGGGTTTAGGGTAGTGCAGTGGTGTTTGGGTAGAGTAGGGGTAGTGCTGGGGGTAGGTTTTTAGGGTTTAGGCTAGTGCAGTGGTGTTTTGGTAGTGTAGGGGGTCATGCTGCATGTAGTGTTTTAGGGTTTAGGGCAGTCCAGTGGTGTTTGTGTAGTGTAGGGGTAATGCTGGGGGTAGTGTTTTAGGGTTTAGGGTAGTGCAGTGGTGTTTGTGTAGTGTAGGGGGCAGTGTTTTATGGTTTAGGGAAGTGCAGTGGTGTTTGTGTAGTGTAGGGGGTCGAGCTGGGGGTAGTGTTTAGGGTAGTGCATTGGTGTTTGTGCATTGTAGGGGGTCGTGTTTTAGGGTGTAGGGTAGTGCAGTGGTGTTTGTGTAGTGAAGGGGGTCGTGCTGGGTGTAGGGTTTAGGGTAGTGCAGTGGTGTTTGTGTAGTGTGGGGGGTTGTGCTGGGGATAGATGTAGGGTTTAGGGTAGTGCATTGGTGTTTGGGTAGTGTAGGGGATCGTGCTAGGGGTAATGTTTTAGGGTTTAGGGTAGTGCTGTGGTGTTTGTGTACTGTAGGGGATCGTGCTGGGATAGTGTTTTAGGGTTTAGGGTAGTGCAGTTGTGTTTGTGTAGCGTAGCGTAGGGTGCAGTGCTGGGGGTAGTGTTTTAGGGTTTGGGGTAGTGCAAAGGTGTTTGTGTAGTGTAGGTCGTAGTGTTTTAGGGTTTAGGGTAGTACAGTGGTGTTTGGGTATTGTAGGGGGTTGTGCCGGGGGTAGTGCTTTAGCGTTTAGGGTAGTGCAGTGGTGTTTGTGTAGTGTAGGGGGTCGCGCTGGGGGTACTGTTTTAGGGTAGTCCAGTGGTGTTTGGGTAGTGTAGAGGATCATGCTGAAGGGTAGTGTTTTAGTGTTTAGGATATTGCAGTGGTGTGTGTAGTTTAGGGGGTCCTGCTGTTGGTAGTTTTTTAGGGTTTAGGGTAGTGCAGTGGTGTTTGTGTAGTGTAGCGGGTTGTACTGGGGGTAAATTTAGGGTTTAGGATAGTGCAGTGGTGTTTGGGTAGTGTAGGGGATCGTGCTGGGCATAGGTTTTTAGGGTTTAGGGCAGTGCAGTGGTCTTTGGATAGTGTAGGGGGATCGTGCTGGTGGAAGTGTTTTAGGGTTTAGGTAGTGCAGCGGTGTTTGTGTAGTGTAGGGGTAATGTTTAGGGTTTAGTGTAGTGCAGTGGTGTTTGGGTAGTGTAGGGGGTTGTGCTAGGGGTAGTGTTTTAGGGTTTAGGGTAGTGCAGTAGGGTAGTGCAGTGGTGTTTGTGTAGTGCAGGGGGTCATGCTGGGGTAGTATTGTAGGGTTTAGGGTAGTGCAGTGGTGTTTGCGTGGTGTAGGGGGTAATGCTGGGGGTAGTGTTTTAGGGTTTAGGGCAGTGCAGTGGTGTTTTGATATTGTAGGGGGTTGTGCCGGGGGTAGTGTTTCAGCGTTTAGGGTAGTGCAGTGGTGTTTGGGTAGTGTAGAGGGTCATGCTGCATGTAGTGTTTTAGGGTTTAGGGCAGTCCAGTGGTGTTTGTGTAGTGTAGGGGGTCATGCTGGGGGTAGTGTTTTAGGGTTTAGGGTAGTGTAGTGGGTCATGCTTGGGGTAGTGTTTTAGGGTTTAGGGTAGTGCCGTGGTGCTTGTTTAGTGTAGAGGGTCATGCTGGGGGTAGTGTTTTAGGGTTTAGGGTAGTGCAGTGGTGTTTGGGTAGAGTAGGGGTAGTGCTGGGGGTAGTGTTTTAGGGTTTAGGCTAGTGCAGTGGTGTTTCGGTAGTGTAGGAAGTCGTGCTGGGGTAGTGTTTTAGGGTTTATTGTAGTGCAGTGGTGTTTTTGTAGTGAAGGGGTTGTGCTGGGGGTAGATGTAAGGTTTAGGGTAGTGCAGTGGTGTTTGGGTAGTGTAGGGGATGGTGCTAGGGGTAATGTTTTAGGGTTTAGGGTAGTGCAGTGGTTTTTGGGTAATGTAGAGGGTAGTTCTGGGGAAGTGTTTTAGGGTTTACGGTAGTGCAGTGATATTTGGGTAGTGTAGCGTGCTGTGCTGGGGGTATTGTTTTAGGGTTTGGGGTAGTGCAGAGGTGTTTGTGTAGTGTAGAGGGTCGTGCTGGGGGTAGTGTTTTAGGGTTTAGGGTTGTGCAGTGGTGTTTGTGTAGTGTAGGAGGTCCTGCTGGGGGTAGTGTTTTAGGGTTTAGGGTAGTGCAGTGGTGTTTGTGTAGTGTAGGGGTTCGTACTGGGGGTAGATTTCGGGTTTAGGACAGTGCAGTTGAGTTTGGGTAGAGTAGGGGATCATGCTGGGCGTAGGGTTTTAGGGTTTATGGCAGTGCAGTGGTCTTTGGGTAGTGTAGGGGGGTCGTGCTGGTAGAAGTGTTTTAGGGTTTAGGGCAGTGCAGTGGTGTTTATGTAGTGTAGGGGGTCATGCCGGGGGTAGTGTTTTAGGGCAGTGCAGAGGTGTTTGTGAAGTGTAGGGGGTCGTGCTGGGGGTAGTGATTTAGGGTTTAGGTAGTGCAGCGGTGTTTGTGTAGTGTAGGGGGTAGTGTTTAGGGTTTAGTGTAGTGCAGTGGTGTTATGGGTAGTGCAGGGGGTCGGGCTGGGGATAGTGTTTTAGGGTTTAGTGTAGTGCAGTGGTGTTTGGGTAGTGCAGGGGGTCGGGCTGGGGATAGTGTTTTAGGGTTTGGGGTAGTGCAGTAGGGTAGTGCAGTGGTGTTTGGGTAGTGTAGTGGGTCATGCTTGTAGTAGTGTTTTAGGATTTAGGGTAGTGCAGTAGGGTAGTGCAGTGGTGTTTGTGTAGTGCAGGGGGTCATGCTGGGGGTAGTGTTTTAGGGTTAAGTGTAGTGCAGTTGTGTTTGGGTAGTGTAAGGGGTACAAATGGGGGTATTGTTTTAGGGTTTAGGCTAGTGCCGTGGTGCTTGTGTAGTGTAGAGGGTCATGCTGGGGGTAGTGTCTTAGGGTAGTACCGTGGTGTTGGGTAGTGTAGGGGGTACTGCTGGGGGTAGTGTTTTAGGGTTTAGGATTGTGCAGTGGTATTTGTGTAGTTCTGGGGGTAGTGTTTTAGGGTTTAGGCTAGTGCAGTGGTGTTTGGGTAGTGTAGGGGGTCGTGCTGGGGTAGTGTTGTAGGGTTTGTTGTAGTGCAGTTGTTTGTGTAGTGTAAGGGTTGTGCTGGGGGTAGTGTTTTAGGGTTTAGTGCAGTGGTGTTTGCATGGTATAGGGGGTCATGCTGCGGTAAGTGTTTTTGGGTTTAGGGTAGTTGAGTGGTGTTTGGATAGTATAGGTGGTCGTGCTGGGTGCAGTGTTTTAGGCAAAAGAAAGGTATGAAGCATACCAGATCAGTGGAGCCCTCTATAGACCAGCACCTAAGCTGCTATCCCTTCTGTATTCATGTCCCTATATAGTTGCTAGGGGTGAGTGTGCACACTGGATCGCACCCACTGATACAATGCAAGTCCAAGCGGACCTAACAATTTCAAACCAAAAGCACAGGTGCACCACACATTAAGAGAATGGGAAAGATAATAATATAATTCATTCCCGACGTCAAAGTTATTAAAAAAAGTTCATTTTTATTCAAAAGATTTATAATAGTTCTCATTTTAAAACAACGAATTGTGAATACAGTCTTTTCTTGACAACACAGCCGACGCGTTTCGTCCTTGAAGCGGACTTCTTCAGGGCTGTTTAAACACAAACATATAAATATACATAAGCATATATATAAAAAAAATACATATATAAAAAACATATATATACAACCCACACCTTTATGTGCTACAAACTACTTGGGTATCATTGTTTGTAAGTTTCCGTGAATTTTTTTCTTACACGTGTATCATCTTATTGCCGGTTACATAACTATTTGCTACAAGCTCTAAACCTGGAGGTGGGGGTAGCGCTGCCCCCAAACCAGAGGGCCTTAAGGCTAAATTTCAAAGGTTGGAAAAATTAAAAAAGCTTGAGATGTCCAGATGGTGGGACGGAACCACCCTGGAAAAGTATATCGAAAATGAAGATACCAAGGGGTCTTAGAATCTTGATCTTTCCGACCTTTGAAGATCTGGACAAAGATTCACTTGAGGACTGGGAGGGAAATTTACGCAATGCATCATTTAATATGATGCGTATACTCATAAAGAATGCTGAAAAGAAAGGAATCAAATTGCAGCAAGAAATAGAGGAAATAGAGAAAGAGATTTTAACATCAGAACTCAAGGATGTGGTCAAGAAAAATTATGCCATCCTGGATGAAGTCTTAGAGAGCCACCAGTTGTACCTAAGGGATAAAAAGATCAAAAAAATTAAAAGGGATGATAAAGACTACAGAGACGGGAGAGTTTACACGTTCTCGCATAAATATGATAATGTAAAGATCCCAGGGGAGGGAAAAAGACCACGGGAGGACACTTTGGACTTAACTCCGGCCAGTAGTGTCACTTCTATATCATCGGTAACCAGCTCAGTTATCTCGGAAGAATCCATAGGTACAATTGGGACTGAAAATAGATCTAATTTTTTATTAGAAATGGAGAGACTAAGGCTGGGGGCAAAATCAGCATTCAAAGACCAAAAACCAGAAGGGGGGGGGGGAGGAGATGGCAGGAGCACAAACAGGACCAACAAAAAGACAAGGCAGGAACCAGTGGGCAGGTTGACTCGTTCCAAGAAAACAGGGAATTAGATGAGATTGGTGCCTCTGGGTCTAAGGAACTGATGATAGTTAATCTTTCTAAAAAGGCTTTGTCAGCTGATGACATTTCTGTATTAAGTAAGGGCCTAGGGTTCTGCCCTAATCAAACAGGCAATGATGTTGACGTTTTTGTGGATCTTTCAAAATTTGTACGATTATTAAAATTGAAGGACCATTTCTCCCGTAACCCATTTATATGTACAAAACCATCTGAGGAGTATGTTCCACCCTCACATACTGTAAATGAAATAAACGTTTTGCAAACAATGATGTCTGTTGAGTATGAAACCCCTATTGAACTAGAGTTGATCAGAAATTTGAATAAAAATGAACTTTTTTGAATAACTTTGACGTCGGGAATGAATTATATTATTATCTTTCCCATTCCCTTAATGTGTGGTGCACCGGTGCAGTGTTTTAGGGTTTAGGGTAGTGCAGTGGTGTTTGCGTAGAGAAGGGGGTCGTGCTAAGGGTAGTGTTTTAGGGTTTAGGGTAGTACCGTGGTTTGGGGTAGTATAGGGGGAACTGCTAGGGGTAGTGTTTTAGGGTTTAGGACAGTGCAGTGGTATTTGTGTAGTACTGGGGGTAGTTCTGGGGGTAGGGGTTTAGGGTAGTGCAGTAGTGTTTGGTTAGAGTAGGGGTAGTGCTGGGGGTAGTGTTTTTAGGGTTTAGGCTAGTGCAGTGGTGTTTGGGTAGTGTAGGGGGTCGTGCTAAGGGTAGTGTTTTAGGGTTTACGGTAGTGCAGTGGTGTTTGGGTAATATAGGGGGTCATGCTGGGGGTAGTGTTTTAGGGTTTACGGTAGTACAGTGGTGTTTGTGTAGTGTAGGGTGTCATGCTTGGGATAGTGCAGTGGTGTTTGTGTAGTGTAGGGGTTCATGATGGGGGTAGTGTTTTAGGGTTTAGGGTAGTGCAGTGGTGTTTGTGTAGTATGGGGTTCGTGCTGGGGTAGTGTTTTAGGGTTTAGGGTAGTGCAGTGGTGTTTGTGTAGTGTAGAGGGTCATGCTGGGGGTAGTGTTTTAGGGTTTAGGATAGTGCAGTGCTATTTGTGTAGTACTGGGCGTAGTTCTGGGGGTAGTGTTTTAGGGTTTTGGGTAGTGCAGTGGTGTTTGGGTAGAGTAGGGGTAGTTCTGGGGGTAGTGTTTTAGGGTTTAGGGTAGTGCAGTGGTGTTTGGGTAGTGTAGGGGGTCGTGCTGGGGTAGTGTTTTAGGGTTTATTGTAGTGCAGTGGTGTTTGTGTAGGGTAAGGGTTGTGGTGGGGGTAGTGTTTTAGGGTTTAGTGTAGTGCAGTGGTGTTTGGGTAGTGCAGGGGTCGTGCTGCATGTAGTGGTTTAGGGTTTAGGGCGGTCCAGTGGTGTTTGTGTAGTGTAGGGGGCATGCTGGGGTTGGTGTTTTAGGGTTTATAGTAGTGCAGTGGTGTTTGTGTAGTGTAGGGTGTGATGTTTTACAGTTTAGGGAAGTGCAGTGGTGTTTGTGTAGTGTAGGGGGTCATGCTGGGGGTAATGTTTAGGGTAGTGCAGTGGTGTTTGTGTAGTGTAGGGGGTCGTGTTTTAGGGTGTAGGTAGTGCAGTGGTGTTTGGGTAGTGTAGAGGGTCGTGCTGGGGGTAGTGTGTTTGGGTTTAAGGTAGTGCAGTTGTGTTTCTGTAGTGAAGGGGTCGTGCTGGGGGTAGATTTGGGGTTTAGGGTAGTGCAGTGGTGTTTGTGCAGCGAAGGGGGTCGTGCTGGGGGTAGTGTTTTAGGGTTTAGGATAGTGCAGTGGTTTTGTGTAGTGTAGGGGGTTGTGCTGGGGTAGATTTAGGGGTTAGGGTAGTGCAGTGGTGTTTGGGTAGTGTAGGGAGTCGTGCTAGTGATAGTGATTTAGGGTTTAAGGTAGTGCAGTTGTGTTTGGGTAGTGTAAGGGGTACTAATGGCGGTAGTGTTAGGGTTTAGGGTAGTGCAGTGGTATTTGTGTAGTACTGGGGGTAGTTCTGAGGGTAGTGTTTTAGGGTTTGGTGGAGTGCAGTGTTTAGGTAGAGTAGGGGGTCGTGCTGGGGTAGTGTTTTAGGGCTTAGGGTAGTGCAGTGGTGCTTGTGTAGTGTAGGGGTCGTGTTGGAGGAAGTGTTTTAGGGTTTAGGGTAGTGCAGTTGTGTTTGGGCAGTGAAGTGGGTCGCTCTGGGGAAGTGTTTTAGGGTTTTAGGCAGTGCAGTTGTTTGTGTAGTGTAGGAGGTCGTGCTGGGGGTAGTGTTTTAGGGTTTAGGGTAGAGCAGTGGTGTTTGGGTAGTGTAGGGTGTCATGCTGGGGGCATGTTTTAGGGTTTAGGGTAATGCAGTGGTGTGTGTGGTGTTGGTTTTTGTGCTGGGGTATTGTTTTAGGGTGTAGGATAGTGCAGTGGTATGTGTGGTGTAGGTTTTCGTGCTGGGGTAGTGTTTTCGGGTTTAGGGCATTGCAGTGGTGTTTGGGTAGTATAGGGGGTCATGCTGGGGGTAGTGCTTTAAGGTATAGGGTAGTGCAGTGATGTTTGTGTAGTGTAGGGGTTCATGCTGGGGGTAGTGTTTTAGGGTTTAGGGTAGTGCAGTGGTGTTTGTGTAGTATGGGGTTCGTGCTGGTGTAGTGTTTTAGGGTTTAGGGTAGTGCAGTGGTGTTTGTATAGTGTTGGGGGTCGTGCTGGGGGTAGTGTTTTAGTGCTTAGGGTAGTGCAGTGGTTTTTGTGTAGTGTAGGGGGTTGTGCTGGGGTAGATTTAGGGTTTAGGGTTGTGCAATGGTGTTTGCGTAGTGTAGGGAGTCGTGCTGGTGGTAGTGATTTAGGGTTTAAGGTAGTGCAGTTGTGTTTTGGTAGTGTAGGGGTACTAATGTGGGTAGTGTTTTAGGGTTTAGGATAGTGCAGTGGTATTTGTGTAGTTCTGGGCGTAGTTCTGGGGTAGTGTTTTAGGGTTCAGGGTAGTGCAGTGGTGTTTGGGTAGAGTAGGGGTAGTACTGGGGGTAGTGTTTTAGGGTGTAGGCTAGTGCAGTGGTGTTTGGGTAGTGTAGGGGGTCGTGCTGGGGTAGTGTTTTAGGGTTTAGTGTAGTGTAGTGCAGTGGTGTTTGCGTGGTATAGGGGGTCATGCTGGGGTAAGTGTTTTAGGGTTTAGGGTAGTGGAGTGGTGTTTGGGTAGTATAAGGGGTCGTGCTGAGTGTAGTGTTTTAGGGTAGTGCAGTGGTGTTTGGGTAGAAAAGGGGGTCGTGCTAAGGGTAGTGTTTTAGGGTTTAGGGTAGTGCAGTGGTGTTTGTGTAGTGTGGGGGTGAAGCTGGGGGTAGTGTTTTAGGACTTAGGGTAGTGCAGTGGTGTTTGTGTAGTGTTGGGGGTCATGCTGGGGGTAGTGTTTTAGGGTTTAGGGTAGTGCAGTTGTGTTTGTGTTGTGTAGGGGGGTCGTGCCGGGGGTAGTGTTTTAGGGTTTAGGACAGTGCAGTGTGTTTTGGTATTGTATGGGGTTGTGCCGGGGATAGTGTTTGTGTTTAGGGTAGTGCAGTGGTGTTTGGGTAGTGTAGGGGGGTCATGCTGGGGGTAATGTTTAGGGTAGTGCTGTGGTGTTTGTGTAGTGTAGGGGGTCGTGTTTTAGGGTGTAGGTAGTGCAGTGGTGTTTGGGTAGTGTAGAGGGTCGTGCTGGGGGTAGTGTTTGGGTTTAAGGTAGTGCAGTTGTATTTGGGTAGTGAAGGGTGTCACTCTGGGGGTAGTGTTTTAGGGTTTAAGGCAGTGCAGTTGTGTTTCTGTAGTGAAGGGGTCGTGCTGGGGGTAGATTTAGGGTTTAGGGTAGTGCAGTAGTGTTTGTGTAGTGTAGGAGGTCGTGCTGGGGGTAGTGTTTTAGGGTTTAGGATAGTGCAGTGGTGTTTGTGTAGTATGGGGTTCGTGCTGGGGTAGTGTTTTAGGGTTTAGTGTAGTGCAGTGGTGTTTGCGTGGTATAGGGGGTCATGCTGGGGTAAGTGTATTAGGGTTTAGGGTAGTGGAGTGGTGTTTGGGTAGTATAAGGGGTCGTGCTGAGTGTAGTGTTTTAGGGTAGTGCAGTGGTGTTTGGGTAGAAAAGGGGGTCGTGCTAAGGGTAGTGTTCTAGGGTTTAGGGTAGTGCAGTGGTGTTTGGGTAGTGTAGGGAGTCGTGCTAGTGATTTAGGGTTTAAGGTAGTGCAGTTGTGTTTGGGTAGTGTAAGGGGTACTAATGGGGGTAGTGTTTTAGGGTTTATGGTAGTGCCGTGGTGCTTGTCTAGTGTAGGGGGTCATTCTGGGGGTAGTGTTTTAGGGTTTAGGGTAGTACCGTGGTGTTGGGTAGTGTAGGGGGTACTGCTGGGGGTAGTGTTTTAGGGTTTAGGGTAGTACAGTGGTGTTTGTGTAGTGTAGGGCGTCATGCTGGGGGGAGTGTTTTAGGGTTTAGGGTAGTGCAGTGGTGTGGGTAATGCAGGGGGTCGGGCTGTGGGTAGTGTTTTAGGGTTTAGTGTAGTGCAGTGATGTTTGGATAGTGTAAGAGGTCTTGCTGGGGGTAGAGTTTTAGGGTTTAGGGTAGTTAAGTGGTGTTTGTGAAGTGTAGGTGGTAGTGTTTCAGTGTTTAGGGTAGTACAGTGGTGTTTGTGTAGTGTAGGAGGTTGTGCTGTGGGTATTGTTTTAGGGTTTTGGGTAGTGCAGTGGTGTTTGTGTAGTGTAGGGTGTCGTGCTGGGGGACTGGTTTAGGGTTTAGGGTAGTGCAGTGGTGTGTGTGGTGTAGGTTTTTGTGCTGGGGTATTGTTTTAGGGTGTAGGATAGTGAAGTGGTATGTGTGGTGTAGGTTTTCGTGCTGGGGTAGTGTTTTCGGGTTTAGGGCATTGCAGTGGTATTTGTGTAGGAAGGGGATCGTGCTGGGGTAGTATTTTAGGGTTTAGAGTAGTGCTGTGGTGTTTGGGTAGTGTAGGGAGTCGTGCTGGTGGAATTATTTTAGTTTTTAGGGTAGTGCAGTTATGTTTCGGTAGTGTAGGGTGTCGTGCTGGGGGTAGTGTTTTAGGCTTTAGGGTATTGCAGTGGTGCTTGTGAACTGTAGGGGGTCGTGCTGGGGATAGTGTTCTAGGGTTTAGGGTAGGGCAGTGGTGTTTGGGTAGTGTAGGGGTAGTGCTGGGGGTAGTGCTTTAGGGTTTAGGGTAGTGCTGTGATGTTTGGGTAGTGTAGGGGGTCATGCTAGGGGTAGTGCTTAAGGGTTTAGGGTAGTGCAGTGGTGTTTGTGTAGTGTAGGGGTCATGCTGGGGGTAATGTTTTAGGGTTTAGGGTAGTGCAGTGGTGTTTATATAGTGTAGGGGGTAGTGGTTTAGGGTTTAGGGTAGTGCAGTGATGTTTGTGTAGTGCAGGGGGTCATTTTTTAGCATTTAGGGCAGTGCAGTGGTGTTTGGGTAGTGTAAGGGGTCGTGCTGGGGGTAGTGTTTTAGGGTTTAGGATAGTGCAGTGGTTTTGTGTAGTGTAGGGGGTTGTGCTGGGGTAGATTTAGGGTTTAGGGTAGTGCAGTGAGTCGTGCTAGTGATAGTGATTTAGGGTTTAAGGTAGTGCAGTTGTTTGGGTAGTGTAGGGGGTCATGCTGGGGGTAGTGTTTTAGGGTTTAGGGAGTGCCGTGGTGCTTGTCTAGTGTAGGGGGTCATGGTGGGGGTAGTGTTTTAGGGTTTAGGGTAGTACCGTGGTATTGGGTAGTGTAGGGGGTACTGCTGGGGGTAGTGTTTTAGGGTTTAGGGTAGTACCGTGGTGTTGGGTAGTGTAGGGGGTACTGCTGGGGGTAATGTTTTAGGGTTTAGGGTAGTGCAGTGATGTTTGTGTAGTGCAGGGGGTCGTTTTTTAGCAGTTAGGGCAGTGCAGTGGTGTTTGTGTAGTGTAGGAGTTCATGCTGAGATAGTCTTTTAGCGTGTAGGGTAGTGCAGTGGTGTTTAGGGTAGTGTAGGGGTTCGTGCTAGGGGTAGTGTTTGTGTATAGGGTAGTGCAGTGGTGTTTATGTACTCTAGGGGTCTTGCTGGGGCTAGTGTTTTAGGGATTAGGGTAGTGCAGTGGTGTTTGAGTAGTGTAGGGGTAGTGTTTTCGGGTTTTGGGAAATGCTTTGCAGTGGTGTTTGGGTAGTGTAGGGGTTCGTGATGGGGGTTGTGTTTTAGGGTTTTCGGCAGTGCAGTGGTATCTTTGTAGTGTAGGGGGTCATGCTGGGGGTAGTGTTTTTGGGTTTAGGGTAGTGCTGTGGTGTTTGGGTAGTGTAGGGGGTCATGCTGGGGTTAGTGTTTTAGGGTAGTGCAGTGGTGTTTTTGTAGTGTAATGGGTCATGCTGGGGGAATTGACTTAGGGTTTAGGGTAGCGCGTGGTGTTCGGGTCGTGTAAGGGTCGTGCTGGGGGTAGTGTTTTAGGGTTTAGGGTAGAGCAGTGGTGTTTGTGTAGTGTAGGGGGTCATGGTGGGGGTAGATTTAGGGTTTCGGGCAACGCAGTGGTTTTTGGGTAGTGTAGGGGGTCGTGCTGGGGTAGATTTAGGGTTTAGGGTAGCGCAGTTGTGTTTGTGTAGTATAGGGGGTCGTGCTGGGGGTAGATTTAGGGTTTCAGGTAGTGCAGTGCTTTTTGGGTAGTGCAGGGAGTCGTGTGGGGGTAGTGTTTTAGGTTTTAGGGTAGTGCAGTGGAGTTTGTGTACTGTAGGGGGTCATGCTGGGGGTAGTGTTTTAGGATTTAGGGTAGTGCAGGTGTGTTTGGTTAGTGTAGGGGGTACTGCTGGGGGTAATGCTTTAGGGTTTAGGCTAGTGCCGTGGTGTTTGTGTAGTGTGGGGGTACTGCTGGAGGTAGTCTTTTAGGGTTTAGGGTAGTGCAGTGGTGTTTGTGTAGTATTGGTGGTAAATATGGTGGTAGTGTTTTAGGGTTTAGGGTAGTGCAGTGGTGTTTGTGTAGTGTAGGGGGTCGTGCAGGGGTTAGAGTTTTAGGGTTTAGGGTAGTTAAGTGGTGTTTGTGAAGTGTAGGTGGAAGTGTTTTAGGGTAGTTAAGTGGTGTTTGTGAAGTGTAGGTGGTAGTGTTTTAGGGTTTAGGGTAGTGCAGTGGTGTTGGTATAGTGTAGGGGTCGTGCTGGGGGAGTGTTTTAGTGTTTTGGGTAGTACAGTGGTGTTTGTGTAGTGTAGGAGTTTGTGCTGTGGGTAGTGTTTTAGGGTTTGGGGTAGTGCAGTAGTATTTGTGTAGTGTAGGGGGTCATGCTGGGGGGAGTGTTTTAGGGTTTAGGGTAGTGCAGTGGTGTGTGTAGTGTAGGTTGTCGTGCTGGGGTAGTGTTTTTGGGTGTACGGCAGTGCAGTGGTATTTGTGTAGTGAAGGGGATCGTGCTGGGGTAGTATTTTGGGGTTTAGGGTAGTGCTGTGGTGTTTGTGTAGTGTAGCAGGTTGTGCTGGGGGTACATTTAGGGATTGTGGTAGTGGTGTGGTGTTTGGGTAGTATAGGGAGTCGTGCTGGTGGAATGTTTTTAGTGTTTAGGGTAGTTCAGTAATGTTTCGGTAGTGTTCGGTGTTGTGCTGGGGGTAGTGTTTTAGGGTTTAGGGTATTGCAGTGGTGCTTGTGAAATGTACAGGGTCGTGCTGGGGATAGTGTTCTATGGTTTAGGGTAGTGCATTGGTGTTTGGGTAGTGTAGCTCGAGAAAGCTATAAATCTCCAACTGGCAGAATATATAGAGCAAAATAAACTGCTTGATGATACTCAGTTCGGCTTTCGGAAGCTGCATGGTACGGAGACGGCTTTGATTAAAGCCGCAGATGACATCAGAGTCATCAAAGACCGAGGGGGGACCGCAGTATTAATACTACTGGACCTCTCGGCAGCATTCTACACGGTCAACCATTCTATTTTGATTGACCGTGTTGGAAATTTAGGCATTCAAGCAAAAGCCAAGGATCTGCTTACCTCTTTCTTATCTGGCAGAACACAGGTGGTAACAATAGGCCCTTTTAAATCTGCTAGCCTGGCGTTGCCCTGTGGGGTTCCGCAGGGCTCATCCCTAAGCCCGACACTATTTAATATTTATGTGTCTGATTTGGCTAGGGTTATTAAACAACATCGGATGAGCCTGACCTCTTACGCAGATGATACCCACCTTGTGCTTGCCATTAAGAATGATGGGGAGGAGGTAGCAGTAAGGTTCCAGGAAGGTATGCTGGCAATCAGAGATTGGATGGCAGGAAATTGCCTTAAACTAAACTCGGAGAAAACGGAGGTGATCATTTTTGAAAAACTAGCGCCAGATTGGTCCTCCGCCTGGTGGCCTTCATCTATGGGCACACTACCGACTCCGGTATCTAAAGTTAGGAACTTAGGCATCATCTTTGATGATAAACTTAATTTTGCCTCACATGCAAATCAGACCGCTTTAACTGCTTTTCAGAAATTGAGGATTATTAAGAAGGTAATTCCGTTCCTACCTGACAATGCGGCAAAAACAGTTGTGAGCACTTTAGTACTATCTTCCTTGGATTATTGCAATGGTCTTTTTGCAAATGCTTAATCTCGGGTGATAGCAAAATTGCAATCAATTCAGAATGCAGCGGCAAGATTGCTTTCTAAAACGCCTAAATTTGATTCCATTAGTCAAACTATTAGGGATTTTCACTGGCTTACAGTTAGGAATAGGATCAAATTCAAGACCTTATGTCTCACTTTTAAAGCTTTAAATAAGCAAGGTCCACAAGTTCTTCAAGACCAATTGTTTCTATATCAACCCCCAAGATCCTTGAGATCAACAACAAGTTTACAAATTACTGTTCCGCGCACAAAAACCGTGTCTTGGGGAGATAGACGCTTTGTGGTAGCGGCTGCTAAAATGTGGAATATGTTACCGTTACATATTAAATTAAGCCATACTCATCTTCAGTTCAGGAAACTACTGAAAACTTGGCTATTTAATCAATAATGATTGTCAATCCCCTGCTTTTTCCTCCACCATTAATGATAAAGTCCTTTCTATCTTGATTTTGTTGAAGTCTTAGCGCCAAGACGCCTATGGGCATACGTTGCGCTTAATAAATTGCAAAAATAAATAAATAAATAAATAGGGGGTCATGCTAGGGGTAGTGCTTAAGGGTTTAGGGTAGTGCAGTGGTGTTTGTGTAGTGTAGGGGGTCGTGCTGGGGGTAGTGTTTTAGGGTTTAGGGTAGTGCAGTGGTTTTTTGGTAGTGTAGAGGGTCATGCAGGAGTAGTGTTTTAGGGTAGTGCAGTGGTGTTTGTGTAGTGTAATGGGTCATGCTGGGGGAAGTGTCTTAGGGTTTAGGGTAGTGCAGTGGTGTTCGGGTAGTGTAAGGGGTCATGCTGGGGGTAGTGTTTTAGGGTTTAGGGTAGCGCAGTGGTGTTTGTGTAGTGTAGGGGGTCATGCTGGGGGTAGATTTAGGATTTAGGGCAGCGCAGTGGTTTTTGGGTAGTGTAGGGGGTCGTGCTGGGGGGTAGATTTAGGGTTTAGGGTAGCGCAGTGGTGTTTGTGTAGTGTAGGGAGTCATGCTGGGGGTAGTGTTTTAGGGTTTAGGGTAGTACAGTGGTGTTTGGGTAGTGTAGGGAGTCATGCTGGGGGTAGTGTTTTAGGGTTTAGGGTAGTGCATTGGTGTTTGGGTAGTGCTGGGGGTAGTGTTTTAGGGTAGTGCAGTAGTGTTTGTGTAGTGTAGGGGTCGTGCTAGGGGTTGTGTTTTAGGGTTTAGGTTAGTGCAGTGGTGTTTGTGCGGTCTAGGGGGTCGTGCTGGGGTAAGTGGTTTAGGGCAGTGGAGTGGTGTTTGGGTAGTATAGGGGTCGTGATGGGGTATTGTTTTAGGGTTTAGGGTAGTGCAGTGGTGTTTGGGTAGTTTAGGGGGTCGTGCTAGGGGTAGTGTTTTAGGGTTTAGGGTAGTGCAGTGGTGTTTGTGTAGTGTAGGGGGTTGTGCTGGCGGTAGTGTTTTAGGGTTTAGGGTAGTGCAGTGATGTTTGGATAGTGTAGGAGGTCTTGCTTAGGGTAGTGTTTAAAGGTTTAGGGTAGTGCAGTGTGTGTAGTGTAGGGGGTCATGCTGGGGGTAGTGCTTAAGGGTTTAGGGTAGTGCAGTGGTGTTTGGGTAGTGTAGTGGTTTGTGCGGGGGGGTAGATTTAGGGTCTAGGGTAGTGCAGTGGTGTTAGGGTAGTATAGGGGGTCATGCAGGAGTAGTGTTTTAGGGTAGTGCAGTGGTGTTTGTGTAGTGTAATGGGTCATGCTGGGGGTAGTGTCTTAGGGTTTAGGGTAGTGCAGTGGTGTTCGTGCAGCGAAGGGGGTCGTGCTGGGGGTAGTGTTTTAGGGTTTAGGATAGTGCAGTGGTTTTGTGTAGTGTAGGGGGTTGTGCTGGGGTAGATTTAGGGTTTAGGGTAGTGCAGTGGTGTTTGGGTAGTGTAGGGAGTCGTGCTAGTGATAGTGATTTAGGGTTTAAGATAGTGCAGTTGTGTTTGGGTAGTGTAGGGGGTACTGCTGGGCGTAGTGTTCTAGGGTTTAGGGTAGTACCGTGCTGTTGGGTAGTGTAGGGGGTACTGCTGGGCGTAGTGTTTTAGGGTTTAAGGCAGTGCAGTTGTGTTTCTGTAGTGAAGGGGTCGTGCTGGGGGTAGATTTAGGGTTTAGGGTAGTGCAGTAGTGTTTGTGTAGTGTAGGGGGTCGTGCTGGGGGTAGTGTTGTAGGGTTTAAGGCAGTACAGTGGGGTTTGTGCAGCAAAGGGGGTCGTGCTGGGGGTAGGGTTTTAGGGTTTAGGGTAGTGCAGTGGTGTTTGGGTAGTGTAGGGAGTCATGCTGGTGGAATTATTTTAGTGTTTAGGGTAGTGCAGTTATGTTTGGGTAGTGCTGGGGGTAGTGTTTTTGGGTTTAGGGCAGTGCAGTGGTATTTGTGTAGTGAAGGGGATCGTGCTGGGGTAGTGTTTTAGGGTTTAGGGTAGTGCAGTGGTGTTTGTGTAGTGTAGGGGGTTGTGATGGGGGTATATTTATGGTTTAGGGTAGAGCTGTGCTTAAGGGGTTAGGGTAGTGCAGTGGTGTTTGGGTAGTGTAGGGGTTCGTGCTAGGGGTAGTGTTTTAGTGTTTAGGATAGTGCAGTGGTGTTTGTGTACTCTAGGGGGTCTTGCTGGGGGTAGTGTTTTCGGCTTTTGGGAAATGCTTTGCAGTGGTGTTTGGGTAGTGTAGGGGTTCGTGCTGGGGGTTGTGTTTTAGGGTTTACTGCAGTGCAGTGGTGTCTTTGTAGTGTAAGGGGTCATGCTGGGGGTAGTGTTTTTGGGTTTAGGGTAGTGCAGTGGTGTTTGGGTAGTGCAGGGCTTTGTGCGGGGGGTAGATTTAGGGTCTAGGGTAGTGCAGTGGTGTTAGGGTAGTGTAGGGGGTCATGCTGGGGTTAGTGTTTTAGGGTAGTGCAGTGGTGTTTGTAGTGTAATGGGTCATGCTGGGGGAATTGACTTAGGGTTTAGGGTAGCGCAGTGGTGTTCAGGTAGTGTAATTGGTCGTGCTGGGGGTAGTGTTTTAGGGTTTAGGGTAGCGCAGTGGTGTTTGTGTTGTGTAGGGGGTCATGCTGGGGGTAGAATTAGGGTTTAGGGCAGCGCAGTGGTTTTTGGGTAGCGTAGGGGGTCGTGCTGGGGGTAGATTTAGGGTTTAGGGTAGCGCAGTTGTTTGTGTAGTATAGGGGGTCGTGCTGGGGGTAGTGTTTTAGGGTTTCGGGTAGTGCAGTGCTTTTTGGGTAGTGCAGGGGGTTGTGCTGGGGGTAGTGTTTTAGGTTTTAGGGTCGTGCAGTGGAGTTTGGATAGTGTAGGGGGTCATGCTGGGGGTAGTTTTTTAGGATTTAGGGTATTGCAGTAGGGTAGTGCAGTGGTGTTTGTGTACCGTAGGGGGTCATGCTGGGGGTAGTGTTTTAGGATTTAGGGTAGTGCAGGTGTGTTTGGTTAGTATAGGGGATACTGCTGGAGGTAGTCTTTTAGGGTTTAGGGTAGTGCAGTGGTGTTTGTGTAGTATTGGTGGTAAATTTGGTGGTAGTGTTTTAGGGTTTAGAGTAGTGCAGTGGTGTTTGGGTAATGTAGGGGTAGTGCTGGGGGTTGGGTTTTAGGGTTTAGGGTAGTGCAGTGGCGTTTGTGTAGTGTAGGGGTCGTGCAGGGGGTAGAGTTTTAGGATTTAGGGTAGTGCAGTGGTGTTTGGGTACTGTAGGGTGTCTTGCTGGCGGAAGTGTTTAGGGTTTAGGGTAGTGCAGTGGTATTTGTGTAGTGAAGGGGATCGTGCTGGGGTAGTGTTTTAGGGTTTAGAGTAGTGCAGTGGTGTTTGTGAAGTGTAGGTGGTAGTGTTTTAGGGTAGTGCAGTGGTGTTTGTGTACTGTAGGGTGTCTTGCTGGCGGAAGTGTTTAGGGTGTAGGGTAGTGCAGTGGTATTTGTGTAGTGAAGGGGATCGTGCTGGGGTAGTGTTTTAGGGTTTAGGATAGTGCAGTGGTGTTTGGGTAGTGTAGGGGGTTGTGCTAGGGGTAGTATTTTAGTGTTTAGGGTAGTTCAGTGTTTGTGTAGTGTAGAAGGTCATGTTTTAGGGTGTAGGCTAGTGCAGTGGTGTTTGAGTAGTGTAGGGGGTCGTGCTGGGGTAGTGTTTTAGGGTTTATTGTAGTGCAGTGGTGTTTGTGTAGGGTAAGGGTTGTGGTGGGGGTAGTGTTTTAGGGTTTAGTGTAGTGCAGTGGTGTTTGTGTAGTGTAGGGTGTGATGTTTTACAGTTTAGGGTAGTGCAGTGGTGTTTGTGTAGTGTAGGGGGTCATGCTGGGGGTAATGTTTAGGGTAGTGCAGTGGTGTTTGTGTAGTGTAGGGGGTCGTGTTTTAGGGTGTAGGTAGTGCAGTGGTGTTTGGGTAGTGTAGGGAGTCGTGCTAGTGATAGTGATAGCGATTTAGGGTTTAAGGTAGTGCAGTTGTGTTTGGGTAGTGTAAGGGGTACTAATGGGGGTAGTGTTTTAGGGTTTAGGGTAGTGCAGTGGTGCTTGTCTATTGTAGGGGGTCATGCTGGGGGTAGTGTTTTAGGGTTTAGGGTAGTACCGTGGTGTTGGGTAGTGTAGGGGGTACTGCTGGGGGTAGTGGTTTAGGATAGTGCAGTGGTATTTGTGTAGTACTGGGGGTAGTTCTGGGGGTAGTGTTTTAGGGTTTGGTGGAGTGCAGTGTTTGGGTAGAGTAGGGGGTCGTGCTGGGGTAGTGTTGTAGGGTTTATGGTAGTGTAGTGGTGTTTGTGTAGTGTGGGGGGTCGGGCTGTGGGTAGTGTTTTAGGGTTTATGGTAGTGCAGTGATGTTTGGATAGTGCAGTGGTGTTTGTGTAGTGTAGGGCGTCGTGCTGGGGGACTGTTTTAGGGTGTAAGGTAGTGCAGTGGTGTGTGGTGTAGGTTTTCGTGCTGGGGTAGTGTTTTCGGGATTAGGGCAGTGCAGTGGTGTTTGGGTAGTGCAGGGAGTCGTGTGGGGGTAGTGTTTTAGGTTTTAGGGTCGTGCAGTGGAGTTTGGGTAGTATAGGGGGTCATGCTGGGGGTAGTTTTTTAGGATTTAGGGTAGTGCAGTAGGGTAGTGCATTGGTGTTTGTGTACTGTAGGGGGTCATGCTGGGGGTAGTGTTTTAGGATTTAGGGTAGTGCAGTAGGGTAGTGCATTGGTGTTTTTGTACTGTAGGGGGTCATGCTGGGGGTAGTGTTTTAGGATTTAGGGTAGTGCAGGTGTTTGGTTAGTGTAGGGGTACTGCTGGGGTAATGCTTTAGGGTTTAGGCTAGTGCCGTGGTGTTTGTGTAGTGTAGGGGGTACTGCTGGAGGTAGTCTTTTAGGGTTTAGGGTAGTGCAGTGGTGTTTGTGTAGTATTGGTGGTAAATATGGTGGTAGTGTTTTAGGGTTTAGGGTAGTGTAGGGGTAGTGCTGGGGGTTGTGTTTTAGGGTTTAGGGTAGTGCAGTGTTTGTGTAGTGTAGGGGTCGTGCTGGGGGTTGTGTTTTAGGATTTAGTGTGCAGTGGTGTTTGTGCGGTGTAGGGGGTCGTGCTGGGGGTAGTGTTTTAGTGTTTAGGGTAGTGCAGTGATGTTTGGATAGTATAGGAGGTCTTGCTTGGGGTAGTGTTTTAGGGTTTAGGGTAGTGCAGTGGTGTTTGTGTAGTGTAGGGGGTCGTGCTGGGGGTAGTATTTTAGTGTTCAGGGTATTACAGTGGTGTTTGTGTGGTGTAGGGGATCGTGCTGGGGTAGTGTTTTAGGGTTTAGGGTAGTGCAGTGGAGTTTGTGTAGTGTAGCGGGTCATCCTGGGGGTAGTGTTTTAGGGTTTAGGGCAGTGCAGTGGTGTTTGTGTGGTGTAGGGGGTAGTGTTTTAGGGTTTAGTTCAGTGGTGTTTGGGTAGTGTAGCGGGTCATCCTGGGGGTAGTGTTTTAGGGATTAGGGTAGTGCAGTGGTGTTTGAGTAGTGTAGGCGGTCGTGCTGGGGTAGTGTTTTCGGGTTTTGGGAAATGCTTTGCAGTGGTGTTTGGGTAGTGTAGGGGTTCGTGCTGGGGGTTGTGTTTTAGGGTTTACTGCAGTGCAGTGGTGTCTTTGTAGTGTAGGGGGTCATGCTGGGGGTAGTGTTTTTGGGTTTAGGGTAGTGCAGTGGTGTTTGTGTAGTGTAGGGCTTTGTGCGGGGGGTAGATTTACGGTCTAGGGTAGTGCAGTGGTGTTAGGGTAGTGTAGGGGGTTATGCTGGGGTTAGTGTTTTAGGGTAGTGCAGTGGTGTTTGTAGTGTAATGGGTCATGCTGGGGGAATTGACTTAGGGTTTAGGGTAGCGCAGTGGTGTTCAGGTAGTGTAATTGGTTCTGCTGGGGGTAGTGTATTAGGGTTTAGGGTAGCGCAAGTGTGTTTGGTTAGTGTAGGGGGTCATGCTGGGGGTAGATTTAGGGTTTAGGGCAGCGCAGTGGTTTTTGGGTAGTGTAGGGGGTCGTGCTGGGGGTAGATTTAGGGTTTAGGGCAGCGCAGTGGTTTTTGGGTAGTGTAGGGGGTCGTGCTGGGGGTAGATTTAGGGTTTAGTGTAGCGCAGTTGTTTGTGTAGTATAGGGGGTCGTGCTGGGGGTAGTGTTTTAGGGTTTCAGGTAGTGCAGTGCTTTTTGGGTAGTGCAGGGGGTCGTTCTAGGGTTAGTGTTCTAGGGTCGTGCAGTGGAGTTTGGGTACTGTAGGGGGTCATGCTGGGGGTAGTTTTTTACGATTTAGGGTAGTGCAGTGGTGTTTGTGTACTGTAGGGGGTCATGCTGGGGGTAGTGTTTTAGGATTTAGGGTAGTGCAGGTGTGTTTGGTTAGTGTAGGGGGTACTGCTGGGGGTAATGCTTTAGAGTCTAGGGTAGTGCCGTGGTGTTTGTGTAGTGTAGGGGGTCATGCTGGGGGTAGTGTTTTAGTGTTTAGGGTAGTGCAGTGATGTTTGGATAGTGTAGGAGGTCTTGCTTGAGGTAGTGTTTAAGGGTTTAGGGTAGTGCAGTGGTGTTTGTGTAGTGTAGGGGGTCATGCAGGTGGTAGAGTTTTTGGGTAGTTAAGTGGTGTTTGTGAAGTGTAGGTGGTAGTGTTTTAGGGTTTAGGGTAGTGCAGTGGTGTTTGTGTAGTGTAGGGGGTCGTGCTGGGGGTTGTATTTTAGTGTTTAGGGTAGTACAGTGGTGTTTGTGTGGTGTAGGGGATCGTGCTGGGGTAGTGTTTTAGTGTTTTGGGTAGTGCAGTGGTGTTTGTGTAGTGGAGGGGGTCGTGCTGGGGGGAGTGTTTTAGGGTTTAGTGTAGTGCAGTGGTGTTTGTGTAGTGAGGGGGTCGTGCTGGGGGTAGTGTTTTAGGGTTTCAGGTAGTGCAGTGCTTTTTGGGTAGTGCAGGGGGTCGTTCTAGGGGTAGTGTTCTAGGGTCGTGCAGTGGAGTTTGGGTACTGTAGGGGGTCATGCTGGGGGTAGTTTTTTACGATTTAGGGTAGTGCAGTGGTGTTTGTGTACTGTAGGGGGTCATGCTGGGGGTAGTGTTTTAGGATTTAGGGTAGTGCAGGTGTGTTTGGTTAGTGTAGGGGGTACTGCTGGGGGTAATGCTTTAGAGTCTAGGGTAGTGCCGTGGTGTTTGTGTAGTGTAGGGGGTCATGCTGGGGGTAGTGTTTTAGTGTTTAGGGTAGTGCAGTGATGTTTGGATAGTGTAGGAGGTCTTGCTTGAGGTAGTGTTTAAGGGTTTAGGGTAGTGCAGTGGTGTTTGTGTAGTGTAGGGGGTCGTGCAGGGGGTAGAGTTTTTGGGTAGTTAAGTGGTGTTTGTGAAGTGTAGGTGGTAGTGTTTTAGGGTTTAGGGTAGTGCAGTGGTGTTTGTGTAGTGTAGGGGGTCGTGCTGGGGGTTGTATTTTAGTGTTTAGGGTAGTACAGTGGTGTTTGTGTGGTGTAGGGGATCGTGCTGGGGTAGTGTTTTAGTGTTTTGGGTAGTGCAGTGGTGTTTGTGTAGTGGAGGGGGTCGTGCTGGGGGGAGTGTTTTAGGGTTTAGTGTAGTGCAGTGGTGTGTGTAGTGTAGGTTTTCGTGCTGGGGTAGTGTTTTAGGTATTAGGTTAGTGCAGTGGTGTTTGTACTGTAGGGTGTCTTGCTGGGGGAAGTGTTTAGGGTAGTGCAGTGGTATTTGGGTAGTGTAGTGGTATTTGGGTAGTGTAGGGGTGCGTTTTTTTCGGGTTTAGGGTATACAGTGTTTGGGTAGTATAAGGGGTTGTGCTGGCAGTAGTGTTTTAGGGTTTAGGGTAGTGCAGTTTTATTTGTGTAGTGCAGGGGGTCGTTTTTTAGGGTTTAGGGTATACAGTGGTGTTTGGGTAGTATAAGGGGTCGTGCTGGCAGAAGTGTTTTAGGGTTTAGGGTAGTGCTGTGGTGTTTGTGTCGTGTAGGAGTTCATGCTGGGATAGTGTTGTAGCGTGTAGGGTAGTGCAGTGGTGTTTGGGTAGTGTAGTGGTTCGTGCTAGGGGTAGTGTTTTAGGGTAGTGCAGTGGTGTTTGTGTACTCTAGGAGGTCGTGCTGGGGGTAGTGTTTTCGAGGTTTAGGAAAGTGCTTTGCAGTGGTGTTTGGGTAGTGTAGGGGTTCGTGCTGGGGGTTGTGTTTTAGGGTTTACGGCAGTGCAGTGGTGTTTGTGTAGTGTAGGGTGTCGTGCTGGGGGTAGTGTTTTAGGGTTTAAGGTAGTGCAGTGGTGTTTTGATAGTGCTGGGGGTAGTGTTTTAGGGTTTAGGGTAGTACAGTGGTGTTTGTGTAGTGTAGGGGGCCGTGCATTGGGTAGTGTTTTAGGGTTTAGGGTAGTGCAGTGGTGTTTTGGTAGTGTAGGGGGTCGTGCTGGGGGTAGTGTTTTAGGGTATAAGGTAGTGCAGTGGTGTTGGTGTAGTGTAGGGGGTCATGCTGGGGATAGATTTAGGGTTTAGGGTAATGCAGTGGTGTTTGGGTAGTGTAGGGGGTCGTGCTGTAGGTAGTGTTTTGGGGTTTAGGGCACTGTAGTGGTGTTTGTGTAGTGTAGGGGGTCATGCTGGGGGTAGTGTTTTAGGGTTTAGGGCATTGCAGTGGTGTTTGGGTAGTGTAGGGGGTCATGCTGGGGGTATTGTTTTAGGCTTCAGTGCAGTGGTGTTTGGTAGTATAGGGGGTACTGCTGGCTGTAGTGTTTTTAGGGTTTAGGGTAGTGCAGTGGTGTTTGGGTAGTGTAGGGGGTCACGCTGGGGGTAGTGTTTTAGGGTTTAGGGTAGTGCAGTTGTGTTTGTGTAGTGTAGGGGGTCGTGCCGGGGGTATTGTTTTAGGGTTTAGGGCAGTGCAGTGGTGTGTGGGTTTAATAGGGGGTTGTGCCGGGGTAGTGTTTTAGTGTTTACAGTAGTGCAGTAAGGTAGTACAGTGGTGTTTGTGTATTGTAGGGGGTCATGCTGGGAGGTAGTGTAGGGGGTAGTGTTTTAGGGTTTAGAATAGTGCAGTGGTGTTTGGGTAGTGTAGGGGTTTGTGCTGGGGTAGTATTTTAGGGTTTAGGGTAGTGCAGTGGTGTTTGTGTAGTGTAGGGGTGTGTGCTGGGGTAGATTTAGGGTTGAGTAGTGCAGTGGTGTTTGGGTAGTGTTGGTGGTAGTGTGGTAGTGTTTTAGGGTTTAAGGCAGTGCAGTGGTGTTTGGGTAGTGTAGGGAGTCATGCTGGTGTAATTTTTTTAGTGTTTAGGGTAGTGCAGTTATGTTTGGGTAGTGCAGGGGGTAGTGCTGGGGGTAGTGTTTTCGGGTTTAGGGCAGTGCAGTGGTATTTGTGTAGTGAAGGGGATCGTGCTGGGGTAGTGTTTTAGGGTTTAGGGTAGTGCAGTGGTGTTTGTGTAGTGTAGGGGGTTGTGCTGGGGGTATATTTATGGTTTAGGTAGAGCTGTGGTGTTTGGGTAGTGTAGGGGTTCGTGCTGGGGGTAGTGCTTAAGGGTTTAGGGTAGTGCAGTAGTGTTTGTGTAGTGTAGGAGGTAGTGTTTTAGGGTTTAGGGTAGTGCAGTGGTATTTGGGTAGTGTAAGGGGTCGTGCTGGTGGTAGTGTTGTAGGGTTTAGGGTAGTACAGTGGTGTGCGTGTAGTGTAGCAGTTCATGCTGGGGTAGTATTTTAGCGTGTAGGGTAGTGCAGTGGTGTAGGGGTTCGTGCTAGGGGTAGTGTTTTAGGGTTTAGGGTAGTGCAGTGGTGTTTGTGTACTATAGGGGGTCGTGCTAGAGGTAGTGTTTTCGGGGTGAGGGAAGTGCAGTGGTATTTGTGTAGTGAAGGGGATCGTGCCTGGGTAGTGTTTTAGGGTTTAGGGTAGTGCAGTGGTGTTTGTGTAGTGTAGGGGTTCGTGCTGGGGGTTGTGTTTTACGGTTTACGGCAGTGCTGTGGTGTCTGTGTAGTGTAGGGGGTCATGCTGGGGTAGTGTTTCAGGGTTTAGGGTAGTGCAGTGGTGCTTGGGTAGTATAGGGGTTTGTGCGGGGGTAGATTTAGGGTTTAGGGTAGTGCAGTGGTGCTTGTGTAGTGTAGTTGGTCGTGCTGGGGTAGTGTTTTCGGGTTTAGGAAAGTGCTTTGCAGTGGTGTTTGGGTAGTGTAGGGGTTCGTGCTGGGGGTTGTGTTTTAGGGTTTACTGCAGTGCAGTGGTGTTTGTGTAGCGAAGGGGGTCGTGCTGGGGGTAGTGTTTTAGGGTATGCGGTAGTGCAGTTGTTTTTGTGTAGTGTAGGGGGTTGTGCTGGCGTAGATTTATGGTGGGGGGTTGTAGGAAGGTGGATATCTGACTATGGTTACCCCCAAATTTTTGCCTAGTGTCTAGCTGGTTTTTCGACTTAGTTGGCCTGAGATCCTGCCATTCAGGCTCTCAGGCTATCTGCTCTCTCTGTAAAATGGACTCCATGTACCCTAGGTACATACCCAATTGGTTGGATCACCCTGTCAGCCCCTGTACCAGTGTACACTAGGTACCCAGGGCATTGGTGTACCCAAGGCCTGCCAGGGGCTGCAGCATGTATTATGCCACCCCAGGCTTGGCCTAACAATCTGACACAACTGGCTGATCACTCAGCTGGGGTAAGTTGGTGTAATCACCTCTTACTTAGGTGTAGTATACCTATACCTAACCTTAAATGGGACACCTGGTAACCTCTAAGTCACTCCTATGGCAGGCCTTAACAATCCTGAAGGCAGAGTGCTTGGTTCCATGTGAGATGGTGCTCTGGCATGAGCTGAGCCTGTCTGCAGTGGTCGGAACAACTTCCTTCTACTGTTTCCAGATATCGTCATACCATATACTCTTAAGTGCATTATGAACCTCGCGGTTAAATGCTATCTTTGGTTTGGCTTTATCAAAACATGTCGAGTAAGGTGTCATACGAATTGGAATACTAACCCCTCGCCAATTCTGGCGACGGGGTTAGCATTCCACCCTTCTAGAGGGACACGACATGTACAGTACCTGAAACCCGGGTAAAATCAGACATAGCCTCAGCTCCACAAAATGGATGCTGCCACCACAGACACAAGTCTGCCCTCCTGCTGCTGGGAGTCCTTCCAGCTTGGGAGGTGTGGACAAAGGGTTTCCTGCCAGGGGAGGTGCATGCACCACCCCAGACAGGATTTTGTGTATTGGTCAGGTAGGGCTTGAAAGAAACCAGACATGCCTGTGGCTCACAAGGAGCCTCGGTGCATATGCCAGTTCAAACCGGTCCTGGGGCACACCAGTCCCGGGCCTGGGGCGAGCTGGACAAAGGATTGGGGGTGTAACCACCCCCCTTCCTGGTCCCACCCATAGGGAGGGACCTAGCAGGTAGTCCGGCCCCTAGAATCCGCTTAAAGGTAGGAGCTGTGTCCTAAGACTTCAGACATCCTGGAATCAACTTGAAACTAAGAAGAAGACGGGAACTTCGACATTCTGCTGCACAGAAGACTGAAGAAAATCTCCCCTGTGGTCAGGGAGTGACCACCTTGCTAACGCAAGCACCATCCAGCGAATCACCGTCTGCTTTGCCGCCGCCTCCCGCCGGAGCCCGAGCCCAGAGACTGACAAGACCTGGACCTCCAGACCTCTCACCGCCCGATCCACAGTCCCTGAAAAGAGGAGACCCGTGGAGGCACCGAGACACGTGGAGCCAGCCATCTTGAAACGACTACGACAAGCTGACCAGTGCAACAACCGAGGCTCCCTCCAAGTTGTGCTTTGGGTCCTGAGAAGCCCAACCCTCGAGCAGCATCTGCACCAAAGGTGAGCCCTCCAGCATCTCCACGATCTGCGTGGGGCCCTTCTGCATTTTGCCACTCGACGCGCCTAACCGGTTGCTGGCCCGCTGGCTAGTGGCCATCTTGGCGACGAAATCTACGACAAACACCGCTGGTCTGGTTGCTCCAGACTGGCCCTTGCTCCCCTCCAAAGGAGCAATCCCTCTGACCTTGCTGGTCAGAACCAACAGCTGATTTCTGAATCCTCCTACAATTGCTTTTGCCAAGGCTTGTTTGCTTCGATCAAGTCGCCGACACCGCCGACAGCGAGAGCCTGCGTGGGACAGCTCGTGAGCCGACTCCTGGACGTCGTCGACCTTCAGGGACCACGTGGCTGCGGAGACAAGCTACCCCTCATCACCTGTTTGCACCCGACATCGCCTGGTACCCACCTGGTGCCACGCTGGTCACTGGCTAGTGACTGTGAACACTGTCCCCTCTGCTTACAGGTCTTCAACATCTCCGATCCACTCTTGGATCCACTGCATCTCTTCCCGACCGACCGCCTGCAGCATCCTTGTCCCAGGCTCAACGGAACAGATAGAAGAAACCCGACGCACTTTGAGGCCTATGCACCCGCTTCCTGTGGGTGAGGTAAAGCTGGTACTCCGGTGCCCATGTGTAGTAATACATCTCTAGTGCCTGTGTTCCAAATCTTAAGTTCCTAGGTCATCCGGAAGATTCCTTTTGCAGTAACTTTGTACTTTTTACGCACCCATTGAAACCTATGGGAGCCCGCGTGTGACTATTTGCTCTGCACACGCCACCCGTGGACCTCCTGGTCACTAACTGACGTTAGCTCCTTGTAGGCCCAGCGATTCTAGAGGCCCTAGGCCTTTTCCCTTTTCTGTTCGTGGTACTTATACCACTATTTTAGTATATGGTTTGAGTGGCCACCAGGGCCTATCCATATAAAGTGCAACTTCTGTGTATTCTACTGTAATCTTGTTTGACGATTTGTGCTCCTGTGCTCATAAAGAGACTAGGGGTTACTTTGAGAAATAAATACATATATATTTTGAATATATATCTGTGTGGTGTCCTTTCATTGGTATAAAAGGGGGTTACTATTGGTAAAACAGCTTGCTTAACACGCATCACGAGTTTAGCCTCAAAGACTGCTTAGCCTACGCTACCACTAGGGCAGCTAGTCCAAAAAGGTTGACTTACAACCACACCATAAGGGTTGCTTGGCATGGTACAAGGTGGTCACTAGAACTAGTGAACAGCATATACCAGGCCAACTTCTCACATTGGTGAGCAGCGGTTGGATTTGAGCTTGCTGTGTTTTACCATTGTAATCTCTTGGTTACCAATTGAAAGATCACATAGGTACCTGTAGGTACATATAAAACAAGATTAGATATACATAAGTTCTACTGAACTTAGTTGTTGTAGAGCAAAGGGAGTAGCACACCCTGACTACAACTACTAGATAGGTTTAGTAGGTAAACCCAAGTGAAGGTAGATTGCAACACATCCACCCACACTTAAGAGCAATGGCCGGGGCAGAGGGGTCCACTGTACCCATCTCTGTTGAGAGTGACCCCCAGAGGGCACCATCCAGCTTTGCTACCCTTAATCAGAATGAGCTCAGGCATTTGGCAACTCTTAGAGGCCTTAAACAGCCCAAGAACCCAAACTCTGCTGAGCTCAGAGAGCTCTTACAGAATGATGAGAATCAGAGAGCACTCAAGAAAGCTTCCCAGTTAGCCCCCTTAGGGACAGGAACAGGGGGCCCCCCTTCTAAAGATGCCACTGAAGTACCCCTTCCCAATAGTCACCCCTTAGATGGGATGCCTACCACAGAGGATGAGAGTGAAAAGGATACTGACAGTAGTGAGGATGAAGGGAGAACTAGCCCAGTGCCAAGTATTATACTTGGCCCAGCTAAACCAAGGCTATTGGGGACTGACAGTGGGTTCAACCCACTGGATCTCCCCAGTGGACTTAACACAGGGCTTGGAAGGCAAAGGAATCGCTCAGGTGACTCCAATGCTTCCCATGGCTCTAGAGGCTCTCAAGGTCACTCCAGGAAAAGGATGACCACCCCTCAGAGGAGGGAACATGAGGCCAGAATGCAGGAAGCCCAGCTGAGGATCAGGAAGCAGGAGCTAGAAGTAGCCCTGATGGAAGAAAAACTGAGCAAGGCTAGGCAGCATAGAGAGAGTGGGTCTATACCCACTGGTGGCAGCAATGTCCCTAGGGACAAAGATAGGGTCTTTGACAATAGGAACCTGTCCAAGATTGTGCCCCCCTACAAAAGTGGGGATGACATCCACAAATGGATGACTGCTCTTGAGAGAGCCTGCAAAGTGCAGCAGGTTCCTGAAGACCAGTGGGCAGCAATCTTATGGCTCTCCTTTGAGGGGAGAGGCAGAGATAGACTCCTCACTGTTAGAGAAGAGGATGTCAGAAATTACAGAGTCCTGAAGAGTGTCCTAGTTGATGGGTTAGGCTTAACCACTGAACAGTACAGGTTAATGTTCAGAGACACCCAGAAGACACAGACTCAGGACTGGTCTGAATATGTGGAATGTGCCACTAAGGCTTTGGAGGGTTGGTTGCTGGGAAGTAAGGTGTCTGATTATACAGGATTGTACAATTTGATGATGAGAGAGCAGATTTTAAGTAATTGTCAAAACCAGCTTCTCCATCAACACCTGGTAGACTCAGATTTGACCTCTCCCCAAGAATTGGGAAAGAGGGCAGATAAATGGGTCAGGACCAGGATCAGGCCTAAAAACCAGGGTGGTGACCAAAAGAAAGATACCACCAAGCCTCAAGAGAAGGGTGGGGATAAAGAAAAAGAGAAACCTTCCTCAGGGCCCCAAAACTCCACACAGGGTGGTGGGTCCCAAGCTCCCTCCTCTACCACAGCCAAAAAGCCCTACTGCCATGAGTGTAAAACTCCTGGGCATTGGAAAACTGACAGCGGTTGCCCAAGGGCTAAAAACAAAACTGTTCCTCCAATTACTCCTGTCACACCACCTATTACTGTCAGCAGTAATCCCCCAGGTGGTGGGAGTGCCCCCAGAAATCTGGGTGGGTTTACTTGGGGAACACAGGGGGACCCTGGCTTAGCCAATTCCCCTGCAGCAGATACTCTTGTCTGTGATGGTGGCATGGGGTTTGCCAACTTCACTGCCTGTCCCAACACTTTGGGTAGGTACAGACAGGAGCCCTACATCAATGGTACAAAAGCTGAGGCCTACAGAGACACTGGAGCTAGCATCACAATGGTGGCCCATTGGCTAGTTCCCTCTGAGCAGCTTTTGCCTGGTTTCTCCTACCAGGTGACCAACATTGATGGCAAACAGAACAGTCATCCCATGGCAGAGGTATGTCTCAGCTGGGGAGGTGTCACTGGCCCTAAAAGGGTGGCAGTGTCCCCAACCTTGCCTGTAGACTGCTTACTGGGGAATGACTTAGAACTCTCAGCTTGGGCTGGAGTTGAACAAGACACCCATTCTAAAATGGTAGGCCTGTCACAAAAGGGTAGGGGGGTTGTGCCATTCACAACCCCTGTCCAAATAGATTTCCTCCCTGAAAAGGTTGGAAGGGCAGTGGTAGCCACAGCCCAGGCACAGACAGACTTCCCTGTAGAGACTGGCAGAGCTGTGACAGTCACAGCTCAAACACAAACTGAGTGCCACCCTGAAAAGGTTGGCAAGGCTGTAATGGTCTCAGCCTATACTCAGACTGACATAGGTGTAGTGAAGCCTGAAACAATGGATCACTCCACACAAACTGAGAGTAGTGGGGAGGAAGAAAAGTCTCCCTCTCCCCAGACATTAGGAAAAGGTCAGCCTCCTCAGGGATCTGACCTCACCCCTTGTGAAGGAACTGCCCCAGAGGTAGCCAGGCCTGGCCTGGCAGAGCCTCTGATGTCAGTGGCCCCTTCCAAGGTGGGACCCAGTCTGGTGCAGGTAGCCTGCCTCTCTCTACCCTGCCTCAGTCAGCCCAGGGCTGCAGAGGTCAGGGAGGCCAGTGGACCCCCAGAGGGCCCCTGTCCACAAGAACCCCCCCATCAAAAGAATGAGGATTGCCTGGCTAGTAGCCCTAGTCAGGTGATGGGTAAAAACATTCCTGAGGGATCTCCTTTACAGGTAGTTAGGGACCTCCCCCAGAGGGATTCTGTTGGGCACAGGCAAACCTGGGACCTTAGGGCCCCAAACCTGACCTGTCCCTCCAGTAAGCCCACAAAAGGGACCCAGCCTCCAGCTTTAGGTAGCCAGAGGCTGACCCTGAGAGCACAGTGCAACTCAGTTAAGGAAAGAAAGGCATCCATGGTGAAGGATGATTGGAGGAAGCTGAGGTCTCACTTTGAGGACACTCACTTCAGTACTCCATCTCGACACCAGCCTTTTACTTTGCCAAGACACACCAAAGGTAGAGATTCCCTATGGTGGAGACCCTCTGATACCCTTAGGGTGAGGGATCGCTTAGTGGACCATGAGACAGGGGGTAACCATGCCAGTGCTGGTTCCTCCTTATATGGCCACTTGGGCAATATAGGCTTACCTGGTCAAGGTCAGCCTTATCTCCCTTCGTTTGGGGGGGGGTTGTGTAGGAAGGTGGATATCTGACTATGGTTACCCCCAAATTTTTGCCTAGTGTCTAGCTGGTTTTTCGACTTAGTTGGCCTGAGATCCTGCCATTCAGGCTCTCAGGCTATCTGCTCTCTCTGTAAAATGGACTCCATGTACCCTAGGTACATACCCAATTGGTTGGATCACCCTGTCAGCCCCTGTACCAGTGTACACTAGGTACCCAGGGCATTGGTGTACCCAAGGCCTGCCAGGGGCTGCAGCATGTATTATGCCACCCCAGGCTTGGCCTAACAATCTGACACAACTGGCTGATCACTCAGCTGGGGTAAGTTGGTGTAATCACCTCTTACTTAGGTGTAGTATACCTATACCTAACCTTAAATGGGACACCTGGTAACCTCTAAGTCACTCCTATGGCAGGCCTTAACAATCCTGAAGGCAGAGTGCTTGGTTCCATGTGAGATGGTGCTCTGGCATGAGCTGAGCCTGTCTGCAGTGGTCGGAACAACTTCCTTCTACTGTTTCCAGATATCGTCATACCATATACTCTTAAGTGCATTATGAACCTCGCGGTTAAATGCTATCTTTGGTTTGGCTTTATCAAAACATGTCGAGTAAGGTGTCATACGAATTGGAATACTAACCCCTCGCCAATTCTGGCGACGGGGTTAGCATTCCACCCTTCTAGAGGGACACGACATGTACAGTACCTGAAACCCGGGTAAAATCAGACATAGCCTCAGCTCCACAAAATGGATGCTGCCACCACAGACACAAGTCTGCCCTCCTGCTGCTGGGAGTCCTTCCAGCTTGGGAGGTGTGGACAAAGGGTTTCCTGCCAGGGGAGGTGCATGCACCACCCCAGACAGGATTTTGTGTATTGGTCAGGTAGGGCTTGAAAGAAACCAGACATGCCTGTGGCTCACAAGGAGCCTCGGTGCATATGCCAGTTCAAACCGGTCCTGGGGCACACCAGTCCCGGGCCTGGGGCGAGCTGGACAAAGGATTGGGGGTGTAACCACCCCCCTTCCTGGTCCCACCCATAGGGAGGGACCTAGCAGGTAGTCCGGCCCCTAGAATCCGCTTAAAGGTAGGAGCTGTGTCCTAAGACTTCAGACATCCTGGAATCAACTTGAAACTAAGAAGAAGACGGGAACTTCGACATTCTGCTGCACAGAAGACTGAAGAAAATCTCCCCTGTGGTCAGGGAGTGACCACCTTGCTAACGCAAGCACCATCCAGCGAATCACCGTCTGCTTTGCCGCCGCCTCCCGCCGGAGCCCGAGCCCAGAGACTGACAAGACCTGGACCTCCAGACCTCTCACCGCCCGATCCACAGTCCCTGAAAAGAGGAGACCCGTGGAGGCACCGAGACACGTGGAGCCAGCCATCTTGAAACGACTACGACAAGCTGACCAGTGCAACAACCGAGGCTCCCTCCAAGTTGTGCTTTGGGTCCTGAGAAGCCCAACCCTCGAGCAGCATCTGCACCAAAGGTGAGCCCTCCAGCATCTCCACGATCTGCGTGGGGCCCTTCTGCATTTTGCCACTCGACGCGCCTAACCGGTTGCTGGCCCGCTGGCTAGTGGCCATCTTGGCGACGAAATCTACGACAAACACCGCTGGTCTGGTTGCTCCAGACTGGCCCTTGCTCCCCTCCAAAGGAGCAATCCCTCTGACCTTGCTGGTCAGAACCAACAGCTGATTTCTGAATCCTCCTACAATTGCTTTTGCCAAGGCTTGTTTGCTTCGATCAAGTCGCCGACACCGCCGACAGCGAGAGCCTGCGTGGGACAGCTCGTGAGCCGACTCCTGGACGTCGTCGACCTTCAGGGACCACGTGGCTGCGGAGACAAGCTACCCCTCATCACCTGTTTGCACCCGACATCGCCTGGTACCCACCTGGTGCCACGCTGGTCACTGGCTAGTGACTGTGAACACTGTCCCCTCTGCTTACAGGTCTTCAACATCTCCGATCCACTCTTGGATCCACTGCATCTCTTCCCGACCGACCGCCTGCAGCATCCTTGTCCCAGGCTCAACGGAACAGATAGAAGAAACCCGACGCACTTTGAGGCCTATGCACCCGCTTCCTGTGGGTGAGGTAAAGCTGGTACTCCGGTGCCCATGTGTAGTAATACATCTCTAGTGCCTGTGTTCCAAATCTTAAGTTCCTAGGTCATCCGGAAGATTCCTTTTGCAGTAACTTTGTACTTTTTACGCACCCATTGAAACCTATGGGAGCCCGCGTGTGACTATTTGCTCTGCACACGCCACCCGTGGACCTCCTGGTCACTAACTGACGTTAGCTCCTTGTAGGCCCAGCGATTCTAGAGGCCCTAGGCCTTTTCCCTTTTCTGTTCGTGGTACTTATACCACTATTTTAGTATATGGTTTGAGTGGCCACCAGGGCCTATCCATATAAAGTGCAACTTCTGTGTATTCTACTGTAATCTTGTTTGACGATTTGTGCTCCTGTGCTCATAAAGAGACTAGGGGTTACTTTGAGAAATAAATACATATATATTTTGAATATATATCTGTGTGGTGTCCTTTCATTGGTATAAAAGGGGGTTACTATTGGTAAAACAGCTTGCTTAACACGCATCACGAGTTTAGCCTCAAAGACTGCTTAGCCTACGCTACCACTAGGGCAGCTAGTCCAAAAAGGTTGACTTACAACCACACCATAAGGGTTGCTTGGCATGGTACAAGGTGGTCACTAGAACTAGTGAACAGCATATACCAGGCCAACTTCTCACAGGGGTCGTGCTGGGGGTAGTGTTTTCGGGTTTAGGAAAGTGCTTTGCAGTGGTGTTTGGGTAGTGTAGGGGTTCGTGCTGGGGATAGTGTTTTAGGGTTTAAGGTAGTGCAGTTATGTTTGGGTAGTGTAGGGTGTCGTGCTGGGGGTACTGTTTTAGGGTTTAGGGTAGTGCAGTGGTGTTTGTGTAGTGTAAGTGGCCATGCAGGTGGGAGTTTTAGGGTTTAGGTTAGTTAAGTGGTGTTGGTGAAGTGTAGTTCGTAGTGTTTTAGGGTTTAGGGTAGTACAGTGGGGTTTGTGTTCTGTAGGGGGTCGTACTGGGGGCAGTGCTTAATTTGGGCCGAAGCTTTCCGGTGCTGAGCACCGGCACTTGATTGGTTTCCGGTGCTCGGCACCGGCACCTAATTGTCAAGACCACACTTGGGGCAGTCTGCTACAAGGTGGCGCTGCTCATGTAATTTAGAGATTAGCAGTATAATAGTGTTTAGGAAAACAAAATACATAAATTACTAATACCTGCCTCCCCAGCCATTCCTTTAGCTTTAGGGACCTGGAATAATCTGAACTGTCGCATTCACAAGCGAGAGAGATGTTCAGTAGTTGTTTTGGCAGAGATGGCAGGGGCGATGGGTGGTGCAAGCTGCAGTGGTCTTCTGGTCAGTGCCCTGGCACTTCATATTTTACAAATTATGCACTGACTGGGGGTAGTGTTTTAGGATTTTCGGTAGTGCAGGTGTGTTTGGTTAGTGTAGGGGGTACTGCTGGGGGTAATGCTTTAGGATTTAGGGTAGTGCCGTGGTGTTTGTGTAGTGTAGGGGGTCATGCTAGGGGTAGTGTTTTAGGGTTTAGGGTAGTGCAGTGGTGTTTGTGTAGTATTGGTTGTAAATATGGTGGTAGTGTTTTAGGGTTTAGGGTAGTGCAGTGGTGTTTGGGTAGTGTAGGGGTCGTGCTGGGGGTTGTGTTTTAGGGTTTAGGGTAGTGCAGTGGTGTTTGTGAGGTGTAGGGGGTCGTGCAGGGGTAAGTGTTTTAGGGTTTAGGGTAGTGGAGTGGTGTTTGGGTAGTACAGGGGTCATGATGGTGTATTGTTTTAGGGATTAGGGTAGTGCAGTGGTGTTTGTCTAGTGGAGGGGGTCGTGCTGGGGGGAGTGTTTTAGGGTGTAGGGTAGTGCAGTGGTGTTTGTGTAGTGTAAGGGGCCGTGCAGGTAGTAGAGTTTTAGGGTTTAGGTTAGTTAAGTGGTGTTTGTGAAGTGTAGGTCGTAGTGTTTTAGGGTTTAGGGTAGTGCAGTGGTGTTTGGGTAGTGTAGGGGTAGTGCTGGGGGTTGTGTTTTAGGGTTTAGGTTAGTGCAGTGGTGTTTGTGCGGTGTAGGGGGTCGTGCTGGGGTAAGTGTTTTAGGGTGTAGGGTAGTGGAGTGGTGTTTGTGTAGTGTAGGGGGTTGTGCTGGGGGTATATTTATGGTTTAGGGTAGAGCTGTGGTGTTTGGGTAGTGTAGGGGGTCGTGCTGGGGGTAGTGCTTAAGGGTTTAGGGTAGTGCAGTAGTGTTTGGGTCGTGCTGGTGGTAGTGTTGTAGGGTTTAGGGTAGTACAGTGGTGTGCGTGTAGTGTAGCAGTTCATGCTGGGGTAGTGTTTTAGCGTGTAGGGTAGTGCAGTGGTGTTTGGGTAGTGTAGGGGTTCGTGCTAGGGGTAGTGTTTTAGGGTTTAGGGTAGTGCAGTGGTGTTTGTGTACTATTGGGGGTCGTGCTAGAGGTAGTGTTTTCGGGGTTAGGGAAGTGCTTTGCAGTGGTGTTTGTGTAGTGTAGGGGTTCGTGCTGGGGGTTGTGTTTTACGGTTTACGGCAGTGCTGTGGTGTCTGTGTAGTGTAGGGGGTCATGCTGGGGTAGTGTTTCAGGGTTTAGGGTAGTGCAGTGGTGCTTGGGTAGTATAGGGGTTTTTTGCGGGGTTAGATTTAGGGTTTAGGGTAGTGCAGTGGTGCTTGTGTAGTGTAGTTGGTCGTGCTGGGGAAGTGTTTTCGGGTTTAGGAAAGTGCTTTGCAGTGGTGTTTGGGTAGTGTAGGGGTTCGTGCTGGGGGTTGTGTTTTAGGGTTTACGGCAGTGCAGTGGTGTTTGTGTAGCGAAGGGGGTCGTGCTGGGGGTAGTGTTTTAGGGTATGCAGTAGTGCAGTGGTGTTTGTGTAGTGTAGGGGGTTGTGCTGGCGTAGATTTATGGTGGGGGGTCGTGCTGGGGGTAGTGTTTTCGGGTTTAGGAAAGTGCTTTGCAGTGGTGTTTGGGTAGTGTAGGGGTTCGTGCTGGGGATAGTGTTTTAGGGTTTAAGGTAGTGCAGTTATGTTTGGGTAGTGTAGGGTGTCGTGCTGGGGGTACTGTTTTAGGGTTTAGGGTATTGCAGTGGTGTTTGTGTAGTGTAAGTGGCCATGCAGGTGGGAGTTATAGGGTTTAGGTTAGTTAAGTGGTGTTGGTGAAGTGTAGGTCGTAGTGTTTTAGGGTTTAGGGTAGTACAGTGGGGTTTGTGTTATGTAGGGGGTCGTACTGGGGGCAGTGCTTAATTTGGGCCGAAGCTTTCCGGTGCTGAGCACCGGCACTTAATTGGTTTCCGGTGCTCGGCACCGGCACCTAATTGTCAAGACCACACTTGGGGCAGTCTGCCACAAGGTGGCGCTGCTCACGTAATTTAGAGATTAGCAGTATAACAGTGTTTAGGAAAACAAAATACATAAATTACTAATACCTGCCTCCCCCGCCATTCCTTTAGCTTTAGGGACCTGGAATAATCTGAACTGTCGCATTCACAAGCGAGAGAGATGTTCAGTAGTTGTTTTGGCAGAGATGGCAGGGGCGATGGGTGGTGCAAGCTGCAGTGGTCTTCTGGTCAGAGCCCTGGCACTTCATATTTTACAAATTAAGCACTGACTGGGGGTAGTGTTTTAGGATTTTGGGTAGTGCAGGTGTGTTTGGTTAGTGTAGGGGGTACTGCTGGGGATAATGCTTAAGGGTTTAGGGTAGTGCCGTGGTGTTTGTGTAGTGTAGGGGGTCATGCTAGGGGTAGTGTTTTAGGGTTTAGGGTAGTGCAGTGGTGTTTGTGTAGTATTGGTGGTAAATATGGTGGTAGTGTTTTAGGGTTTAGGGTAGTGCACTGGTGTTTGGGTAGTGTAGGGGTAGTGCTGGGGTTGTGTTTTAGGGTTTAGGGTAGTGCAGTGGTGTTTGTGTAGTGTAGGGGTCGTGCTGGGGGTTGTGTTTTAGAATTTAGGTTAGTTAAGTGGTGTTTGTGAAGTGTAGGTCGTAGTGTTTTAGGGTTTAGGGTAGTGCAGTGATGTTTGTGTAGTGTAGGGGTCATGCTGGGTGTAGTGTTTTAGGGTTTAGGGTAGTGCAGTGGTGTTTGGGTAGTGTAGGGGTAGTGCTGGGGGTTGTGTTTTAGGGTTTAGGCTAGTGCAGTGGTGTTTGTGCGGTGTAGGGGGTCGTGCTGGGTTAAGTGTTTTAGGGTGTAGGGTAGTGGAGTGGTGTTTGGGTAGTACAGGGGTCATGATGGTGTATTGTTTTAGGGTTTAGGGTAGTGCAGTGGTGTTTGGGAAGTGTAGGGGGTCGTGCTGGGGGTAGTGTTTTAGTGTTTAGGGTAGTGCAGTGGTGTGTGTGTGGTATAGGTTTTTGTGCTATGGTAGTGTTTTAGGGTGTAGGGTAGTGCAGTGGTGTGTGTGGTGTAGGTTTTCCTGTGGGGGGTAGTGTTTTCGGGTTTAGGGCAGTGCAGTGGTATTTCTGTAGTGAAGGGGGTAGTGTTTTAGGGTTTAGGGTAGTGCAGTGGTGTTTGTGTAGTGTAGGGGGTCGTGCTTGGGGTAGTGTTTAAAGGTGTGGGGTAGTGCAGTGGTGTTTGTGTAGTGTAGGGGGGTCGTGCTGGGGTATTGTTTTAGGGTGTAGGGTAGTGCAGTGGTGTTTGGGAAGTGTAAGGGGTCGTGCTGGGGGTTGTGTTTTCGGGTTTAGGGCAGAGCAGTGCTTGGTATTTGTGTAGTGAAGGGGATCGTGCTGGGGTATTGTTTTAGGGTTTAGGGTAGTGCAGTGGTATTTGTGTAGTGTAAGGGGTCGTGCTGGGGGTAGAGTTTTCGGGTTTAGGAAAGTGCTTTGCAGTGGTGTTTGGGTAGTGTGGGGGTTCGTGCTGGGGTAGTGTTTTAGGGTTTACGGCAGTGCAGTGGTGTTTGTGTAGCGAAGGGGGTCGTGCTGGGGGTAGTGTTTTAGGGTTTAAGGTAGTGCAGGTATGTTTGGGTAGTGTAGGGTGTTGTGCTGGGGGTACTGTTTTAGGGTTTAGGGTAGTGCAGTGGTGTTTGGGTACTGTAGGGGGGAGTGCTGGGGTAGTGTTTTAGGGTTTAGGGTATTGCAGTGATGTTTGGATAGTGTAGGAAGTCTTGCTGGGGGTAGTGTGTAAGGTTTTAGGGTAGTGCAGTGGTGTTTGTGTAGTGTAAGGGGCCGTGCTGGGGGGAGTGTTATAGTGTTGAGGGTAGTACAGTGATGTTTGTGTTCTGTAGGGGGTCGTACTGGGGGTAGTGTTTTAGGATTTTGGCTGGTGCAGTGGTGTTTATGTAGTGTAGGGTTAAGTGTTTTACGGTATAGGGTAGTGCAGTGGTTGTGTAGTGTAGGGGGTCATGCTGGGGATAGTCTTTTAGGGTTTAGGATAGTGCAGTGGTGTTTGTGTAGTGCAGGGGGTTGTTTTTTAGGGTTTAGGGTAGTGCAGTGGTGTTTGGGTATTGTAGGGGGTCATGCTGGGGATAGTGTTCTAGGGTTTAGGGTAGTGCAGTGATGTTTGGGTAGTGTAGGAGGTCGTGCTAGGGGTAGTGCTTAAGGGTTTAGGGTAGTGCAGTGGTGTTTGTGTAGTGTAGGGGGCGTGATGGGGGTAGTGTTTTAGGGTTTAGGGTAGTGCAGTGGTGTTTGTGTAGTGTAGGGGTAAGTGTTTTACGGTTTAGGGTAGTGCAGTGGTGTTTGGGTAGTGTAAGGGGTCGTGCTGGCAGTAGTGTTTTAGGGTTTAGGGTAGTGCAGTGGTGTTTGTGTAGTGTAGAAGTTGATGCTGGGATAGTGTTTTAGGGTTTAGGGTAGTGCAGTGGTGTTTGTGTACTCTAGGGGTCTTGCTGGGGGTAGTGTTTTAGGGATTAGGGTAGTGCAGTGGTGTTTGAGCAGTGTAGGGGGTCGTGTTAGGGGTAGTGTTTTCGGGTTTAGGGAAGTGCTTTGCAGTGGTGTTTGGGTAGTGTAGTGGTTCGTGCTGGGGTTTGTCTTTTAGGGTTTACGGCAGTGCAGTGGTGTTTGTGTAGCGAAGGGGGTCGAGCTGGGGGTAGTGTGTTAGGGTTTAGGGTAGTGCAGTGGTGTTTGTGTAGTGTAGAGGCTTGTGCTGGCGTAGATTTAGGGTTTAGTGTAGTGCAGTTATGTTTGGGTAGTGTAGGGTGTCGTGCTGGGGGTACTGTTTTAGGGTTAGGGTAGTGCAGTGGTGTTTGGGTACTGTAGGGGGGAGTGCTGGGGTAGTGTTTTAGGGTTTAGGGTAGTGCAGTGGTGTTTGGGCTGTGTAGGGAGTCGTGCTGGTGGTAGTGTTTTAGGGTTTAAGGCAGTGCAGTGGTGATCGTGTTGCGAAGGGGGTTGTGCTGGGGGTAGTGTTTTAGGGTTTAGGGTAGTGCAGTGGTGTTTGTGTAGTGTAGGGGGTTGTGCTGGGATAGATTTAGGGTAGTGCACTGGTGTTTGGGTAGTGTAGGGAGTCATGCTGGTCGAATTTTTTTAGTAGTGTTTAGGGTAGTGCAGTTATGTTTGGGTAGTGTAGGGTGTTGTGCTGGGGTAGTGTTTTAGGGTTTAGGGTATTGCAGTGGTGCTTGTGAAGTGTAGGGGGTCGTGCTGGGGGTAGTGTTTTAGGGTTTAGGGTAGTGCAGTGGTGTTTGGGTATTGTAGGGGGTAGTGCTGGAGGTAGTGTTTTAGGGTTTAGGGTTGTGCAGTGGTGTTTCTGTAGTGTAGGGGGTAGTGTTTTAGGGTTTAGGGTAGTGCACTGGTGTTTGTGCAGTGTGGGGGTCGTGGTTTAGGGTAGTGCAGTGGTGTTTGGGTAGTGTAGGGGTTTGTGCTAGTAGTAGTGTTTTAGGGTTTAGGGTAGTGCATTGGTGTTTGTGTACTCTTGGAGGTCTTGCTGGGGTAGTGTTTCAGGGATTAGGGTAGTGCAGTGGTGTTTGAGTAGTGTAGGGGGTCGTGTTAGGGGTAGTGTTTTCGGGTTTAGGGAAGTGCTTTGCAGTGGTGTTTGGGTAGTGTAGTGGTTCGTGCTGGGGGTTGTCTTTTAGGGTTTATGACAGTGCAGTGGTGTCTGTGTAGTGTAGGGGGTTGTGCTGGGGTAGATTTAGGGTTTAGAGTAGTGTAGTGGTGTTTGGGTAGTGTAGGGAGTCGTGCTGGTGGTAGTGTTTTAGGGTTTAAGGCAGTGCAGTGGTGTTCGTGTTGCGAAGGGGGTCGTGCTGGGGGTAGTGTTGTAGGGTTTAGGGTAGTGCAATTGTGTTTGTGTAGTGTAGGGGGTTATGCTGGGATAGATTAAGGGTTTAGGGTAGTGCAGGGAGTCATGCTGGTGGTAGTGTTTTAGGGTTTAAGGTAGTGGTTATGTTTGGGTAGTGTAGGGTGTCATGCTGGGGGTACTGTTTTAGGGTTTAGGGTAGTGCAGTGGTGTTTGGGTAGTGTAGGGGGGAATGCTGGGGGTAGTGTTTTAGGGTTTAGGGTAGTGCAGTGATGTTTGGATAGTGTAGGATGTCTTGCTGGGGGTAGTGTTTAAGGGTTTAGGGTACTGCAGTGGTGTTTGTGTAGTGTAGGGGGTTATGCGGGGGGTAGAGTTTTAGGGTTTAGGGTGGGTAAGTGGTGTTTGTGAAGTGTAGGTGGAAGTGTTTTAGGGTTTAGGGTAGTACAGTGGTGTTTCTGTAGTGTAGGGGTCGTGCTGTGGGGAATGATTTTAGTGTTTAGGGTAGTACAGTGGTGTTTGTGTAGTGTAGGGGGTTGTGCTGGGGATAGTGTTCTAGGGTTTAGGGTAGTGCAGTGGTGTTTGGGTATTGTAGGGGGTAGTGCTGGGGGTAGTGTTTTAGGGTTTAGGGTAGTGCAGTGATGTTTGGGTAGTGTAGGGGGTAGTGCTTAAGGGTTTAGGTTAGTGCAGTGTTTGTGTAGTGTAGGGGGTCATGCTGAGGGTAGTGTTTTAGGGTTTAGGGTAGTGCAGTGGTGTTTGTGTACTGTAGGGGGTCGTGCTGGGGTAGTGTTTTAGGGTTTAGGATAGTGCAGTGGTGTTTGTGTAAATAACTAGACTTAAGAGGACCCCTGGGAATTAAGTGACAAAGAGAGGAGGGCAGGGGAAATAACTAATACAAACAACAAGCCTCCCCCTATTAAATTCTTAATAGGTAATACATCCAAGAATAATTAAGAACCTCATTGTGCCACAGAAAATATTTTTATTTTGATTTATTTTATGAAAAGAATGATATAGAAAAACAATTATATAAAATATATATTCAATTTAAACAATTCCTGCAATATCTGCTTATGAATGTCAGAAGAGCCGAACCTTCAGAGAGCAAAGATATAGACGATACAATAAATCATACCTCACAGCACACAACTAAACAGAACATACATGTAGACAATACATAAATAGGAAAGAGAGAAAATACATAAATAGGAAAGAGATAAAAAAAGCAAGGGTATATCAAATATGCAATGATCAAAAAAATGATATTAGAATTTAAACAAACATAGGACTACAAATAACAAAGGAAGGCCTTCATTTCAATTCATTAACAAAGCGCCGTCGCGCGTTTCGGAGCGGACCTAAAGTCCACCAGTTCCTTCGTCAGGGCGCAGCAGATAAGTCATCAAGTGGTCACAAGTCCCATCCGTGAATTCTTTTGATTGGTTTATATACAAGTTGCGAGGTGAAGGGGCTCCTTAGTAACACAGTATATAACCGTAAATAATCTGTGGGCAATAATGAGGCACAAAAACATATATATAAATGTTAAAAACAAGGCCAAATATGTGTAATGGAGTTAACCACAACCAAGGAAACACCAGAGTAGTGGGATTAGAATAAAGTGATCATTCAAGTTCCCAAGTGAAATGAGTGAATGAAATGTACATAGTATATATAGTGGTGTTTGTGTAGGGCAGGGGGTCGTTTTTTAGCGTTTAGGGCAGTGCAGTGGTGTTTGGGTAGTGTAAGGGGTCGTGCTGGCGGTAGTGTTTTAGGGTTTAGGGTAGTGCAGTGGTGTTTGTGTAGTGTAGGAGTTCATGCTGGAATAGTGTTTTAGCGTTTAGGGTAGTGCAGTGGTGTTTGGGTAGTGTAGGGGTTCGTACTAGAGGTAGTGTTTTAGGGTTTAGGGTAGTGCAGTGGTGTTTGTGTACTCTAGGGGGTCTTGCTGGGGATAGTATTTTAGGGATTAGGGTAGTGCAGTGGTGTTTGGGTAGTGTAGGGGTTCGTGCTGGGGTTAGTGTTTTTGGGTTTAGGGTAGTACAGTGGTGTTTGGGTAGTGTAGGGGTTTGAGCGGGGGTAAATTTAGGGTCTAGGGTAGTGCAGTGGTTTTCGGGTAGTGTAATGGGTCATGCTGGGGGGAAGTGTCTCAGGGTTTAGGGTAGCGCAGTGGTGTTTGTGTAGTGTTGTTGTAAATTGGCAGCGATTGGGTTAGCATTAGCGGAAGCCATCTTGTATTTAGAGGCTATCTTGTCCATTTTGTGGATTCTTTTTGTATTTCTGGCAGCCATTTTGTTTGTCATGTGCTGCCACGTGCTCACCATGTGCTCTGTCCTACCTCAGTGTTGACTGCTCTTGTAATCTGCCTAGAAACTAACTATATTTAGCATCTTCCACCTTTGCACATGCCCAGTTGTTTGCAGCTGTCCTTGCAGCTGTTAGTAGTATGTAACTGTCAGGATGTGTTTACTAGCATTGGCAAACTGTTAACTCCTCCTACTTGTCGATTGTGCATTTCTAGATGACCTTATATTTACTTAAAACCTTCTTCTGTACTTGTACCGCCTTCTTTTGAGCCCCTGTGTGGGTATAAAAGGACCATGCTCCTTCTGTTCGGTGTGCTACTTCATTCATTACCGAAGGGTGCTGTGTGAATGTAGTTCCACCTCATGAGGTGTATTAAACTTTGTATTTTCTATTCCAGTTTCGGTGCCAACTTCTTCCTATTGGTCTGAGGACTCTGTGCAGAGAAGGGCGATCCCCTTGCACTAGTAGGCCTAGCTGAGGTCCACTTCTACAAATTGGTGCCCGAAACGTGGGGCACATCGGCGACTCGGATGCCCGAAGGATTGGTCGCGACGAAGGATTGGAATCTCGCTCTGGCCCGATCGCTGCCCGATGAGACCCGAGTCTTGGCAACCACGGCGTTTTTCCTTTCTTTCTGATCTGACCATCCAGGTGGTGCCGGTCCTCGACTGAGATCTCTTCTGTTGATTCGCCGTGCAGTGACCATTTGGTCGATTTTAGAACTTGGCAGTTGGAACCTGGACACCAAGTGATTGGTAAGAGTCGTTCTGCGGCGCTTGCTGTTGGTTTTTATGCCTGGGATTGGTAAGGTAGTTTAGTAACACTTACTGCGGCTTTTGTATTTTGGAATTTGTGTTTGCCAACTTGGATTTCTATGGGATTCATATATAATTGCAATGTATATAGGCAGGTAATGAGGAGAATTTTCTCTATCTGAATTGATTTGAACGGCACATCGTACTAAAGGTACCTTAAGTGCAACTTTGATTATAATACTGCATATTCTGTACTATTTTTGGCATGTCTGTTTTTAGCACACTTCGTAGGATGTGTTGCTTTTGTAGTGGTACCAATTTGAGACTCGATGAAACACAACCGCCCCCCCCCCCCAGAGGGGACGCCTAATAGGGATATGTATATTAAGTATGGTCTTTCTTCTATAATGTATAGCACATTATGAAATAAATACACTCGTAAGGATTCTGAGTTGCGTTGGCCTATGCATGGGTCATTTGATTTACGAAAGATTGAGTATGTCGAACAATATGTTTAAGCAAAAGACTAGGCAAGATATGTTTGACTGTGTACGAATGTGGGAGAAAGAAGTGCGTGAACGAATGAAGCATGAGCAAGCCTTGATTGAAAAAGAACAGCGAAAGAACATTTATGCGAAAGCATTAGAGTTGAAAAACAAAGAAATAAGAGTTAAAAGAGAGAGAAGATAGGGAGCGCAATTTACAAGTAACTGGCCAAAACGCTGTTCTGCGGCCCCTTTATCCTATACTTAATAAACCACAAGATGATTTCTTATTATTAGATGGTCCTCCACCTCCGTATACTGTTCCTTCTGCCCCTCATGAGTCAGATGAGGACTCTGGTTCAGAGGAACACAAGGCACGAGAAACTCGTTCTATGTTGACCGCTGAGCGTGCGTCCCAGCTTAGATCTGCTGCTCGTAAAGCAGTTCGTAGCACTGCCTCCGCCTCTGAACTTCTAGATAGTATGAAAGGGTGGCAGGAAAGGGAGCAGCTGTATTTTACTGAGGTTAATGTTACTGGGTATTTGTAGAGCGCACGGCGACTCCCAAGAGTGTCCCGGCGCTAATAGAGGGGACCAGTGACAGAAACACATCTGTGGTGTTTGCCGCAGAGGTCCTTGAGCTGTTTAGGAAATATTCTGAGGAGTTAGAGCCCGATGATGTAGCAGATAATTGTAAGCAAATGCCTGATGGTCTTTTTGTTTTCTTCCAGGTGACTGATACAATCAGGCGTTTGGTTAAACTGCGTGTTGATGCAGTCCGTTTGCGAGAGGAGAAAAAGGCTGCAGACGTAGCTGCATAGACATCTCAGACCGGCATGACACAAGCTTCTATCTTCGGAACAGATAAGACTATGATAGTTCATGCGAAACCTATGCGGGAGGCCGCGCCTTTGTATGTTCCTCCTAAAGGAATGGGTACAAGTGATGATAAGGCTTCTATCGATGCAAAGGGTTATTTTATTTATAATTGGGTTTACACTCCTTGGAATAGGACGGATGTCATGGCACTTAAAACTGCATTGCCTGATCCGCGGAAAAATCCAGCCGCTTTTTATGAGGAAGTTGAGGGTGCTATTAGCTCTTGTACTATGACTTTGCCTGATATTGATTTATTTTTCGGATTGATATTACCGCCTGATATGTGGAGAACTGTTCGTAAAATTGATGATCGTGCAGCTTTTGGGGCGTTATGGAAAGACTTAGAACAAATGGATGTAGAAAGGGAACCCGCACAGAAGCCATGTCAGTTAATTTTAGCATTCCACGATTTTAGTGGCCAGTCATTGACAGATGACACGGCAGACATCTGTTTGTCGATAAATATGTCGCAAACCTGTTGCCAGGAATAGCTAGTCGCCTAAAAGCCAGTGAGAGTTCATGGACTACCTCTTCTCCGGTTTCTCTCTTGACTATGGCTCAGTATTATGAACACCAGGAATTAGAAGCAAAGGGGAATGAGGATAAGAAGACTAAAGAATTAAAAACGAAGGTTATGTTGGCTCGGGCTTATGGTCCGCCTTTTAGAGGTAGTGATAGAGGTGGACGTGGATCTTATGGTTCGTCTTTCCCTTCTTATACTCGTTCGAATTTGTCTGTTGACCAGTGCGCGTACTGTAAGAAATTTGGGCATTGGGCTTCCGATTGTCCAGCACTGCGTGCTCAGCAGTGTCTACGTGGTCGGGGACAAATGAGAAATCGTTCAGGATATTCAGGGCCTAGAGGAAGCACAGGTGATCGTGCTAGGTTTGATGCTAATATACCTGGGCGGGATGGGTTTAACACTTTTGATAGAAGGAACCAATATCAAATGTCCGACTATATGCCGTCTGATTTTCAAGATTCTGCTTATGCATAGGATTGCCTAGGATGGGGTAAGGAATCAGTTGAAGTTCCAGTAGATCAGAGGGGTCCCTATGTTACAGCACATGTTTTGGGTTCTACTGATCAGTTTCTGGTTGATACAGGAGCTACTCGTAGCTCCTTGTCTAAACAATTGGTTCCAAGGGCTCCCCTGTCTGGCTTAACCATTACATTGATAGGTTTCGATGGAACCCCTTCCCTTAGCCCACTGTCGCAACCATTTGCATTCCATGTGGATAAATTTACTGCTTTCCCTGAATACACCAGACAATATTGTGGGTCTTGATATGCTCAAGTATTTCAGGGCTACGATACGATGTTCTCCAGAAGGTGTACGTGTTATCTTAAATGACAACCATCCTGTGACGGAGAGAGCTTGTCTTGTTAAAGAGGATATTGCATTAGCTTCAGTCCCTAGTACTTTGTGGGCTACTTCAGACACTGATGTAGGGCAAATGGTTATTCCACCAGTACATATTAGTGTCAAGGAGGGCGTTGTGCTGCCACGTTTGCCTCAATACAAAATTTCACAGGAAGGCGAAGAAGCACTCATACGTATTGTCCATGATCTCATTGAAGTGGGGGTTGTTGAGGAAGTTCCTTACAATATTTGTAACAGTCCGATTCTTCCTATTCTGAAATAAGATACTGACACTAGGATTTACAGATTTATTATTGATTTGCGAGAAGTTAACAAGATTGTAGTACCACAATACCCCGTGGTTTCTGACATAACAACACTTCTTACATTGGCTCCTCCGACAGCAACTACATTCTCTGTGATAGACTTGAAGAATGCTTTCTTTTCGATCACTATTAATCCTGATAGCCGATATTTGTTCGGTTTCACTTTGAATAATCGATCGTATAGATTTTGTAGAGTTCCTCAAGGCTATACTGAGAGTCCTAGTATTTACAGTCAAGCATTAAAAAGACAACTTGATTCTTTTGTTTTGCCTAAAGGTGTGGCTCTCATACAATATGTCGATGACCTCTTGTTGGCAGCCGATACCCCTGAACAGTGTGAAAAATGTACTTTGTCCTTGCTTTCTTTTTTTGCTTCCCATCATCACAAAGTGTCACGAAAGAAATTGCAATATTGTAGACCGAAGGTAACCTACTTAGGTCACCTTCTGTCAAAGGAGGGACGTGCACTCACACCAGATCGCATTCAAGCTATTTTAGACACACCAGTGCCCCGTACTCAGAAAGATGTTCGTGCATTCATTGGTCTTACTTCTTTTTGTAGGCAATGGATATTAGGGTTTTCACATATTGTTAATCCCTTGCATGCACTTTTGACTAAAGATACTCCAATGCCCCTCCCATGGACAGATGAATGTGAGACTGCTTTCCGACAGTTAAGACAAGCTCTTTGTTCAACACCAGTGTTAGGTACTCCAGATTATACGAAGCCTTTTACACTCTATGTACACTAAAGAGATGGTTGCGCACTTTCAGTTTTAGTGTAGACACACGGTGACAAACAGCGTCCCTGTGCATATTTTTCAGCAGTACTTGATCCTGTTGCTCGTGCGTTGCCTGGATGCTTCCGTTCAGTTGCAGCAACAGCTGTGTCAATACGTCAGAGTGAAGGGATAGTTTTGTCACATAAGCTGTTGGTGCTAGTACCCCATGCGGTTGATGCCCTTTTAAATCAGATGAAGACGCAGCATTTAACTAGTGCTCGTCTGACAGGATACGAATTGACGTTGGCCCTGAAGAACCAGGGCCTTATGGGCCTGGCGGCGCAGGGCACGCCATAATCTCCTGAGTTCACCTGCTTTGTTGAACAGAGACACAGGACATTCTGTTGAGCGTAGAAGATCAGGTTTATTAGCTGCAGCTAAGTACAGTTGTCCCAGAAGTACAATCAGTATGTTCTTAGGAGACTGCTACTTTACTCCGTGGCGCACACGCTTTTATAGCGCATAGATTCACCAAGAACACTCACAATGCATACATGGTTATCCAATGAGAAGAGTTTGAAAACAAGATATAACCAATGAGAATAGTTTGAAAACAAGATATCAAGTAACCCAAATAAACCTCTCTTCCAACTGTTTTTGTCACCCCTCCCCACAAGTTAATCAGTGGTAGTGTCTACAACTCAACGTGCAGGTGGCAGGACATATTTGTATGCTTTGGAGGACAGTTGTGAAATGAGAGAATACAAGTAGAGAATAGCGAAGGCCAGAAGATGAGATAAAGTCAGGAAAGAATGGTGTGAACCGACAGACAGTTGAGACAGGGTTTAGTCAAACCAGACGAGGATTAGTGGACTCAGCCAGTCCCTGACATCAGTCTCGTAAACAGAGGCAGAAGGTTATTTGACACGTTGCAGTAAGATCAGCAGAAAAACTTCATTCATTGTGCTGCCTGAGTGAGGGCAACACAAAATGGCGGTGGTAGCTGAATACAAGAGAGATCGAAAATCAAATTTCCTCAGCCCCTCACATTACACTGAAGAGATGTGTGACACTAAACCCAGCCACTTTGTTGCCATACCTGGTTACTCGGTCTCAGTCACAGGAGTCTCATGATTGTATATTCCTTACTGAGGAACAAAGGGTCGGGTCGATTTGCAAGACACGCCCCTTTCAAGTGTTGATGGGGAACTATGGGTTGATGGGTCCTGTTTCAAGTTACCAGATGGTAAAACGTCAGCTGCATATGCAATTACAACACTTCAGACGGTAGTTGAGACAGCTCGTATTCCACAGAAGTGCGCTCAGGCAGCTGAGCTAATAGCTTTGACACGAGCGTGTGAACTTAGTACTGACTTATCTGTGAACATTTATACAGATAGCCGCTATGCTTTCAGAGTGGCTCATGATTTTGGGCTACTCCTGGAAGGAGAGGGGCTTTCTTACATCCCACGGGATGCAAATAATGCATGGAGAATTAGTACATAATCTCTTGACTGCTTTAACATACCGGAAGAGAATAGCAATTGTTGAATGTAGCGCACATAATAAAGTAATTGATAAGATAGGACAAGGCAATGCTTTTGCAGACCAAACAGCCCGTGAAACTGCCATGCAGCGAAGCACCACGTCTATGTACGTAGTGAAGTCACAGGCTGAACGCTGGCATGATACCAGACAGGAAGTGCTAGATATGCAGAGATCTGCTTCTGCAGAAGAAATTGAGCAATGGTCTAAGGAGGAAACATTGGACGATGAGGGCTGTTGGAGGAATAAAGAGATGAGCAAGTGGAGATTGCCTACAGCCTATTTACAACCTATGATTCATATGGCATATGGGCTGGCACATGTTGGAGCCTCCTCGATAACGAAATTGCTCACGCAAGTTTGGGAGCATCCAGAAATTACCGGCACAGCTAAAAAGATGGTGCAGTCTTGTCTGATTTGTCTTCAGCATAATCCTGGTAAAGGGACATGAACTCCTACAGGAGGGTTTGCTATGCCAACCGCACCTTTTGAAGTTTTGCAAATGGATTACATCCAGCTTGAGCGCTGTAACAACTTCAAGTATGTTTTGGTAGTGGTATGTGCTTTCAGTGAATGGATAGAGGCATACCCTACGCAGGACAATACAGCTCTCACTACAGCAAAGGTACTTTTGAAGGAATTCTTCCCTAGATTTGGTGTTTGTAAACTTTTATGGAGTGATAAAAGACCCCATTTTATTGGGTAAGTTGTTCAATATGTCCTGAAGGGATTAGGGAGCAAGCAGAAATTTCATGCTGGTTTCCATCCACAATCAGCAGGGCTCGTGGAAAGGTATAACGCCACACTTAAATTGAAACTGGCTAAAATACAGGCTTCCACGTCTTTGAAATGTCCTGATGCACTACCCTTAGCACTGTTGTCCATTAGATCAGTGCCACATTCGCGATCTGGTCTTATACCATATGAGGTGGTATTCGGAAGGCCTATGAACATTTTGGGAATTCCTAAACCACGTCCCATACATGATGTACCATGTGTATTGATGAGTGACTACCTATCACAATTGACTGACAGTTTGATTTCTATTCATCAACAGGTTCGAGAAGCTCTTCCTGATAGGTCTGCAGGTGAAGGCCATGGACTTCGACCTGGAGACCAGGTGATGATCCGATCTTTCCAGAGGTTGAGCAGCTTGGAGCCGAGGTGGCGCGGCCTGGAGCAGGTGCTCCTTTCAACAAGAACTGTGGTCCGAGTGACGAAAAGGAGGAACTGGGTGCACTCCACCCACTGCAAGAAAGTACCGTCTACCTTGGTGGATCCTGCTGCCTTGATCGACCATTGGGACATCCTGGATACAGAGAGAGCCCAAGCCATATCACCTGACGAACCTGAGGAAGTCTTCCCGGACCACACGATTCCTGGAGTATCCCGATGCCAACTGAGACAACGGAAAGAGCCTGCATCGTCGAAATAGACTGGTTGAGCAACTGCCCTGGGTTAGTGAAACAGAATGCCGATGTGGAAAGGGGGGGGGGATCAGTCCTGTATAGTGTAGCGACACCCGTCTTGACCCTCCATGAAGAAACCAATGGCTGCCCAGGGATAAGAGCTCCAACGATTGTTTCCAACGACAAGCTGATCATGTCCACAATGAGATCAACTGTTGCCAAGAGAAAGATCATTTCTGCTATAGGGTGTGTTGTTGCTATGGTGGCTGTAGCAGTAATAACCTGGTTCGTTGAGAAAATGGCTCCTGCTCGAAAGCTTTTGATCACCACTACTCCAGGATCAGTTGGACACCACTACTTTACGCTTCCCTACCATGAGCAGAAGCATCGACAATCCTACTTAAATAATACCTTTATCCAGATGTTGCATCATACTCATAATGCCACAAATACTACCAAATGTTCGGTGTGTGGGATGATACCTGCACATCAAAAGAAAGGAGGAACACCTTTTATTCCTCTTCCCTTTTCTCATAATGGTTCTTGTCAAGCTTGGTATGCGCTTTTGTTTGCATCTGGAAGACGTACAGTAGGCGGGCTTTTTTTTCGCCTTAAAGTATGCTACCAAGATAAAGATGGTTATCCTCAAGCCAAAGGAACCGAATGGGAAGAGTATCAACCGGACAATATTTCAACACCATATGTCTTCACAAATATGAGAACTTTCACCAGTAATGAACAATTTGGGATTTCTGTTACTAGAGCTTAAGCAGATCTAGGTATAAGCAGTATTGGGAGAATTCCAGTGGGGGAAAGCGAATGTACTGTAATTCTGACTATTGAAGGTGTAAATAACAGTAGTTTTATAGCCTCACATAATATTTTATCTGTGGTAGCCAAGGATATTATTAACTACCTGCTGGGTGGTCAGGTGTGTGCTATGTGTCCTTTCTATTACCCCCTGTGTTTCTGACACCTGCATCATACCACCGGGACCTTAAACTATTCAACGATATCTCTAGAAATAGATACAAAAGGACAATAAGTGCTGACGAAGTAGACCAAACTGATACCACTCTCCAACAATATGTCGATTTTAATTTAGGTTTGTTCTTCTTTGTGGGTGCTGCATTAAACAGTAGGAAAATAAGACGATTGACTAGAGTTGTGGAAGCTGTTGCCAATCAGACAGCTATGGCACTTGGGAACATTACGGAGGAGCTGCAAATTGCAAGGATTGTAGCTCTCCAGAACCGAATGGTTCTAGATGTGGTTCTGGCTGATCGAGGTGGTGCACGTCGCATCATCGGTAGCAGCTGTTGCGTATTCATACCGGATCACTCACCTTCAGTATATGACGCAATATCAAAACTGCATAAGATTGCTGCAGAAATTCATCCAGAGACTGGTACTTGGACTTTTGCTGGATGGTTTTGGACTCTTGTTTCTGCTTGGGGCTGGAAGCTACTGACTATCCTGTGTGTAATGATTACGATACTTTTTACATGCTGTGTATGTATCCAATGTGGTCCAATGCTTTGCTCCATTTGCATCTCTGTCTGTATACCTGTCAAAAGGAATGTTGCAGAAACAAAGACCCAACAAATGTTGAATAAAGAGGTGGCTGAAATAATGCTAATAGATGTACGGGATGCATATTTAGATTACCCCAGAGGAACGAATGCCTTCAGCTAATGCTAAAAGGGTCGTCTGTTGTAAATTGGCAGCGATTGGGTTAGCATTAGCGGAAACCATCTTGTATTTAGAGGCAATCTAGTCCATTTTGTGGAATCCATTTTGTATTTCTGGCAGCCATTTTGTTTGCCATGTGCTGCCACGTGCTCACCATGTGCTCTGTCCTCCCTCAGTGTTGACTGCTTTTGTAATCTGCCTAGAAACGAACTATATTTAGCATCTTCCACATTCGCACAGGCCTAGTTGAATTTGCAGCTGTTAGTAGTATGTAACTGTCAGGATGTGTTTACTAGCATTGGCAAACTGTTAACTCCTCCTACTTGTCGACTGTGCATTTCTATATGACCTTAAAAGTACTTAAAACCTTCTTCTGTACTTGTACCGCCTTCTTTTGAGCCCCTGTGTGGGTATAAAAGGACCATGCTCCTTCTGTTCGGTGTGCTACTTCATTCATTACCAAAGGGTGCTGTGTGAATGTAGTTCCACCTCACGAGGTTTATTAAACTTTGTATTTTCTATTCCAGTTTATGTGCCAACTTCTTCCTATTGGGCTGAGGACTCTGTGCAGAGAAGGGCGAACCCCTTGCACTGGTATGCCTAGCTGAGGTCCACTTCTACAGTGTAGGGGGTTATGCTGGGGGTAGATTTAGGGTTTAGGGCAGTGCAGTGGTTTTTGGGTAGTGTAGGGGGTCATGCTGGGGGTAGTGTTTTAGGGTTTAGGGTAGTGCAGTAGGGTAGTGCAGTGGTGTTTGGTTAGTGTAGGGGGTGCTGCTGGGGGTAATGTTTTAGGGGTAGGGTAGTGTTGTGGTGTTTGTGTAGTGTAGGAGGTCATGTTGGGGGTAGTGGTTTAGGGTAGTGCAGTGGTGTTTGGGTAGTGTAGGGGTAGTGCTGGGGTAGTGTTTTAGGGTTTAGGGTAGTGCAGTTGTGTTTGTGTAGTGTAGGGGTCGTGCTGGGGGTTGTGTTTTAGGGTTTAGGGAAGTGCAGTGGTGTTTGTGTGGTGTAGGGGGTCATGCTGGGGTAAGTGTTTTAGGGTTTAGGGTAGTGGAGTGGTGTTTGGGTAGTATAGGGGTCGTGATTGGGTATTGTTTTAGGGTTTAGGGTAGTGCATTGGTGTTTGTGTGGTGTAGGGGGTCGTGCTGGGGGTAGTGTTTTAGGGTTTAGTGTAGTGCAGCTGTGTTTGGGTAGTGTAAGGGGTACTGCTGGGGGTAGTGTTTTAGGGTTTAGGGTACTGCCGTGGTGCTTGTATAGTGTAGTGCATCATGCTGGGAGTAGTATTTTAGTGTTGTTGGGTAGTGTAGGGGGTACTGCTGGGGGTAGTGTTTTAGGGTTTAGGATAGTTCAGTGGTGTTTGTGTAGTTTGGGGGGTAATTCTGGGGGTAGTGTTTTAGGGTTTAGGGTAGTGTATGTTTTCATGCTGGGGTAGTGTTTTAGGGTGTGCGGTAGTGCAGTGGTGTTTGGGAAGTGTAGGGGGTCGTGCTGGGGATAGTGTTTGAGGGATTAGGGTAGTGCAGTGGTGTTTGTGTACTGTACGGGGTCTTGCTGGGGGAAGTGTTTTAGGGTTTAGGGAAGTGCACTGGTGTTTGTGTAGTGTAGGGGGTCATGCTGGGGGTAGTGTTTTAAGGTAGTTCAGTGGTGTTTGTGTAGTGTAGGGGGACGTGCTGGGCTACTGTTTTAGGGTTTAGGGTAGTGCAGTGGTGTTTAGCTAGTGTAGGGGGTCGTGCTGGTCGTAGGGTTTAGGGCAGTGCAGTGGTCTTTGGGTAGTGTAGGGGGATCGTGATGGTGGAAGTGTTTTAGGCTTTAGGGCAGTGCAGTGGTGTTTGGGTAGTGTAGGGGGTCATGCTGGGGGTACTCTTTTAGGGCAGTACAGAGGTGTTTGTGTAGTGTAGGACGTCGTGCTGGGGGTAGTGTTTTAGGGTTTAGGTAGTGCAGTGGTGTTTGTGTAGTGTAGGGGGTCGTGTTTAGGGTTTATGGTAGTGCAGTGGTGTTTGGGTAGTGTAGGTGTTCATGCTGGGGGTAGTGTTTTAGGGTTTAGGGTAGTGCAGTGGTGTTTGGGCAGTGCAGGGGGTCGGGCTGGGGGTAGTATTTTAGGTTTTAGAGTAGTGCAGTGGTGTTTGGGTAGTGTAGTGGGTCATGCTTGGTGTAGTGTTTTGTGGTTTAGGGTAGTGCAGTAGGGTAGAGCAGTGGTGTTTGTGTAGTGCAGGGGGTCATGCTGGGGGTAGTGTTTTAGGGTTTAGTGTAGTGCAGTTGTGTTTGGGTAGTGCAAGGGTTACTGCTGGGGGTAGTGTTTTAGGGTTACGGGTAGTGCAGTGGTGTTGGGTAGTGTGGGGGTACTGCTGGGGGTAGTGTTTTATGGTTTAGGATAGCGCAGTGGTCTTTGTGTAGTATTGGGGTAATTCTGGGGGTACTGTTTTAGGGTTTAGGGTAGTGCAGTGGTGTTGGGTAGAGTAGGGGTAGTGCTGGGGGTATTGATTTAGGGTTTAGGCTAGTGCAGTGGTGTAGGGGGTCGTGCTGGGGTAGTGTTTTAGGGTTTATTGTAGCGCAGTGGTGTTTGTGTAGTGTAAGGGTTGTGCTGGGGGTAGTGTTTTAGGGTTTAGGGTAGTGCAGTGGTGTTTGCGTGGTGTAGGGGGTCATGCTGGGGTAAGTGTTTTAGGGTTTAGGGTATTGCAGTGGTGTTTGGGTAGAGTAGGGGGTCGTGCTAAGGGTAGTGTTTTAGGGTTTAGGATAGCGCAGTGGTCTTTGTGTAGTATTGGGGGTAATTCTGGGGGTACTGTTTTAGGGTTTAGGGTAGTGCAGTGGTGTTGGGTAGAGTAGGGGTAGTGCTGGGGGTATTGATTTAGGGTTTAGGCTAGTGCAGTGGTGTAGGGGGTCGTGCTGGGGTAGTGTTTTAGGGTTTATTGTAGCGCAGTGGTGTTTGTGTAGTGTAAGGGTTGTGCTGGGGGTAGTGTTTTAGGGTTTAGGGTAGTGCAGTGGTGTTTGCGTGGTGTAGGGGGTCATGCTGGGGTAAGTGTTTTAGGGTTTAGGGTATTGCAGTGGTGTTTGGGTAGAGTAGGGGGTCGTGCTAAGGGTAGTGTTTTAGGGTTTAGGATAGCGCAGTGGTCTTTGTGTAGTATTGGGGGTAATTCTGGGGGTACTGTTTTAGGGTTTAGGGTAGTGCAGTGGTGTTGGGTAGAGTAGGGGTAGTGCTGGGGGTATTGATTTAGGGTTTAGGCTAGTGCAGTGGTGTAGGGGGTCGTGCTGGGGTAGTGTTTTAGGGTTTATTGTAGCGCAGTGGTGTTTGTGTAGTGTAAGGGTTGTGCTGGGGGTAGTGTTTTAGGGTTTAGGGTAGTGCAGTGGTGTTTGCGTGGTGTAGGGGGTCATGCTGGGGTAAGTGTTTTAGGGTTTAGGGTATTCCAGTGGTGTTTGGGTAGAGTAGAGGGTCGTGCTAAGGGTAGTGTTTTAGGGTTTAGGGTAGTGCAGTGGTGTTTGGGTAGTATAGGGGTCATGCTGGGGGTAGTGTTTTAGGGTTTAGGGTAGTACAGTGGTGTTTGTGTAGTGTTGGGGGTCATGCTTGGGGTAGTCTTTTAGGGTTTAGGGTAGTGCAGTGGTGTTTGTGTAGTGTAGAGGTTCATGCTGGGGGTAGTGTTTTAGGGTTTAGGGTAGTGCAGTGGTGTTTGTGTAGTATGGGGTTTGTGCTGGGGTAGTGTTTTAGGGTTTAGGATAGTGCAGTGGTGTTTGTGTAGTGTAGGGGGTCAAGCAGGGGGTAGTTTTTTAGGGTGTAGGGTAGTGCAGTGGTGTTTGGTAAGTATAGGGGGTCGTACTGGGGGTAGTGTTTTAGGGATTAGGTTAGTGCAGTGGTGTTTGTGTACTGTAGGGGGTCGTGCCGGGGGTAGTTTTTAGGGTTTAGGGCAGTGCAGTGGTGTTTTGGTATTGTAGGGGGGTTGTGCCGGGGGTAGTGTTTCAAGGTGTAGGGTAGTGCAGTGGTGGTTGGGTAGTGTAGGGAGTCATGCTGGGGGTAAATTTGAGGTTTAGGGCAGTGCAGTGGTGTTTGTGTAGTGTAGGGGGTCACGCTGGGGGTAGTGTTTTAGGGTTTAGGGAAGTGCCATGGTGTTTGTGTAGTGTAGGGGGTCACACTGGGGGTAGTGTTTGGGGGTAGTGTTTTAGGGTAGTGCAGTGGTGTTTGTGTAGGGGGTCGTGATTTAGGGTAGTGCAGTGGTGTTTGTGTAGCGTAGGGGGGTCGTACTGGGGGTAGATTTAGGGTTTAGGATAGTGCAGTGGTGATTGGGTAGTGTAGGGGTCATGCTGGGGGTAGTCTTTTAGGGTTTAGGGCAGTGCAGTGGTGTTTGGGTATTGAAGTGGTCGTGCTGGGGTTAGTGTTTTAGGGTTTAGGGTAGTGCAGTGGTGTTTTTGTAGTGTATGGGGTCGTGTTTTAGGGTTTAGTGCAGTGGTTTGGTAGTATAGGGGGTCGTGCTAGGGGTAGTGTTTTAGGGTTTAGGTAGTGCAGTGGTGTTTGTGTAGTGTAGGGGTCATACTGGGGATATTGTTTTAGGGTTTAGGGTAGTTCAGTGGTGTTTGTGTAGTGTAGAGGGTTGTGCTGGGGTAGATGTAGGGTTTAGGGTAGTGCAGTGTTTCGGAAGTGTAGGGTGTCGTGCTAGGGGTAATGTTTTAAGGTTTAGGGTAGTGGAGTGGTGTTTGTGTAGTGTAGGGTGTTGTGCTGGAGGTAGTGTTTTTGGGTTTAGGGTACTGCAGTGATGTTTGGGTAGTGAAGGGGGTCATACTGGGGTAGTTTTTTAGGGTTTAGGGTAGTACAGTGGTGTTTGTGTACTGCAGGGAGTCGTGCTTGGGATAGTGTTTTAGGGTTTAGGGTAGTGCAGTGGTGTTTGTGTAGTGTAGGGGTTCATGCTGGGGGTAGTGTTTTAGGGTTTAGGGTAGTGCAGTGGTGTTTGTGTTGTGTATGGGGTAGTGTTTAAGGGTTTAGGGTAGTGCAGTGGTGTATGTGTAGTGTAGGGGGTCAAGCTGGGGGTAGTGATTTAGGGTTTAGGGTAATGCAGTTGTGTTTGGGTAGTGTAGGGCGTCATGCTGCATGTAGTGTTTTAGGGTTTAGGGCAGTCCAGTGGTGTTTGTGTAGTGTAGGGGGTAATGCTGGGGGTAGTGTTTTAGAGTTAAGGGCAGTGCAGTGGTGTTTGGGTAATGTAGGGGGTAGTGCTGGGGTAGTATTTGAGGGTTTAGGGTAGTTCAGTGGTGTTTGTGTAGTTTAGGGGGTCATGCTAGGGGTATTGTTTTAAGGTTTAGGGTAGTGCAGTGGTGTTTGTGTAGTGTAGGGGGTAGTGTTTTACGGTTTAGGGTAGTGCAGTGGTGTTTGGGTAGTGTAGGTGGTCATGCTGGGGGTAGTGTTTAGGGTAGTGCAGTGGTGCTTGTGAAGTGTAGGGGGTTGTGCTGGGGATAGTGTTTTAGGGTTTAGGGTAGTGCAGTGGTGTTTTTGTAGTGTATGGGATAGTGTTTTAGGGTTTAGGGTAGTGCAGTGATGTTTGGGTAGTGTAGGGGGTCTTGCTGGGGTAGTGCTTAAGGGTTTAGGGCAGTGCAGTGGTGTTTGTGTAGTGTAGGTGTTCATGCTGGCGGTAGTGTTTGTGTTTAGGGTAGAACAGTGGTGTTTGTGTAGTATGGGGTTCGTGCTGGGGTAGTGTTTTAGGGTTTAGGGTAGTGCAGTGGTGTTTATGTAGTGTAGGGGGTCAAGCTGGGGGTAGTGTTTTAGGGCTTAGGGTAGTGCAGTGGTGTTTGTGTAGTGTAGGAGGTCATGCTGGGGGTAGATTTAGGGTTTAGTGTAACGCAGTGGTGTTTGGGTAGTGTAGGGTTTAGGGCAGTGCAGTGGTGTTTGTGTAGTGTAGGGGGTCATGCTGGGGGTAGTGTTTTAGGGTTTAGGGTAGTGCAGTGGTGTTTGTGTAGTGTAGGCTGACGTGCTGGGGTAGTGTTTTAGGGTTTAGGGTAGTGCAGTGGTGTTTGTGTAGTGTAGGAGGGTCGTACTGGGGGTAGGTTTAGGATAGTGCAGTGGTGTTTGGGTAGTGTAGGGGAATCCTGCTGGTGCAAAATGTTTTTGGGTTTCGGGCAGTGCAGTGGTGTTTGGGGAGTGAAGGGGGTCGTGCTGGGGGTAGTGTTTTATGGTTTAGGGTAGTGCAGTGGTGTTTTTGTAGTCTATGGGGTCGTGTTTTAGGGTAGTGCAGTGGAGTTTGTGTAGTGTAGTGGGTCATGCTGGGTGTGGTGTTTTAGGGTTTAGGGTAGTGCAGTGGAGTTTGGGTAGTGTAGGTTGTTGTGCTGGGGGTAGTGTTTTTGGGTTTAGGGTACTGCAGTGATATTTGGGTAGTGTAAGGGTTGTGCTGGGGGTAGTGTTTTAGGGTTTAGGGTAGTGCAATGGTGTTTGCGTAGTGTAGGGGGTCGTGCTGGGGGTAGTGCTTTAGGGTTTAGGGTAGTTAAGTGGTGTTTGTGAAGTGTAGGTGGTAGTGTTTTAGGGTTTACGGTAGTACAGTGGTTTTTGTGTAGTGTAGGGGGTCGTGCTGGGGATAGTGTTTTAGGGTTTAGGCTAGTGCAGTGGTGTGTGTAGTGTTTTCATGCTGGGGTAGTGTTTTAGGGTGTGCGGTAGTGCAGTGGTGTTTGGGTAGTGTAGGGGGACGTGCTGGTGGTAGTGTTTGAGGGATTAGGGTAGTGCAGTGGTGTTTGTGTACTGTAGGGGGTCTTGCTGAGAGAAGTGTTTTAGGGTTTAGGGTAGTGCAGTGGTGTTTGTGAAGTGTAGGGGGTCGTGCTGGGGTAGTGTTTTAGGGTTTAGGGTAGTGCAGTGATGTTTGGGTAGTGTAGGGTGTTGTGCTGGGAGTAGTGTTTTAGGGTTTAGGGTATTGCAGTGGTGCTTGTGAAGTGTAGGGGGTCGTGCGGGGGATAGCGTTTTAGGGTTTAGGGTAGTGCAGTGGTGTTTGTGTAGTGTAGGGGTAGTGTTTTAGGGTTTAGGGTAATGCAGTGGTGTTTGGGTAGTGTATGGGTAGTGCTGGGGGTAGTGTTTTAGGGTTTAGGGTAGTGCAGTGGTGTTTGTGTACTTTAGGATAGTGCAGTAGGGTAGGGCAGTGGTGTTTGTGTAGTGCAGGGGGTCATGCTGGGGGTAGTGTTTTAGGGTTTAGGGTAGTGCAGCTGTGTTTGGGTAGTGTAAGGGGTACTGCTGGGGGTAGTGTTTTAGTATTTAGGGTAGTGCAGTGGTGTTTGAGTAGTGTAGGGTTCATTCTGGGGGTAGTGTTTTAGGGTTTAGGGAAGTGCATTGGTGTTTGAGTAGTGTAGGGGGTCGTGCTGGGGTAGTGTTTTAGGGTTTAGGGTAGTGCAGTGGTGTTTGTGTAGTGTAGGGGGTCTTGCTGGGCTAGTGTGTTAGGGTTTAGGGTAGTGGTGTATGTGTAGTGTAGGGGGCATGCTGGGGGTAGATTTAGGGTTTAGGATAATGCAGTGGTGTTTGGGTAGTGTAGGGGGTCGTGCTGCATGTAGTGTTTTAGGGTTTAGGGCAGTCCAGTGGTGTTTGTGTAGTGTAGGGGGTCATGCTGGGGGTAGTGTTTTAGGGTGAAGTGCAGTGGTGTTTGGGTAATGTAGGGGGTTGTGCTGGGGTAGTGTTTTAGGGTTTATTGTAGTGCAGTAGTGTTTGTGTAGTGTAAGGGTTGTGCTGGGGGTAGTGTTTTAGGGTTTGGCTAGTGCAGTGGTGTTTGTGTAGTGTAAGGCTTGTGCTGGGGGTAGTGGTTTAGGGTAGTGCAATGGTGTTTGCGTGGTGTAGGGGGTCATGCTGGTGTAAGCCTTTTATGGTTTAGGGTAGTGGAGTAGTGTTTGGGTAGTGCTGGGGGTAGTGCTCTAGGGTTTAGGGTAGAGCAGTGGTGTTTGTGTAGTGTAGGGGGTCATGCTGGGGGTAGGGTTTAAGGCAGTGCAGTGGTGGTTGTGTAGAGAAGGGGGTCGTGCTGGGGGTAGTGTGGTAGGGTTTAGGGTAGTGCAGTGGTGTTTGTGTAGTGTAGGGGTCGTGCTGGGGTAGTGCTTAAGGGTTTAGAGTAGTGCAGTGGTGTTTGGGTAGTGTAGGGGGTCGTGCTGGGGGTAGTGTTTTAGGGTTTAGGGTAGTGCAGTGGTGTTTGTGTAGTGTAGGGGGTAGTGTTTTAGGGTTTAGGGTAGTGCAGTGGTGTTTGGGTAGTGTAGGGGTAGTGCTGGGGGTAGTGTTTTAGGGTTTAGGGTAGTGCAGTGGTGTTTGTGTACTTTAGGATAGTGCAGTAGGGTACGACAGTGGTGTTTGTGTAGTGCAGGGGGTAGTATTTTAGGGTAGTGCAGCTGTGTTTGGGTAGTGTAAGGGGTACTGCTGAGGGTAGTGTTTTAGTGTTTAGGGTAGTGCAGTGGTGTTTGTGTAGTGCAGGGTTCATTCTGGGGGTAGTGTTTTAGGGTTTAGGGAAGTGCATTGGTGTTTGTGTAGTGTAGGGGGTCTTGCTGGGGTAGTGTTTTAGGGTTTAGGGTAGTGTAGTGGTGTATGTGTAGTGTAGGGGGTCATGCTGGGGGTAGATTTAGGGTTTAGGATAATGCAGTGGTGTTTGGGTAGTGTAGGGGGTCGTGCTGCATGTAGTGTTTTAGGGTTTAGGGCAGTCCAGTGGTGTTTGTGTAGTGTAAGGGGTCATGCTGGGGGTAGTGTTTTAGGGTTAAGGGCAGTGCAGTGGTGTTTGGTTAATGTAGGGGGTTGTGCTGGGGTTGTGTTTTAGGGTTTATTGTAGTGCAGTAGTGTTTGTAGTGTAAGGGTTGTGCTGGGGTTGTGTTTTAGGGTTTAGGGTAGTGCAGTGGTGCTTGTGTAGTGTAGGGGGTCGTGCTGGAGGTAGTGTTTTAGGGTTTAGGGTAGTGCAGTGGTATTTGGGTAATGAAGGGGGAGTGCTGGGGGAACTGTTTTAGGGTTTAAGGTAGTGCAGTTATGTTTGTGTAGTGTAGGGTGTTGTGCAGGGGGTAGAGTTTTAGGGTTTAGGGTAGTTAAGTGGTGTTTGTGAAGTGTAGGTGGTAGTGTTTTAGGGTTTGGGTTTGTGCAGTGGTGTTTGTGTAGTGTAGAGGGTCGTGCTGGGGGTAGTGTTTAGTGTTTAGGGTAGTACAGTGGTGTTTGGGTAGTGTAGGGGGTCGTGCTGGGGGGAGTGTTTTAGGGTGTGCGGTAGTGCAGTGGTGTTTGGGGTAGTGTAGGGGGTCGTGCTGGGGTAGTGTTTGAGGGATTAGGGTAGTGCAGTGGTGTTTGTGTACTGTAGGGGGTCTTGCTGGCGGAAGTGTTTTAGGGTTTAGGGTAGTGCAGTGGTGTTTGTGTAGTGTATGGGGGTCGTGCTGGGGGGAGTGTTTTAGGGTTTAGGGTAGTGCAGTGGTATGTGTAGTGTATGTTTTCATACTGGGGTAGTGTTTTAGGGTGTGCAGTTGTGCAGTGGTGTTTGAGTAGTGTAGGGGGCCGTGCTGAGTTAGTGTTTTCGGGTTTAGGGTAGTGCTGTGGTGTTTGTGTAGTGGTAGTTTTTTAGGGTTTAGGGTGGTGCAGTTACGTTTGGGTAGTGTAGGGGGTAGTGCTGGGGTAGTGTTTTAGGGTTTAGAGTAGTGCAGTGGTGTTTATGTAGTGTAGGGGGTCGTGCTGGGGGTAGTGTTTTAGGGTTAAGGGTATTGCAGTGGTGTTTGTGTAGTGTATGGGGTAGTGGTTTAGGGTAGTGCAGTGGTGTTTGTGTAGTGTAGGGGTAGTGCTGGGGGTAGTGTTTTAGGGTTTAGGGTAGTGCAGTGGTTGCGTCGTGTAAGGGGTCGTTTTTTAGGGTAGTGCAATGGTGTTTGGGTAGTGTAAGGGGTCGTGCTGGCGGTAGTGTTTTAGGGTTTAGGGTAGTGCAGTGGTGTTTGTGTACTTTAGGATAGCGCAGTAGGGTAGTGCAGTGGTGTTTGTGTAGTGCAGGGGGTAATGCTGGGGGTAGTGTTTTAGGGTTTAGCGAGTGCAGCTGTGTTTGGGTTGTGTAAGGGATACTGCTGGGGGTAGTGTTTTAGGGTTTAGGGTAGTGCGGTGGTGCTTGTATAGTGTAGTGCGTCATGCTGGGAGTAGTATTTTAGGGTTTAGCGTAGTATTGTGGTGTTGGGTAGTGTAGGGGGTACTGCTGGGGGGAGTATTTTAGGGTTTAGGATAGTTCAGTGGTGTTTGTGTAGTTTTGGGGGTAATTCTGGGGGTAGTGTTTTAGGGTAGTGCAGTGGTGTTTGGGTAGAGTAGGGGTAGTGCTGGGGTAGTGTTTTAGGCTAGTGCAGCCGTGTTTGTGTAGTGTAGTGTGTCATGCTGGGGGTAGATTTAGGGTTTAGGGTAATGCAGTGGTGTTTGGGTAGTGTAGGGTTTAGGGCAGTGCAGTAGTGTTTGGGCAGTGTATGGGGTCGTGCTGGGGTTAGTGTTTTAGGGCAGTGCAGTGGTGTTTAGTGTAAGTGGTCGTGTTGGGGGTAGTGTTTTAGGGTTTAGGGTAGTGCAGTGGTGTTTTGGTATTGTAGGGGGTTGTGCCGGGGGTAGTGTTTCAGCGTTTAGGGTAGTGCAGTGGTCTTTGGGTAGTGTAGGGGGTCATGCTGGAGGTAAATTTGAGGTTTAGGGTAGTGCAGTGGTGTTTGTGTAGTGTGGGGGTCACGCTGGGGTAGTGATTTAGGGTTTAGGGTAGTGCAGTGGTTTGTGTAGTGTAGGGGGTCATGCTGGGGGTAGTGTTTTAGTGTGGTGCAGTGGTGTTTGTGTAGTGTAGGGGGTCATGCTGGGTTGGGTTTTGGGTAGTGCAGTGGTGTTTGTGTAGTGTAGGAGGTTGTGTTGGGGTAGTGTTTTAGGGTTTATTGTAGTGCAGTAGTGTTTGTGTAGTGTAAGGGTTGTGGTGGGGGTAGTGTTTTAGGGTTTAGGCTAGTGTAGTGGTGTTTGGGTAGTGTAGGGGGTCGTCCTTGGGTAGTGTTTTAAGGTTTATTGTAGTGCAGTGGTGTTTGTGTAGTGTTAGGGTTGTGCTGGGGGTAGTGTTTTAGGGTTTAGGGTCGTGCAATGGTGTTTGCATGGTGTAGGGGGTCATGCTGGGGTAATTGTTTTATGGTTTAGGGTAGTGGAGTGGTGTTTGGGTAGTATAGGGGGTCGTGCTGGGGTAGTGCTTTAGGGTTTAGGGTAGTGCATTGGTGTTTGGATAGAGTAGGGGTCGTGCTAAGGGTAGTGTTTTACGGTTTAGGGTAGTGCAGTGGTGTTTGGGTAGTATAGGGGGTCATGGTGGGGGTAGTGTTTTAGGGTTTAGGGTAGTGCAGTGGTGTTTGTGTAGTGTATGGGGTCGTGCTGGGGTTAGTGTTTTAGGGTTTAGGGCAGTGCAGTGGTGTTTGTGTAGTGTAGGGGGTCGTGCCGGGGGTCGAGTTTTAAGGTTTATTGCAGTGGGGTTTTGGTATTGTAGGGGATTGTGTTTCAGCGTTTAGGGTAGTGCAGTGGTGTTTGGGTAGTGTAGGGGGTCACGCTGGGGGTAGTGGTTTAGGGTAGTGCAGTGGTGTTTGTGTAGTGTAGGGGTTTGTACTGGTGGTAGATTTAGGGTTTAGGATCGTGCAGTGGTGTTTGGGTAGTGTAGGGGGTCATGCTGGGGGTAGGGTTCTAGGGTTTACGGCAGTGCAGTGGTGTTTGGGTAGTAAAGGGGGTCGTGCTGGGGTTAGTGTTTTAGGGTTTAGGATACTACGGTGTTTGTTTTGTGTATGGGGTGGTGGTTTAGGGTAGTGCAGTGGTCTTTTGGTAGTGTAGGGGGTTGTGCTGGGAGTAGGGTTTTGGGGTTTAGGGTTGTGAAGTGGTGTTTGTGTAGTGTAGGGGGTCGTGCTGGGGGTTGGTTTAGGGTAGTGCAGTGGTGTTTGTGTAGTGTAGGGGGTGGTGGTTTAGGGTAGTGCAGTGTTTGTGTAGTGTAGGGGGTCATGGTTTAGGGTGGTGCAGTGGTTTTTGGGTACTGTAGGGGGACATGCTGGGGTAGTGTTTTAGGGTTTAGGGTATTGAAGTGGTGTTTGTATAGTGTAGGGGGTCGTGGTGGGGTAGATTTACGATAGTGCAGTGGTGTTTGTGTAGTTTAGGGCATCGTGCTGGGGTAGATTTAGGGTTTAGGGTAGTGCAGTGGTGTTTGGAAAGTGTAGGTGGTCGTGCTGAGGGTAGTGTTTTTGGGTTTAGGGCAGTGCAGTGGTGTTTGGGTAGTGTAGGGAGATTGTGTAGGGGTAGTGTTTTAGGATTTAGGGCAGTGCAGTGGTGTTTGGGTAGTGTAGGGGGTCGTGCTGGGGGTAGTGTTTTAGGGTGTAGGATAGTGCAGTGGTGTTTGTGTAGTGTAGTGATTCATGCTGGGCGTAGTGTTTTAGGGATTAGGTTAGTGTAGTGGTGTTTGGGTAGATTGACAACAATAGATCTCGCCAAGCTGCCAACACTTCCTGGATTGAAGTGTTGTCAGCCAATTAGAGCCAAGGTCGTGCGTGTGTAGTTAGGTCCCGACTAGATATATAAAGAAATGTTTCCTTTAATATCTCAAAAACTACTGAACGGATTTACACAATTTAAAAATAAGGTCTCTTTCTGAACCAAGGACTACCTTTTTGCCAAATTTGGTGTAATTCCGTTCAGCAGGTTCAGCTGTAACTGTGTCTAAAGTTTCCTATGGGAAATTTATTTTCCCACCTCTAGTTTTTTGAATTTCTCAGGAACTACTGAAAGGATTTACTCCATTTAAAAAAAGGTCTCTTTCTGAAACAAGGGCTACATTTTTGCCAAATTTTGTGTAATTCCATTCAGCAGTTCGAGCTGTAGCCGTGTCTAAAGTTTACTAAGGGAATTAACATGGAGAAAACACGTTTTGGGAGCCCCCATTTTTTCTCGGCCCTCGCTTGACGAATCACCCCGAACCTTTAAGGATAGGAGCTGACCGGAGCGCCCCACACGTTTTGAAAATTTCGCGAAGATTCATCATCCAGCGCCAAAGTTATTGGGAAAACGAAAAAATGCTTTTCCTATGGAAACTAGGTCTTAACTATAACTATCTACTGGCGAACGTATATATATATATATATATATATATATATATATATACTCACTGAAAAAAAACATAGGGTTCAGGGGCGTTGTAGTTAGCTGGACTTTTCACTCGTACAAGACCATTGAAATTCCCCCGTTATAGTTAGTTCAGCTAACTATAACTCGCGCGCCCACAATGCACTGCTGATGACGTCACATATTACATCACTCATGACATGGTCAGTGACATCACTCATGACATCTCAAATGACATAACTGATGACATCACTGATGATATCATCCAGTGAATGTGTGTTTTTCTGAAAATTACATGCGTTTTATATCTGTATATCTCAAGGTCGATGGAAGAATAAATGGGTATATAAGTGTCTAAATGGATGATTTGTTTTTGAAAAATTGATTGTATAACTGACTGCTTAAGTGTATCTAAGTGAATACATGGCTTAGTGAGTAATGTTTAAATATGTAAATATCTGTATCAGTCTCTCACTTTGTGTATAAGTGGCTGCATGGGTTGGTGAGTAGCTACATGAGTGTCTATATAGGTTATTAGTTGGTTTTTTGAGTATCAGTATGAGTGTCTGTATGGTTCGGTGGGGGTATTACGTAGTGCATAGGTGCATGAATGAGTGACTCACTGTTGGTATGTGTTGAAGACAGCATGTGTGCAGGACTGTATGGGTGGATGAGTGTGTTAGTCAGTGAATGACTGTCTCAATAGTGTCTTTATGAGTAACTACATATGTTTAAACTAGTATTTGTGACTATTGGTGTATATAAGTGAGTATATGTGAGAGTGAGAGATTGAAAGAGTTCCTGTATGAATAAGTATGTGTTTCTATAAGTGATTGTTAAAAAGACTAAGTATGTGTAAGTTTCTGTAGAAGTAAGTGTGGTGGTGTGTATAACTGTATATGCAAGTAAATGGATGTTTGATTCTTTATTAGCATGAGTGACTATGTGTGTGAGTAACGCTATGGATGAGTGGCATTGTGTAACAGGATGTATAGGTGTATGAGTACATATGATGAGTGAGTACATGTATGAGTGACTGTATAAGACTGTTGGTGAATGAGTGGATGTGGATCTTAGAATTACTGAATAGGTTGTAACTGGTATTGGTATGTCCATTGTTTTGAAAATGTTAGTTTCTATTTTTGAATGTGTATCAAAGGTTATATTAGGGGGAGAGGAGGTCTGCCACTCTATCACAAGGATAATGTCATCAGTGATGTCATTTGAGATGTCATGAGTGATGTCACTGACCATGTCATGAGTGATGTAATATGTGACGTCATCAGCAGTGCATTGCGGGCACGCGAGTTATAGTTAGCTGAACTAACTATAACGGGGGAATTTCAATGGTTTTGTACGGGTGAAAAGTCCAGCTAACTATAACGCCCCTGAAACCTATGGTTTTTTCAGTGAATTTTTAAGGTTTTTTAAATGCTAATTCCTAACTATAACGTGCCTGAAACCTATGGTTTTTTCAGTGAATTTCAAAGGTTTTTTAAATGCTAATTTCTAACTATGCCTACAGAGATAGGACATGTGAAGAAAGAAGAAAAAACGCACAGAAAGAAAAAAAAGAAATGCAGAAAGAAGCAACGGAAGTCCTCAAAGACGAAGAAAAGTGCAGGAATAAGAATAACGTGCAGAAAGAACAAACAGAAGAGCAGAAAGAAGCCTTGTTGCAAAATCATCCTGTACCCTCCACTTTTTCAGACGGATACTGGTGGTAACTGAGTCTGACTAACCAGTCCTAAAGCCAGTGCTATGTTAAAAGACACTCAGAATACAGTGAAAACACCTACATACACTAGGGAACACTATGCGTTGGGGTTCCCCTATGATTAGCATGACCTCCTCTGTAAGCCCCTAGTATATAATAGGACAGGGGATTAAAACTACCTCTTAAAAAGCACCAGAGGGCGTGTTTGCACACGTTAACTCAGGCCCCGTCCCCTCCCTTCACCACTGTGTAAACACGCCCTGTGGCCATTTTTAGTTGGGAGATTAAGTTCATTTGAATCCTGAGGGTCCCTAGGGTCCGACTAGCCCACTAGGTACCTCCAGTAAGTGCCACAGAGCTGCGCTGCAGAGAGGTGTAAAAAGTGGCACGGCCTGGACCACCTCTCTGCAACGCAGCTCAGTGGCGCTTACTGGAAGCACCTGGTGGGCTAGTTAGCCCCCAGGGGCCCTCAGGATTGAAGGGGAATTATTTCCCCAACTTAAAACGCGCCATAGGGCGTGTTTGCACACGTCACCTCAGGCCCCGTCCCCTCCCTTCCCCACTGTGTAAACACGCCCTGTGGCCATTTTTTAAGTTGGGAGATTAAGTCCCTTTGAATCCTGAGGGTCCCTAGGGGCAAAATAGCCCACTAGGCACGTCCAGTAAGCGCCATTGTAGAGAGGTGTAAAAAGGGGCACGGCCTGCACCACCTCTCTGCAACGCAGAGCAGTGGCGCTTACTGGAAGCACCTGGTGGGCTAGTTGGCCCCCAGGGTCCCTCAGGATTGAAAGGGAATTATTTCCCCAACTTAAAACGCGTCACAGGGCGTGTTTGCACAAGTCACCTCAGGCCCCGTCCCCTCCCTTCTCCACTGTGTAAACGTGCCCTGTGGCAGTTCTAAGTTGAAAGATTAAGTCCCCTTGAATCCTAAGGGTCCCTAGGGACATTCTAGCCCACTAGGTACCTCCAGTAAGCGCCACAGAGCTGCGTTGCATAGAGGTGTAAAAACGGGCGTGGCCTCGGAACACCTGTGTGCAACGCAGCTCGCTGGCGCATACTGGATATACCTGTTGGGCTAGTTGGCCCTCAGGGACCCTCAGTATTGAAGGGGAATTAATTACCCAACTTACAACTGGCCAGGGGGCGGGTTTGCAGAGTGCTGCAAGGAGGGGGCGTGGCTTCCGGCGCGATGCCGGTCTTTTATTTATTTTATTTTTTTAAGAAAGAGGGCTGTGTGGCCCCCCTTCTTTTTCTATTTTATTGGCCATGGGAACCCCATCCCCCAGGGCCTGCACCCTAATTTTGTTTTGTGGAAAAAAATTAATTGGGCCCTCCTAAGGCCTTAATCTGCCCCGGGGACCCCAACCCCCGGGTCATGGCCTTTTTTTTTTTTTTGTATTCCTTAGGAGAGGGGCTGCGTTGCCCCCCCTCCTGAGGCCACTTGTGGCCCCAGGGACCCCATCCCCCGGGGCCGGCCTTTGTTTTTTTATTATTTTTAAAAAATATATATTTATAGAAACACCTAGAACGTGCTGGACAAACCGTATGTTCCTATCACCATGACGATTTGCATGATATTCATTAAAAGGCGACTATGCATACAATGAATCCACGTGGAATGTATTTACACCGCTAGTGAAGCTCTGACGTGTCTGACGCCCTACCGTGCCTAATCCCGGCGCCCCCGCCGGTGGGTACTCTCCAAGTAGACACCCTTGTCATTTATTTATACAAACATGGGTAGCTATAGACGGGCACATTTAATACACACGCACACCAAGCCATTCAAAGGCGATTCGACAAAAATTCGACCACGCTATGCAAGAAATCCCGCTCACGGTTAATAAAACACACATCCACCGCCGGATGTGTAATACTTTTTATTTTACTCTCTGGAAAGGAGAAGAACCTCACTTGAGAGTCACAGCGTGCTCCTGGCTGAGCCCAATGCTGTGTTACACCCACCAGTGCCCGCCGAGTGCCACACACCTCTGTGTTGTATTCTACCAGCTAGTGCGTATGCTATGACACTCTCTAGCCCATGTGCACTGTAACACCACCCCGTGAATATGTCATGCCACACTTGCCTTCGCACGGGTTATATTGACC